>NC_143587.1:135029390-135343902 GCF_048544385.1 Mastigoproctus giganteus
GAACCTTAGTGGAGAAAAACGAGAGAAAAAATTGGTGTAAGTATGTTTTAAGCCTTGTGAGACAAAAAGACAAAATCATCATTAAGTATAAATAGCATAAAACTTACCAATTTTGCTGTGTTGCACGGTGCCGAGTTCTGTTGAAAAATGCAGTTTTGGACATCTGTGTGGTGATCCCTAATAACAGGTTTCAGGCACTCCTCCATGATAGCAGTATAAGTTTCTGCATTCACTGTTCCATTAATAAACTTAATTTGCCCCACCCCTTTGCTTGTTATGCATCCCCAGACCATCTGGCCAGCAAGGAACTTTACAGATGTTATGCCAGGATGGTATACCTCTGATATGTCAGGATGGTATACCTCTGATTTTTGTCTTCTGACATATCATTTCCCATCTGAGTCAGCAAGGTTGAATTTTTATTCGTCAGAAAAGATGACGGTGTCCCATTGCTCTTTTGTCCATGAAAACATGCATTTTATCCCAAACAAGTCACTGCTTCCTCATTTGTTGGGTCAACAAAGGCTTCTTCTTAGGCTGATAGACACGCAAACCACATTCCAAAAGCCATCTTTGGATAGTTTGTGCACTTTTTTTCAACACCAGAGGCCATCTCAAAGTCCAGTTTTAGATCAGGAGCACTGGCATGGTGATTACGAAGGCATAGCTGTTTCAAATATCAATCTTGGGAAGGCATAGTCACTCTCTTATGGCCTAATCCAGGTCTTCTCTTCACTTCACTGGTTTCGTTTTTTAATTTCAGCACCAAGGATACTGTTAACTGGTGGCAGCTTATTTTATCAGTGATAGCACACATAGAAAGCCCTTCCAGGGGCAGAGCGACAGCTACACTTTTTTCTCTTCGTTTTAACTGAGCATAAGTAGCCATGCTTACACCTCCGCAAAACAGGATACTAATGAGCTTGTATACCCTTCCAACACCATATTTATAGAAACAGCTGATGCAATACCTTGCAATTACTGTCTGATGCAATAGAAGCATTATCCGATGCAATATTTTTGCTTTCCGACAAACACAATGACTGTAATCAAACAATCTCTTATACATTTCACTACAAATGTTACTTTTTTAAGGTGACGCAGTTTTTTTGTCCGACACTATATGTTCAGTTCAGCCTTCCTTCTAGAGTTTATATAAGTAAATAGCGCTTTGCTGTTTTTCTTGGCATTTTTTGCCAAAAATTTCTTGTTATCTGACTTTGCCTGCCTAACCTCAGAAAGTTTTTAAATTCTGTACTGTGAGATCAACTGACAATGTTACCAACTGTAAATTCTAAGTGGGAAGCATTCAAGGAATTATTCGTGGTTGCTACTAAAAGTTTCATACCTATTAAGAAATATTGTTCAAGGTTTAGGCCTAAATGGTTATCTAATGAGCTAATGAGACTCATAACAGAGAAGAAAAATGCATGGGATGCATATAAATTATCAAGCGACTCAGAAGCCTATGGCAGATATAAGCTAGTCTGTAATCAGGTCACAAAGGAGGTTAGGCAGGCAAAGGCAGATTATGAGAAATCCTTGGCAAAAATGCTAAGAAAAACAGTAATAATTTCTTTACTTATATAAACTCTAAAAGGAAGGGGATGAATCTGATTGGTCCGCTTCACATCGATAGTTCGACCGTTGATGATCCTGCTCAGGTAGCAAACAAACTGAATGAGTGAATATATTAATAATTACTCATGTGTGAATGTAGATTGCATCTACATTAACACATGAGGAATTATTAAGGTTTGAAAATGGCAGAAGGTTATCAAATTGTAGCAGGATATTTAATGATTTTGTAATAACTAAGAACAAAGTGTAGGAGAAATTGTTGAAGTTAAACATAAGAAAAGCACCTGAGGTGGATGGGATCTATCCAGTTATATTAAAGGAGGCGGCAAAGCAACTAAGCAAACCCTTAGCCATAATTATGAGAGCATCCTTGGATTCAGGGGGGTTCCCACGGACTGGAGATGTGCTAATGTGACCACACTTCACAAAGGAGGATCAAAGAGTGACACGAGTAATTACAGACCAGTTAGTTTAACTTCTGTTCCGGGTAAAATAATGGAGTCACCAGTTAAAGATGCATTGCAGGATCATCTAGACAGCAATAATTCAGACACAGCATGGGTTTGTTAAGGGAAAGTCTTGTCTGACAAATTTGATAGGATATTATGATGTGGTTACAAAGGAACTGGTTGCAAAAAATAATTTTGATATCATATATTTGGATTTCAGGAAAGCTTCTTACACTTGTACAAATTGGAGCAGAATGGTATTAAGGGTAAGTTGCTACAATGGAAAAAAGGATGATTTTTCCATTGTAGCAACAACTAATGTTATTATTGGAGTCCCCCAAGGTTCGATGTTGAGTCCACTATTGTTTTGTATATTTATCAATGATATTGATGAAGGTATATCAGGCTTAATGTCGAAGTTTGCAGATGGTACAAAGGTTGGCAGGGTTGTATGACAGTAATGGCAGTGTGCTACTGCAACAGGACCTAGATAATTTGGGCAGATGGGCTAAGAAGTGGCAACTGAAGTTTAACCTTGACAAATGCAAAGTACTGCATATGAGTAGAAGTAACCTCAGAGAAACGTACCAACTGTGTGGTACTACACTTAAGGTTGGTAGAAAATGAAAAAGACCTGGGAGTAATTGTGCAGTCAAATATGAAGGTTTCTGAGCAATGCAGACAGGCTGCCAGGGCTGGTCATGGGGTTTTGTCAATGATATATAGGAATTTTGCTAGCAGGGAAAAGGAGGTGATTGTCCCTCTGTATAAAGCAATGGTCATGCCACGCCTTGAGTACTGCGTACAGGTCTGGAGGCCTCATTTTAGGAAGGATGTAGATTTGCTTGAGCGTGTACACAGAAAGGCAACAAAATTGGTGAGGGAAATGAAGGGATCCTCTTACCAAGAGAGGCTTAAGTTCTGCAAATTGCAGTGGCTGGAGACTAGGCACCTGCACAGTGATTTGATTGAGGTGTATAAGGCCTTGAATGGGTTGAGCACACTGAATTCTGATGGAATCCTTCCACTTGTTCAGATTACGAACCTAAGGGGACATAAATTCAAATTAAGAAAGAACAGATGTAGAATAGATGTGTGGAAATTTGCCTTTAGCCAGCGGGTGGTTAATTGCTGGAACAAACTTCCATCTGTCATTGTGGAAGTTGATAGGTTGAATAAATTTAAGGAGGAACTGGACAGGCATTTGGAGGGAATGGTGTGATTTTTTTTTTTTTTTTTTTTGGCTGATGCTGCATAAGCTCATACATTTGCTTTCTTGCATCACATGCCACTACTACGTCCTTTGTGATTTGATTACAGATTAGCTTATATCTGCAATATGCTTCTGTGTCGCCTTATAATTTATATGCATCCCATGCATTTTTCTTCTCTGCCAGGAGTCTCATTAATTCATCTGACATCCATTTTTGCCTAAACCTTGAAAAGTATTTCTTAGTTGGTATGAAAAGCCTAGTAGACTCCAAGATTAAGTCCTGGCTTCCCATTTAGAATTCACCATTGGTAACATCATCAGTTGATCCCACTGTATAGAATTTCAAAGCTATCTGAGACTATTATAGTCACCTTTAAGAAAGAAAAATCCTTTCCTTTACCCTCGATGGTAGTTACAACTTTAAATAAATCCCACATCAGAAAATTGTGATCACTGTTAACCCGTGGTTCGTTTATCTGAAAATTCTTAATGCATGAATAATCACTGCAAGCATGGTCTGTGCATTAACAAGCACAGACCATGCTGAAAAAAATTCCACCCCATGATCCTTGCACAATCTCTCTAGGGCCAAATTTGATTTACAAGGCTCTCACCACGTACTCCGCCTATATCATCATATATCCTCTACTGTCTGGGCAGACACTTTCAAATTTTACCCTAACTCTCAACTTTTTTACAACATTGACCTGTACTTGTTAAGCAAATCTGCAGATCTTCTACTCGTAATGTCATTAGTGCCAACATGTACAACAGTATCACCTTTTGTGCCCTTAGAAGATGGTATCTGCTCTACAGTGTCATCAACTTTTGCCCCCGGCAGACATACCCTGGTTCTGTTCCACCTGTCCTTTTTGCATAATATATTCCCCGTCTTCCTGACAATAGAGTCACCAACAATAACTAGTTCCTGTGGGACCAGCTCATTTTGCCCTGAAGGTTGCCATTGTGTTGCCTTATGCACAAGAGTGAGCTCTGTCGTTGAGTTGGACAGCTGAAAGTTTGATGGGGACCCCCATTTCAATTTCTTCAAGGGCATCTGCCCTACACCTCAGATTTCATAGACGCCCATCAGAATGCCGAGTTGGCACCTAATTTATTGGCACACACACACACACACACACAGTGACATACCTCTTGGCTAGATCATATCCTGTTCCAGAAAGGTTCACAAACATTTCAATTTCCCACATTTTTTGAGACTGTGATGCATTGGAGAATCGCTCCCTTCGTTTCTCCCCCAAACCACAGCACTCGCTCTAATCTCACATTATAGCCTTAGTTGCTAATGCGCCAATAAAATCCAAACCAAACTCTCTCTAATCGCACATTATAGCCTTAGTTGCTAATGCGCCAATAAAATCCAAACCAAACTCTCTCTCAAATCTGTGCACATTGCTTCGCAGCTCTAGTCAGGATCATGATTTCCGTTTAAATATAATTTACTTAAGAATGGTTAATGCTTAAGAAATTTACTTGATTAATTGATAATACTCTACTAAGCTAACAGATTCAGTGCTACATATTACGCTATATAGTTTTATGTTCTACCTTACACTATCAGTTTCGCGATCTATGTTACGCTATTTCGTTTCAATCTGGTATACTACAACAATGGTGGCAAGTTTAACAATATCGGCGCCAACACCAGTACAAGCAGTGAGTCGTAACTTACAAGAATCACTAGTTAAATTTAAAAAAAATAGCTAATGGTTGCTACTAAGCCTATTTAATATCTCTGTATAACACAATGTAATATGTTAATTAACGAAGAATGCGGTAAAGATATCAAAACTACTTATCCGTTTTCACCAGTGGAAAATCCATCATCAAATAATGAATAACTATACTGAGAAACAGAATGAGTCAGTAAATCAGAATGTCTTCTAATGGTGGATTTTTTCTTTCCAGATATTGATGGGAACTTGTGGATTGGTCACTCACACAGTATCAAAAAATTTGTGGAATTATTGAATGATTGTTTCTGACACCAATATATTAGAGAGGCAAGCAAACATGAAAAGGTAAAACCCTTGATGTGATTATCAGCAGTGATGCTTTGCACATTAAGAATCTGCCGATTAAAGACCCCCCCCCCTCAATGACAGTGATCATAATGTATCGATGTGGGATTTACTTAAAGATGTAACCACTGTCAAGGATAAATGGAAGAGCTTTTGTGAAGGTGACTACAGTGGTCTCAGTCAGTTTTTAAATTCTGTGCAGTGAGATAAGCTGATAAAGTTACTAACAGCAAATTCTAAATGGGAAGTATTTTGTAAAGTAATTAGAAGTTTGTGTGCTTTTTATGCCAACTAAAAAACATATTGTTCAAGGTTTAAACCTATATCATTGTCAGATAACTGGGTAGTTGAAGGAAAACACATAGAATGCATACAGATTATTAGGAGATTCGGAAACCTGCAGTAAATACAAAGTAATCTACAATTAAGTACCTTACTGGGTTAAGGAGGCTAAGAGTGATTACAAGATTTCACTGAAAAAAAAAAAAAAAAAAAACTTATGCTTTTTTTGTGACGATGAGTCACATTTGTTCACTGTATATAAATGCCATAACTGTTGAGGATCCTGTTCAGGTTGCTGACAAACTGAAAAAATATTTTTCATGGACAGTATAAGGTGAGGCAGTTTCATATTCGCATATGAAGAAATTTTTAGGGATGGAAATGCTGGAAATATAGCAAATTCTAAATGAGACCTAAGTGTAAGTGATTTGATGATAACTGAGAGGAAAGTGGAAGGGAAATTGTTGAAGCTTAAAGTAAATAAGACCCTGCAACTGATGAGATCTATCCAATTATATTAAAAGACACATCAAAAGAGGTGAGCAAGCCTTTAGCCGAAATTATGAAAGCATCCTTGGATTTGAGGAATTCAGCTATGGATTAGAGATGTGCAAATATCTCTCCTCTTCACAAAGGGGATTGAAGAGTGATGTAAGAGTGTAAACTTTACTTATTTTCTGGTGAAAATAATGGAGTCAGTAGTTAAAAAAGTATTATAGATTCATCTTGACAGGAATGCTGTGGCGCCTCCGTAGCCAGGTGGGCAGGAGCAGCAGTGCGTAGCACAAGCTTCTTGATTAGACCGGGGTTCGAGCCCGTGACCACCAAATACGGAGAATGCAGAAAGGTCAGGGAATGACCACTGCATATCCCCGGAGCAATATGGCCTTAGTTGCTAATGCTCCTAAAAACCAAATAACAAACAACAAACAGGAATGCTGTTGCACTGAAATCACAGCATGGATTTGTTAAGGTGAGATGTTATGTGTCCAAGCTGATTAGTTGCCATAATGCAATAACGATAGAACTTGATGCAAAAAAATAAATCATTAACAAAACCCCATGAGCTGTTCTAGAAACTCATCTGCACCACTGCCGAGAGAACTTCTTGTCTGACTACATAGCCATACCCAAGTCTTTTTTGCTCTCTATCAGCTTGAATTTGTTACCGCACAACATACCAATTACAGTACTCCAACTGTAATTGGTTCGATTACTGTTACACATATGCAGTAATACCTTGCATTTGTCAAATGTTAAACTTTGCCACTTCTGAGCCAGTCTTCCTAATTTTTTTATCTTGCAGTATGCTGGAAAGTGGCAATTGAGATTTAACATTTAAAAATAAATAAAATAAATTTTCTGTTTATAATCCAGGATGACCAAATGGTCAGAGGAGTTCACAGAATACAAGAAACAGCACCGTATTTAGCAGTTACGGGCTTGAACCCTGGTCACTCAATTCACGTGTGTACTTATGCACCCACGTGCCTGACCACTCAGCTAATGCTGAATACCGCATATGGGTAGCAGTAGCAGAGAATGAAAAACGTGTGCGTTATTTGTGCAATCTGATATGAAGTTCTCTGTCCGGTTCAGAGAGGCTGCTTGGATTACTCATATGGTTCTTGAATGATATTATAGGAATTTTGTGAGCTAAACAAGGAAATGATTATCTTGTTGTATAAGGCAATGGTTAGGCCACATCTTGAAAACTATATGGTTCTGTTAAAATGTGTGTGGAGAACAATGAGCAGATAAAAGCAATAAAGTTAGTTGGGTGCACGAAGCCGGGGGAGGGGCTTCTAACTGACAAAAACTTCAGTTCTACATATTGTTGTTTCTGGAAACTATGCACCTAGAAGGAGACCTGATTGAGGTGTTTAAGCTTTGAATAGATTGGGTAAATAAGTGCTGATGGCATGCTTAGTTGTTTCTCCAAACAACACACAAGGGGGCATAAATTTAAATTGAGAAAGGTTAGTTGCAGAATAGATATGTGGAAATTTGCTCTCAGCAAGCAAATTATTGATTGTTAGAATAAATTTCCATCCGATGTTTTGTAAGTCAGTTATTTGAATATGTTTAGGGAAGGATTGGTCAAAATATTGGCAAGGATTGTTTTCTTTACCATCATTTTGGAGAGGTGACTTGTCACCTCTCTAACATGTTGGTAAAGATAACAGTGATACTAAAAGTTCTTCTACTGTGTGAGTGGCCAACTAACAAATTGGTCACCCACATAGTAGCAGAACTTTACAGACAAATAGAGTGGCCCAGTAAATCAGAATGCATTTTAATTCTCTCATTATAAGACATTTGTTAGACCACTCTATTTGACACTGTAGTTGTTCATTATACTCATTACAGTCATTTGCCCTTAATGTACTCCAACTGTAATTTTTAGCATTAGTAGAGGCATACAATGCAAGAAAGCAAGCTTATGCAGCATCAGCCAAAAAGGAAAAAAAAAAAAAAAAAACTCCCATTTCACCTCTCTATTCGTTCCATTTTATTTTTCCACTGCTTATATCACACTGATTGAACATTATACTGGCCACCCACATCAACTAGGTGCACTACCTTAGATTCTTTTTATTTCCTAACCAGGAGCATTACTCTTTCCCTCTCCCATGTCTGAGTGGCAGCATGTTTCCAATAACCCTACAATGTCCACTTTGATGACTTCACTAATACTTCCAATTCATCAAATACTCCAAACAAGCAAAAGTAATCTCAACATTATTATTAGCCATATGGTGCATGGAAGTCTGAGGCTTTTGCTGCACCAGCCAAAAATATAATAATTTCTGAATTACCCTGAGAGAGAGAGAGGGGGGGGGGAGGTAGAAGGGAGTCACCAAGAAAGAGAAGAATGATGACATCCAGCGAGGACCCTAGGTATGCTAAGCCCATACTCACTAGGTCTGATCCCCTGCAGTTAAATGGCCCATATATTTGCTTATACCATGTGTACCTTCAGAAGAGCTTGTAATCCCCCATATCTTGCTTTTCAGCTGCTGCTGCATGTCTTGATAGAAGCAGGGCAAGAGTCAATTTTATCTCTGCCTGTGGCTGCTATTAAACTATTATTCTGTGTTATCCCACTCAAACTAATAGTGTTCTGACCCACCTAACTCAATAGCAACAGCAAATATTTTTGCACTGTTCTATTTAAATATATCCTATCCCTGTAAAATCAGTCTTTCTTGTTAACAAGCATAGATAATTCTGAGAAATTTTACTCCATGAGCCTCTCAGTGGTTGAACTGATTGACATAATTCTTATCATATGCTACTTCTATCATGTCTTGCCAAAATTCCAGACATTTTCAAATTCAATCCTCATGCCTTTTTCTCAATATTGCCGTATACCTATTAAGTACATCTGGTGAGTATGGGCTTGCCAAACCAAGGGTCCTGAGCTGGATATCATCATTCTTCTATTTCTTGCTTTCTTGGTGATTCCCTTTTACTCTCTCTCTCTCTCTCTCTCTCTCTCTCTCTCTCACAGGGTAATGTGGGAAAATTTTTTTTTTTTTTTTTTTTTGGCTGGTGCAGCATAAGCCTCAGGCTTCCTTGCACCATATGACTAATAATAATAATAATAAAGAAATCCTCCCATCTCCTATTCCCAGTAACATTATTACCGTGTACATCAATAATGCCTTTTGTGTCTTTAAAAGATAAGTGTTGTACAACATCATCAATTTTACCCTCTTGCAGACATATCCAGGTCCTATTTCACCTATCCACTTTGCACAATATATTTCATGTTTTCCTGGCAGTAGTTGCAAACAACCTGTTTTAATTCCTTCATGGGCATCATCATTTTCAAGCTCCCCAAATGCTAAGTGTAGGCTTAATCTTCTCATTTTCTTTTCATCAAAAACATACCAAGAGTTTTTGCTTTGGTTGTGTGATGTCCCACTACATATGAAATATCACCACAACCTTTTCAAACATGCAGCAAATCCTGTACATTATAAAAACCATGATTATTAATCAAGGAAAGCTAAAGCATTCCCACTACTTTTGAGCTCTTTACTCTAGTGGGAGGTATGATTCTAGTTTAAATTAAATTTAAAATTCCAAAGATCCACAAGTACAATAATAACTAAAAATCATTCACCAGCTTTTTGTTCAACTTTATGTATAAGTATGGTCAAAAAGACTACAAGTTGTGTTGTTGTCTCTAGCAATGTGTTAATTTTTTTCTATTTTTAAAACTGTTATAATTGTTGTTGCACATGTTTTGTTTAGATGCGAATGCTAAAGTCATCATTACCAGACGGCATTACTGTGAAAGGCTTTGAAGATAGAATGGTAAGTTTTCCTTTGTAAATGTGAAACCTTGATTGATGCTTCACTATGCACGCATTGTTCTAAATCACTCTTGCAGTGAATCACTCTAACTTTTGATCTTATTGATCTGTTAAAATGACAAGTGAGTCAATATATTATCATTGACACCCACCTTTAGTCATTTAGCAAGATGCATAATCTTATTAGCTGTTGCAAATACTTATATAAATATTTCACTGTATTATCTGGTGTTCCATAGCCAGGTGGGCAGGAGCAGCAGTGCATAGCACACACTTCTTGATTAGACCGGGGTTCGTGCCCGTGACCCACCAAATACGGAGGATGCAGAAAGGTCAGGGAATGACCACCGCATATCCCCAGAGCAATATGGCCTTAGCTGCTAATGCTCCTAAAAAAAAAAAAATAACTGTATTATCTAATAAGATAATTCATCATTTTAATTCATGACAGAGTAGTCATTCTGCTGTAAGAGCATATTTGCTGTTACAGTATGTATCACTAAATTATACACTGCTGGAGAACATATAATTACTGAACAAATTTTATTTGCTGCCAGAGCTCATTTTTGTTTCATTTAAATCTTTAAATAGCAGTATAAACATTCCTGTGCAGCAGCTTATTGGAAATGCCAAGTTATATTCGCAGTTCGAAATTCAAGGATGTGTTTCTGTCTGCTGCTATAGCTTATTCCTCATTTAATACTTTGGACAATTTCCTTACTGTAATCATACACAACAATTGCATTAGGTTAGGTTAGGTTATGTTAGGGAAATTTTCAAAAATGGGCAAATAGTCGAATACAAACAAATTTTATTTTATACAGATGAGCAGTTTTATTATTGCTGACCAAGAAGATTTTGATCACAAGCACTTGGTTCTTTTATGGAGCATTATGCTTCATAAAACAACGAGTATTAGTGAGTAAGTGCTGTCTTCTTTTAAATAAAAATTTCATCTGATCAATTTCCTTAACTTAACCTAACCAAACCATACCATTTGCAAATTTTAATCAAGGAAAATTTTAATCAAGAGCCCATTACTCATATTTTTTGTGTTTAGTTTGTAAGTGTGTATGTTCACAGGCTGATTTGCATGTTGTGCAAGTTGATAGCTCATTGTGCAAAACATTACTCCCTCCACCTGATATTAGCATTAGCATTAGTAGAGTCATATGATGCAAGAAAGCAAGCTTATACAACATCAACCAAAAAAAACCTGCTCCCATTTCACCCCTCTGTTCATTCCAAATACCTGTCCAGCTCAGCCTTAAATTTATTTAGGCTCTCAGCTTCCACAACAAAGGACGGAAGTCTGTTCCACCAACCAACTACCCGCTGGCAAAAGGCAAACTTCCGCACATCTATCCTACATCTGTCTTTCTTCAATTTGAATTTATGCCCTCTCAGGTGATTATCCTGAGCAAGAGGAAGAATCCCATCAGCATTGAGCATGCTCAAACCATTCAAGGCTTTATACACCATAATCAGATCACCTTGCAGGTGCCTAGTCTCCAGACACTGTAATTTGCAAAACTTAAGTCTTTCTTCGTAAGAGCAACCCTTTGTTCCATTCACTAATCTTGTTGCCCTTCTCTGTACTCGTTCCAACAGCTCTACATCCTTCTTAAAATGAGGCCTCCAGACCTGTATACAGTACTCAAGGTGTGACTTGACCACTGCCTTATACAAGGGGATAATCACCTCCTTATCCCTGCTAGAAAAATTCCTGTATATCATTGACAAGACACCATGAGCTACTCTTGCAGACCATCTGCACTGCTCAGAAAACTTCATATCTGCCTGCACAATTACCCCCAGGTCCTTTTCATTCTCTACCACTGTCAGTGTAGTACCACAGAGTTGATACGTCACTCTGGGGTTACTGCTTCCCGTATGTAGTACTTTACATTTGTCAATGTTAAACTTCATTTGCCACCTCTCAGCCCATCTGCTCAACTTGTCTAGATCCTGTTGCAGTAGTGTACTGTCATTAGTGTCCTTAACAACTCTGCCAACTTTAGTATTGTCTGCAAACTTGAACATTAAGCTTGATATACCATCATCATCAATATCATTTATAAATACAGAAAACAACAATGGACCCAACACTGAACCCTGAGGGACTCCACTAATAACATTAATCCACGATGAGCAATATCCATTGATTACCACTCTCTGTCTTCTCCCACTCAACCATCCCTTTTTCCATAGCAGCAATTTGCCTCCAATGCCACACTGCTCTAATTTGTTCAGCAGTCTTCCATGTGCAACAGTATCAAAAGCCTTTTGAAGATCCAAATATATGATATCAAAGTTATTCAATGCATCCACTTCTTTTGTGACTGCATCATAGTATCCAATCAAATTTGTCAAGCAAGACTTTTCCTTAACAAAACCATGCTTTGTCCGAGATATAACTGAAGTCTTGTCTAGATGACAAGACTTGAGTTAAAGAAGCATCTGCCGTGCTTCTTTAACCAGTGCCTCCATTAATTTTCCTGGAACAGAAGTTAAACTAACAGGTCTGTAATTACTTGTGTTGCCCTTTGATCCTCCTTTGTGAATTGGAGTCACATCTTCACATCTCCAGTCCATGGGTACCTCCCCTGAGTCCAAAGAAGCTCTCATAATTATGGCTAAGGGTTTGCTTACTTCCTTTGCTGCCTCCTTTAATATAACTGGATAGATCGCATCCACTCCAGGTGCCTTTTTTATGTTTATCTTCAACAATTTCTCCTACACTTTCCTGTTAGTTATTACAAAATCATCTAGCTCACTGCCAGAGTTTAACTCACCTCTGGCATTGACTAATTACAGCCTTGATTGAAGAGGATTTTAGAAATTTCTCCAGTTGTCGATGAGAATCGAACTCAGACCTCTACAAACAATTAGTAGATGGAGGTATATAGTGCCAACTAAGCTTACATGGAAAGCTGCAGAGGTATGTAGCCTGTAGTCAGAATAGAAATGTGAAGCGTGTACCAGAGAAATACATGCATAATGAAGAATGACACAATAAATTGCCCTATCCATTTTATATTTATTTCATCTTATATTTTGCCAAAACAAGTATCAGTGCTATCAACAGTGTCACAGCAAACATTGACCCATCTGTGACAGATACAGTTTGATGGTGATTCGCACAAAAGTAATGCGGGTTGCTGATATCGTTTTCATAAATCTTTCTTGACCTTTGTCATGTAACTCTATTAAACAATATAAATAGTTATAATAAAATTCATTGCAAGCTTATTTTTTGTGATGAATATTCAATACTCACATTGTTAGCTAATACTCTTAATTATTCCCTGTTTACTAGGTATTCCAGTCATGCCAAACTCTAATTTTATTTCTTATATTTTCATAGTATTAGATTTGTTTGCAACTCTGAGAATGAATACAGATTTATTACTCGTTCTCCTAGAAACAGTCTTTAGCAATGTGCATTCACTATAATTATAATTAATATAATAAAATAATATATATGACATAATATGCATTTTTGCTGCGCTCTGCTTCCTGCCTTTGTCAGTGAACTGCGACATAAAAGAAAAAAAATTATACAAGCATAATAGATATGAATGATTGAACAATGCTCTACACAGAGTTAGGGCTGTATGTATCGAGTGGAATTTTTATTCAGCTGCTTTTTTTTTTTTTTATTATGAAAACCCCAAACACAAGAGGTATTAGAACCTATAGTACTTAGTACCGTGCATAGATTGGAGGTTGAGAAGACGAAAGAAGATATTTGTTGACATTAGACTTGAACTTCTGTAGACTGTAATTATCAGAAAATACGTATGAAGAAAGGTTGTTTCAGAAAACAGCAATTAAATGAATAAATGCGGAAGGTGAAAAGTTGGTTCTGTGAGTTTGAAGTTGGACAGTAAATGGATGTTGGCTTGGTGGCAGCACGTGGTTGGACTTTTTTGAAAGAGAGAGAGCGGGAATTATAGAAACCAATTCAGAAAAGCATTGCCCATGGAAGTATCTGTAGAAAAGGCATGCAGTGGACACAGTACGTCTATGAGACAGAGAGTGGAGAGATTCTGTTAGAGACAAGTCATTAATTCACCTAACTACCCTCTTCTGAATAGAACTTAGAAGTTGAGCGAGGTTTTGGGGGCACCACCCCAGAAGTGGGAACAGTATTCCATGGTAAGGTGAATTTGCGATTTGTACAGAGTGAACAGCTGTTTGGAAGTCAAGTAACGCCGAGAGCGAAAGAGAAAACCATGTTTTTTAGATGCAGAGGAAGTATATACAGTGAACCCTCGCTATTTGCGGGGGGTTACGTTTCTGAGAAATGCCGCGAATACAGAAAACACGAATACTGAGTTATGGCTCCCATAATAATAAAGGGGTTCCGTTCCAAAGTATGAAATATATAAGAAAAACTAGTCTAAAATTTTGTCTATGTATGTATTATAGGTACCTTCATAATATGACTATGTAAATAGACAGTACATAGTGAAATGCAAGCATATGGCATCGAAATGAAAATAAGAAACAGTTTAATATTAAATGTAATATTTATTAGAAATTTCAAACAAATCTTTCAAACCAGCGCCTTTGCTAGCTAAAAAACTTATCCCGCCAGTGCTATCACCAGTTTCGCTAAAGTGTTGATAAAGGAGTTTTGCCTTTTCACGAATGATGAGTGAACTTAACGCAATTTTATTTTGAGTTCGGTCTTCTATCCACAGATTTAAAGCTTTTCCATTTTTTCTAATTTAACATCACGAGTTACAGAGCAAATTTTTGAAGCAATTAGCGCGTTTTCACGGACACTATGGCGGATTTTTTCTTCCGATTTCTTGATTGATCATACCGTTGACTCATTGATTTTATAACGTTTTGCCACTGAGGAGACACTTTCACCGTTAGAAATTTTGTCTAATAGCTCAATTTTATTCGCCAATGTCATCACCTTCTTTGATAATTTCACAATCACATTTTCCTTGTTATTCGTAGCCATATTTTTGTACGGGTTAGAAAGACTTGTCCAAATAAAGTCACTTTCTTCCGTTAACACACTCGAAAAAGTCTGTTTTACACTGCAAAATGGTAGATTTATCAATTTTGTAAGCATATCAATTTATAAATTGATAAAAGGACAGAATCTTCCATGGCAAGCGCGTAACACATACCGAACAAGGATTAACGAGAATAATAAAATAAAAAAGAAGGAAAAAAAAATTTTAGCAGTTAAAAGAAAAAGAAAAATCTTCTGCCGACTTCAATTCAATATTGTTTCAGAATATTAGCAAACTGCCTGTCATCTTCTTTTAAATACCTCCTTAGCAAATTCTTGCAATTTCTGAAAAGTTGCTCAGGTGGAGAGAAGATTCTCTTCTCCCCCAGGATGGAAATTAGAAACACAGCCCTGCATCTGCAATCATAAATCAGCATAATACGGACAGTCATAAAGTACATGCTTTCAGTTTTATACAGCTCCACATGCACATAAATCTGTGTCGTGTAGTCCCAATTTGAATAGTTTTTCATTGAGGGATCCATGTCCTGTTATTACATACAGGATGTCTGGGCTAGAGGTATCCAAAAATAACGGCTTATAATGTGAGAACCACTCGTTATATTTTCTCAAACAAAGGCACAGTCGATGAGAAATCTCTCCAAGATTTGTTTCATTACACTGTCAAGGTTACTAGTGCAGGTACGTCACCAGTAGTCACGCATGCATAAAAATGGCTATTGCCTCAGTCCCTCAGTCGAGATGTGGACTCCACAGCAGAAGGTGCAGTGTGTACAGGTACATCACCATAACGTACATTAGCTGAATTTCAATCAGTTATGCATGTTCAGCGGCGTGCACGAAGGGAATGGAATGTGAATCATCCCACATCCAAATCCATTCTTCAGTGAGATAAGACTCTAAAAGAGATGGGAAGTTTAGTTTCACAAACTGGGAAACACCCGAAAAAGTGTGTAACTGATGAGACTGTGGATCGGTTGCATGAGTCATTCTCTAGGATCCCACGTAAGTCACTTAGACTGGGTAGTAATGAACTGCAGATTCCTCATTCAACAATTCATGACATTGTTCACAAACTTTGCATGTATACAAACTTCAACTTCTTCAACACCTTAAGCCAGATGATCACCGCTTAAGGGCGGATTTCAATACTGAGATCAGCCTTATCGATGACAATCCCAGTTATCTTGATCTGTTGTTATTCAGTGATGAATCAACCTTTCACATTTGCAGGAAATTAACAGACACAATTGCCGCATTTGGGGTATGGAGAATCCTCACCAAGTGATCAAAAATGAAAGGGACACTCCAAAAGTCAATGTCTGGTTAGATGTGCACAAAAATGGCATCATCGGTACATTTTGAATTTTTCATAGAGCCCACAGTGAAAGGACACACTTACATTGATATGTTGCAGATCTTTGCTGTTCCACAGATTTCCCCAGGTTTCAGCAAGATGGTGTCCACACTTCAATCGAGATGTTACCACATTTTTAACAACACTTTTCCTGAATGTTGGAAATTACAAAAAAAATTATTTTAATACACCTTATAGATACTGAGATATTAGCATTAGTAGAAGCATACGATGCAGGACATCAGCCAAAAAAAAAAAAAAAAAATCCATCCCATTTCACCCCTCCATTGATTCCAAATGCCTGTCCACTCAGCCTTAAATTTATTTAGGTTATCAACTACCCACTGGCTTAAGGCAAATTTCAGCACATCAATTCTACAATGGTCTTTCCTCGGGTTCTTAATCTGAGCAAGAGTAAGAATCCTCTTGCTCAGATTAAGAATGACAGAGAAGAAAAATGCATGGGATACATATAAATTAACACGTGACACAGAAGCCTATGATAGATACAAGTTGATCTGTAACCAAGTTACAAAGGAGGTTAGGCAGGCAAAGGCAGATTACGAGAAATCTTTGGCAAGGGATGCAAAGAAAAACAGCAGAGTTCTTTACTTATGTAAACTCTAGAAGGAAGGGGATGAATCAGATTGATCCACATGATATCGATGGGTCAACTGTTGATGATCCTGCTCAGGTGGCTAACAAACTAAATGAATATTTTGCATCGACATTTACACAAGGAGTTATTCAGCGAGGGGAATGCCAGAGGTGTATTCAACCCTGACAGTAAGCTAGAGAATCTTGTAATAACTGAGAGTAAAGTGGAGAAGAAATTGTTGAAGATAAACACAAGAAAGGCACCTGGGGTGGATGGGATCTATCCAGTTATATTAAAGAAGGCAACAAAGGAAGTAAGCAAACCCTTAGCCATAATTATGAGAGCTTCCTTGGACTCAGGGGAGGTACCCATAGACTGGAAATGTGCAAATGTAACCCCAATTCACAAAGGAGGATCAAAGGCTGACACAAGTAATTATAGACCTGTGAGTTTAACTTCTGTTCCAGGAAAATTAATGGAGGCACTGGTTAAAGAAGCACTGCAGGATCATCTAGACAAGACTTCAGTTATAGCTCGGACAGAGCATGGTTTTGTTAAGGGGAAGTCTTGCCTGACCAATTTGATTGGATACTATGATGCAGTCACAAAAGAACTGGATGCAAGGAATAACTTTGATATCATATACTTGGATCTTAGAATGGCTTTTGATACGGTTGCACATGGAAGACTGCTGCACAAATTAGAGCAGTGTGGCATTGGAGGAAATTGCTGCTATGGAGAAAGGGGTGGTTGAGGGGGAGAAGACAGAGAGTGGTAATCAATGGACACTGCTCATCGTGGACTAATGTTATTATTGGAGTCCCTCAGGGTTCAGTGTTGGGTGCATTATTGTTTTCTGTATTTATAAATGATATTGATGCTAGTATATCAAGCTTAATGTCCAAGTTTGCAGACGATACGAAGGTTGGCAGGGTTGTCAAGGACACTACTGACACTATGCTGCTGCAACAGGGGTTGAGCAGATGGGCTGAGAGGTGGCAAATGAAGTTTAACATTGACAAATGTAAAGTACTACATATGGGAAACAGCAACCCCAGAGCAATGTATCAACTCTGTGGTACTACACTGACAGTGGAAAGAATGAAGAGGACCTGAGGGTAATTGTGGAGGCAGATATGAAGTTCTCTGAGCAGTGCAGATGGTCTGCAAGAGTAGCTCATAGTGTCTTGTCAATGATATACAGGAATTTTTCCAGCAGGGATAAGGAGGTGATTATTCCATTGTATAAGGCAATGGTCAGGGTATACAGTACTCCACACCTTGAGTACTGTATACAGGTCTGGAGGCCTCATTTCGAGAAGGATGCAGAGCTACTGGAACGAGTACAGAGAAGAGCAACAAGATTAATGAATGGAATAGAGGGGTACTCTTACGAAGAAAGGCTTAAGTTTTGCAAATTGCAGTGTCTGGAGACTAAGCACCAGCGAGGTTATCTGATAGAGGTGTATAAAGCCTTGAATAGTTTGAGCATGCTCAATGCTTATGGGATTCTTCCTCTTGCTCAGAATAATCACCTGAGAGAGCATAAATTCAAAATAAGGAAAGACAGATGTAGGATAGACGTGCGGAAATTTGTCTTTAGCCAGCGGGTAGATGGTTTGTTGGTGGAACAGACTTCCATCCCTTGTCGTGAAAGTTCATAGCCTAAATAAATTTAAGGCTCAGCTGGACAGGTATTTCAAACGAACGAAGGGGTGAAGTGGAAGTGGGTTTTTTTTTTTTTTTTTTTTCTTGGCTGATGCTGCATAAGCTTGGTTACTTGCATCATATGCCTCTACTAATGCTAATCCCTTCAGCATTCAGCTTGCTCAATCCATTCAAGGCCTTATACACCTTAATCAGGTCACATCACAGGTGCCTACTCTCCAGGCGCTGCAATTTGCAGAATTGCAGTGCCTTTCTTTTTCTTTTTTTTTTCTTTCTTTTTTTTTTTTTTTTTTTTTTTTGTCTTTATGAAAACCCCAAACAGAAGAGATATTAGTACCTATAGTACTTAGTACCGTGCTTGGTTGGAGGTTTAGAAGACGAAAGAAGATATTTGTTGACATTAGACTTCGACTTCTGTAGACTGTAATTTTCAGGAAATACGTGTGAAGGAAGGTTGTTCCAGAAAACAGCAGTTGAATGAATAAATGAGGGAGATGAAAAGTTGGTTCTATGAGTTTGAAGTTGGACAGTAAATGGATGTTGGCTGGTGGTATCATGTGTTCGGACTGTTTTGAAAGAGAGAGCGGGAATTATAGAAGCCAATTCAGAAGAATAGAGCCCATTGAAATATATGTAGAAAAGCAGAAACAGTACGTCTATGAGACAGAGAGTGGAGATACTCTGTTACAGAGGAGTCATTAATTAACCTAACTGCCCTCTTCTGAATGGAATCTAGAAGCCTGAGAGAGGTTTTGGGGGCACCATCCGAGATGTGGGAACAATATTCCATGGTACGGCAGATTTGCAATTTGCACAGAGTGAACAGCTGTTTGGAAGAAAAGTAACGCCGAGAGCAAAATAGAAAACCAAGTTTTTTTGATGCAGAGGAAGCAATATTTGTAATGTGCTTGTGCCAAGAGAGATTAGAAGTCAGGGTAATCCCCAAAAGAGATATATCATTTTCCCTAGAAATCGGAGTGTCATCATAGATAAGCATAGGAGCAGAAGAATCCTTTTTGTGAGATATAAGAAAGACTGAGTTTTAGAAGGAATGAAATGAACTAAGTTGTCTTTGTCCCACTGGAGAATTACCTGGAGGTTGGCATTTAAGGAATTGGTAGCAGATTTTCGAAAAGTTGAAGCTGATTGAGCAGGGCAAGGTTTCTCAAAATGGAAAGTGGAATGCAATGTGCTATTATCGGCAAAACTATAGATAGGATTTCCAGTCAATGGAAGAAGGTCATTAATACACAAGAGGAAAAGAGTGGGGGAAAGAACTGAACCTTGGGGAACACCGGCATTAGTGGAGAAGTTTGAAGACAGAGAGCCATCTACCATCACCCTCAGTGAGTGATCAGAGAGAAAACTGAATAACCAATTACTAAAAACAGTTGGCAAACCATAAGATGGAAGCTTGTTTAGAAGACCTTTATGCCAAACACGATTGAAAGCCTTTGAGATATCAAGAGCAAATACTTGTGTTTCACCAAACCTTTCCATTGAATTAGTCCATAAATGGGTAACATAAGCCAGAATATCACCGGTGGATCGACACTGATGGAATCCATACTGGCGAACGTTGATCAGACGGAAGGTTTCTAAGTAGTTTAAGAGTTGGCCGTTAATTCCGTCAGTGTCGATCCACTGGTGATATTCTGGCTTATGTTACCCATTTATGGAATAATTCAGTGGACGATAATTAGATGGGAGGGATTTGTCACCCTTTTTAGGAACTGGCTGGATATGAGTAAATTTCCAGGCAGAAGGAAAAACACCTTTGGAATAAGAAAAATGGAAAAAAGTGCATAGAACAGGAGTACGTCCAGGAGCACAGGTTTTGAGAACAAGTGGAGAAATACCATGAGGACCTGGAGCTTTCTTAGCATCGAGATTCGTCAAAATCCTTCTAACATCCTTGTGATGGAAGACCACAGGAGGAATTGAATGGGGTGTGTTGAGAATTGTGGGAGGTGTTTTACCAAGATCACTAGTACATGAGTTGGAAGAAAAATGGGATACTAGCAGGTAAGCTTTATCCTTGGCAGAAGTGACAACAGACCCATCTGGTTTTGACAGAGGCGGGAGCAGAGATGGGCAAAAGTTATGGCCAATATCTTTGGCAAGAGACCAGAATGCTCAGCTACCATTAGGGCAAGAAGCAAGTTTTCTGCTCTTAGCCTGTTCAAAATCTAGTTTGGACTGATTAATGACTGCTTTACAATTGTTGAAAGCTTTTGTGTAGGCAGAAAATGAAACTGAAGAATTGGAAACAAGCCAATTGCGCTCTGCAGCGTTCTTCTCTTGAACAGCCTTAGCACATTTATTGGAAAGCCAAGGTTTAGATAAAGGACAAGATTTTAAAGTGGAGTGTGGAATAAAGGATTCCATTTCTACAAGAATAATTTCACTGACACGATCTGAGCAAACTTTGACATCAGAAGTTTCGAAACAGTAATCCGACCAAGGAAAAGAAGAAATCTCGTAGGTCATCCCATTTTGCATTCTTGTAATGCCAAACAATACGAGGTTGGGAATAGCCACAAGATAAAGGCTTCATTGGAGAAGAAACCATCACCAAGTTGTGATCTGAGGTACCTAAAGGACCACTCACTTCAACCGTGTACTTATAAGGATTGTTTGTGAGAAAAAGATCAAGCATGTTGACTGTATGGTTGGGATTGTCCAGTATTCTTGTGAGTAAATGAACAATCTGTGCAAGGTCATTAAAAATTGCAAAAGCCTCAGCACCTCGACTAGCTGGTGTGACTAGAAAACAAAAGCCAGCTGGAGTTGTGAACATTAATATCACCAAGGAAAATTACCTCACTGTTAGGAAAGTTGGACTGGAGAAAGTCAAAGATTTCCAAGTGATTAGTGGAGTTGGGAGAACGGTAGAGAAAACAGATGGTGAATTTAACACAGTGAGGTAGAGAGATTTTAAACCAGAGAAGATTGAAAAGAGGAGATTCCAAATTAACAATTCTTTGACAGGGAATATCAGAACCACGTATATTTGTGAAATGAACTAGGAAGTCTTTGGGAGGTTTACATCTTTTCGCAGATGAGCTTACTCTATTAGTTTGGCAATTCATGGTGTATTCAATAGTAAGGAAAAGTGGGGAGACGTGCTGTATGCAGAATGATATTTTTGGATATGGCGTACACATGGTAAGAATATACCCCTATCCTTGACATAATGTGGCCTCGACAATGCCCCCCCCCCACATACACACTACTCAGACTCCCTCCAGTCATTATCTGGCAGAGTAGAGGTAGCAAGATTATACACTAGCTGATCCGGAAGTCTCCTAAAGAGTTACCAATAGGTTCGGTCCAGTGTACTAACTAGCGGACATGTGGACATCGTTTTAGAGCTGTACCCTCGAAATGTAAGAAAGATTGGATCTCGCCATGATGTTCATCATAACCTCGAAAGTCATCAGTTATACTGCATGATGGAAGAGATGGTGAAGGGTTGACCGGAACTGAGCTCTGGAGACTAAACAAGGGTTCCACCACTTGAAGCCTCCAGTAAGCAAAGTGGTGGTATTGCACTGGTTGATGAGTGTCATCTACCACCTAGTATTGCCTGGTAACACAGAGGGGTGGCATTTCTCCATATGGCGTGAGTGCCACACTTCGACCCCTGCTTATGTTGGTTCCTACCTAGGTGTCACCCAGAGTACTTGTGCATGGAGGTTATACCCAGGATTACTACCATTCCCACTATTGTGAAGGTGCAAGCAGAAGATTTGCTGTCACAGACCATCCAGACTTCGCCGAAATTGAGTCTACTTGACTTGAATGTCACCCAAATATCAAGGTTTTGAGAACAAGTGGAGAAATACCATCAGGGCTTGGAGCTTTCTTAGCATCGAGATTTGTCAAAATCCTCCTGACATCCTTTTGGCGGAAGACCACAGGAAGCATTGAGTGGAGCGTGTTGGGAATGGTGGGAGGTGTTTTACCAAGATCATTAATACGTGAGTTGGAAGAAAAATGGGATCTTGGTAACAGCACCCCTTTGTACCCCTCACCAGTCGTGTGGCCCTTCTTTGTACTCATACTAGCAACTGTACATCCTTTCAAAAATGAGGCCTCCAGATCTGTATACAGTACTCTAGGTGTGGTCTGGTCGTTGCCTCGTATAACAGGATAATCACCTCCCTGTCCCTGCTAGCAAAATTCCTATACAGTAAACCCCGCTATTCGCGGTTTCGCGTATTCGCAATCGCCGATTTAATATAAAATGAAACCTAAAAAAATGTGAATTTTAAAGCGCCGTGAATGTTTTCCGCCATAAAGAACATGGGCGTGGCTAAAATTATCTTTCGCGGTCAAAACAGCGCTCAGTGGGTGGGGAGAGAGGGGAAACAAAAACGCGAGCGTGGATGTTTCTCGCTAATCCTTGTTCAGTATGTGTTATGCGTTTGTCATGGAAGGTTTCGTCGTTTGCTTTTAATTTATATGTTTATAAATTGATATGCTTACAAAAATGATAAATCTACCGTTTTGCAGTGTAAAACAGACTTTTTCGAGTGTATTAACGGAAGAAAGTGACTTTATTGTGGACAAGTTCTTTCTAACCCCTACAAAAATATGGCTACGAATAAAAAGAGAAATGTGAAAATATCAAAGGTGATGACATTAGCGAATAAAATTGAGTTATTAGACAAAATTTCTAATGGTGAAATTGTCTCCTCAGTGGCAAAACATAAAATCAATGAGTCAACGGTACGATCAATCAAGAAATCGGAAGAAAAAATCCGCCGTAGTGTCCGTGAAAACGCGCTAATTGCTTAAAAAAATTTGCTCTGTAACTCGTGATGTTAAATTATAAAAAATGGAAAAGGCTTTAAATCTGTGGATAGAAGACCGAACTCAAAATAAAATTCCATTAAGTTCACTCATCATTTGCGAAAAGGCAAAACCCCTTTATCAACACTTTAGCGAAACTAGTGATAGCACTGGCGTGATGTTTTTTTTTTTTTTTGCTAGCAAGCAAAGGCGCTGGTTTGAAAGATTTGTTTGAAATTTCTAATAAATATTACATTTAATATTAAATGGTTTCTTATTTTCATTTCGATGCCATATGCTTGCATTTCACTATGTACTGTCTATGTACATAGTCATATTATGAAGGTACATATAATACATACATAGACAAAATTTTAGACTAGTTTTTCTTATATATTTCATACTTTGGAACGGAACCCCTTTATTACTATGGGAGCCATAACTCAGTATTCGCGATTTCGGTATTTGCAACATTTCTCAGGAACGTAACCCCCGCGAATAGCGGGGGTTTACTGTATATCATTTACAAGACTCCATGACCTGCTCTGACAATCCGTCTGCATTGCTCGGTGAACTTCATATTTGACTACACAATTACTCCAGGTCTTTTTCACTCTTCACTTCCCCGAGTGTAGTACCACACAGTTGGTTTGTTTCCCTTGGATTATTGCTACCCATATGCAGTACTTTGCATTTGTCAATGTTAAACTTCAGTTGCCACTTCTCAGCCCATTTGCCCAACTTATCTAGATTCAGTTGGAGTAGCATACTGTCTTTACTGTCGTTAACAACCCTGCCAACCTTTGTATCAGCTGGAAACTTGGACCTTATGCCTGATATACCTTCATTAGTATCATTGATAAATATGCAAAAGAGCAATAGGCCCAACACCAAACCCTGGGGAACTCCATGAAGAGCAATGTCCATTGATTACCACTCTCTGTCATCTCCCACTCAACCATTCCTTTATCCATTGTAGCAACTTAACCTTTTTGCCATACCTCTCCAATTTGTACAGCATTCTTCCATGTGCAATAGTATCAAAAGCTTTCCTGAAATCCAAGTATATGATATCAATATTATTTTTGCCATTCAGTTCCTTTGTGATCACATCATAGTATCCAATCAAATTTGTCAAATGAGACCTCCCTTTAACAAACCCATGCTGTGTCTTAACTATTACTGCAGTCTTGTCTAGATGATCCTGCAATGCTTCTTTAACCAGTGACTTTGTTATGTTCCCCTGAACACAAGTTAAACTAACAGGTCCATAGTTACTTCTCTCACCTTTTGAACTCCCTTTGTGAATTGGTGATACATTTGCACACTTCCAGTCCATGGTGACTGCCCCTGAGTCCAAGGAAGCTCTCATAATTATGGCTAAGGGTTTGCTTACTTCCTTTGCTGCCTCCTTTAATATAACTGGATAGATCCCGCCCACCCCAGATACCTTTTTTATGTTTAACTTCAACAATTTCTCCTCCACTTTGCTCTTAGTTATTACAAAATCACTTAGCTCCCTGTTCGATTTTGATAAACGCCTGGCACTCCCATCATTGAATAACTCCTCATGTGTGAATGTTGATGCAAATTACTTATTCAGTTTATCAGCTACCTGATCATGATCATCAATAGTCAAAACCATCTATGTTAAGTTGTCCAATCTGATTCATCCCTTTCCTTCTAGAGTTTACATAAGTAAACTACTATCCAAAAATACACACATGTGTGTATTTTTGGATACCTCTATCCTGGACACCCTGTATGAAGTTTCAATTCCAATAGAAAACCATGTTCTTGTTGACTTATTTAGTAAATATGTAACTTGTGGTATAAAAAGTCTTATTACAACTCCCATTGAGGAACTGCCCCATCCGGTCTGCCATAGATTAATCAGTTCATTCCAACATATTTTCTCTTCTCTATCTTTGTATTGGCCTCTAATTGAGATGTATATTTAGATCTATAGTTGGTATCTCCATTTTAATTCTGTGGCATAATCCTCAGAAAATAACATATAAATCCAGTGGCATAATCCCCAGAAAATAACATATAAATCCAGTGGCATAGTTCCAGCTAATACTTGCAATGCTGTAGTTGATACTGTTCTACAAGCACGATTGACGAAAACTAATATTGATCTTTGTATCATTTGTAACTTGTTTGCAAATCTTACTATTCTAGCTCTATAAAGCCAGGCTCCTGCTGTGTATGTGACAATAGGTAAGAATGTTGCTTTGTAATATAAAATTAGCGTTTTTCTAGAAAGACCCCATTCTGCCCTTGAAATTCTAATTATCATTCCTGAGAACTTTTTAATTTTCTGCGCAAGATATATCAAATGAGGATGAAAGCTTAACTTATTGTCTAGCAGAATTCCTAGATATTTATTTTCTTTTACTAATGGTAGCTGTATTTCATTAATTTTAATTTGTGGTGGTCTTCTAGTTGAGTTTTAAAAATCATCATTTTTGTTTTACTGGGATTTATTATTAATTTGTTATTAATAGACCACTAGTAGAGATTGTTATTACTATTATTATTATAACAATCTCTACTTAAGGATGTAGTTAGCAGTTTGCTCTGTGTCTGCCCTTGATCTACCACGAACGATGAAAGTGAGGTCATCTGCGAAAGCTGTAGTTCTACAACAGTCAAAATCTCTTTCAATCCATTCATTTAGTATCAAGTTCCATAGTAATGGGACCAACACCGATCCCTAAGGGAACCCGCACATAACCCTTTTTAGACTATGAAGTTGTGACTTCACTATTATGTATCTGTCCGAGAAATAATTCCTATATAATAAATATAATTGATAAGGGCAATGCAGTTTCCTTAGGCGGCCAAGGACTCCCTCCCACCAGAGGGACTCAAAGGCCCCCTCAAAATCCACATATATTGCCAATTTATACTTGATGCTAGAACTCTGTATACGAGAGTCAAAATCAGCGAGAGCATCCTCACATAATCTACCTGCACTGAACCCATATTGTTAATCAGAAATATTGTTTTTATCTACTAACATTTGTGTTGTTCGTAGGACCATTAAGCGTTCTAATATTTTTTCCACATTAGCCAGAAATACTATTGGTCGGTATGACTGGATGCTGGGCTGCTTTGTTGGGCTTCCTAACCAGTGTTATCAAGGCTATTTTCCATTCTTTGGGGAATATACCATCGCACAAACACATTATGTAATGCTAATAAAACCTGCAGAAAGAATTCAAAGAACTTTAATATAAAAATATTTTCAATTGTGTCTATTCCAGGACATTTATTAGTATTGATCTTCTGTAGAACTTGTTTCAGTTTGTCTATAGTCAAGGGTTTACATTGATTTTCGGCAGTATAATCATGTTTGCTTCCTGTATTTCTGTATGGTATTGCAAATCATCTGTAGGAAACAATCTTTTTATTATCGCATCAACAGGGGATAATAACCAGGGACTTCATTTTGAATGAATTTCATAGCCCCTCAAATCTTTTGCACTGTGTTTATAATCACAAGGCAGACATCAGAAAATGAAAAACTGCATAATTGGTCTCAATGATAGAACAACTTGCTCTTGTAAGTTTACTGAAGATTGGGAACAACCATCCACCACTGTTCTAACTTCTCCAAACTCGAGAACACCCTTATTGTCCAAATCCAACATACTACAACAACAAAAATACAAGCTCATGAAACCGGTGGTTATCTTCAGAGCTTTTAAAATCGTCTCAGGCTCTGTTTTTAAGAAAAGCTCACAGCATCATTTGATATTCATGTGTCAAACAACCAAATCCTAATTCAAAAATGATTTATCCCTGGAAATTGAACCTTAACAAGCAACTCATCCAAATAAACCAGGCATTCCCCTAACAACACAGGTGCAACTGCAGTGGATCTTCTGTAGGAAAAGCAATCCTATAAATAACTGGAGAATAGGAATATCATCACTGATTTTTTTTTTTTTGCTTTGGTTGCCCAAGTAGTAGTAGTGACCCACATCCTTGAAGAATGAAAACCAGGCTAGTCTTCTGGGCTAAGTGGTCAGAGCTAGCCAGCTAAGGGCATACTAACTGTACAAGATTTCTGTCTTGTGCCAATTGAAATAAGTGGATGTGTGTGTCGTTTGGTTTTTATGAGCATTAGCAACTAAGGCTATATTGTTTCAGGGATGTGCAGTGGTCATTCCCTGACCTTTCCGCATCCTCCATATTTGGTGGGCATGGGCTCGAACCCTGATCTAATCAAGAAGCGTGTGCTACGCACTGCTGCTCCTGGCTATGGAGGCGCCAAATAAGTGGATGTAGATTGATATTCAGGCGCTCTCACAAAAAGGACAACAAGTTAGCTCCAAAAATCCATTGACCAGTGTATTGCGTGATAAATGAAATGCTTGAATTATAAATAACTTTTTATTGAAAATTTTTATTACAATGTCATACCAAATAAAGTATTTTAGTGGTTATTGTACATGCTAATAGAAAAATGTTGCGAGTCATTGAGGGGGGGGTAGAGGTGCCAAATATAATATTACGATTTTTCCCCCTTCTAATCTGATGACAAAATGGCTTCAGTGTAAAGATTTTGAAGGAAAAGATTGTTGTTCTATGTTTTCATTATTTATAATTATTAAATTATTATCCAAAAGCCTATTGTTTTTATATAAAAGTAAAACTTTTATTATAATTAATTTTGATAATAAAAATCATGTTTTTAAAATAAATCATAACTTCGGTTATTCTGAGTCTTTTCTTTAACTCCATTCAGCACCTATAACTGAATTGAGTTAAAGAAATGCGTATGCCCTAGTTACACTGCTGATGTTCAATCTAATATATCATCACTGACCATTTCAAGAGAACTTGTGAAATAATGTGCAGAATATTTATCTGGAATGAGGATAGCCAAATACATTATTTATCCTTGCAGGAACTTCTGGTAACCTCACAATATTGAGAAACAGCATTCTAATAAGGGATAATTATAAATAATAATAGTTAAATGTCATTAATTCCAGGTTTCATATTCAGGTTTTCTGACAAGTTTCTTACATTTGTGTTGGGTTTTTCAACACATAGTATATGTGATTTCAACTTTCATAAACTTGAATTCATTAACTTTTTTTTTTTTTTTTTTTTTTTTGAAGTGTTTAAGTGTAGTGCGTGTTTTTTGAGGTCGTTCTGAAATTAGAGATTAGTATATTCATTTCTTTGGTAAATATCATAGGACCGTATTGCTGGATGTGGGAGAGAAATAAATAACATAAAAATATATTATTATTTAATATAAGGGAGCTGGATGACATGTTGAATGCAGAAACAAGTAATCCAATAAAAAAACTTTGCACTGTGTGTTTAATATCATAATAAATCTAACAGCATCCAACTCTGCTGGTTGCTGCTACTGTAGTAATTCCCTGGCTATTGTAAGTTTCCCTCTCCTGGAATTTGCCATCATTTGGGTTAGGAGTGGGTATTCATCAGTTCTGTTGTAGTCTTGCTGGTTGCTGGAAGTGACTATGTTTGCACATTTTGTCTTAGTCTGTTGTTTTTTTTGAGTGAATACTTTTTAACTGTTACTACATCATCATATTTACCTAAAAGTGTTACCAGAGCTTACACCCAACATCTCTAAATTTCTCCTATTAAAAAAAATGCCTAAGTTAAAATTTTGACTTTAGGTTTGACCACTTAGCTCCTGTCAGTGGATGGGGCAGGTCTCTACTATCTTGTCTACTGCTTGATTATCCAAAGCTTCATTTTCATAACTCACACTTGTTCATTCATTTTACTTATTTACACTTCACATTTTTACACTATATACATTTATACAATAAAACCTCTCATCATCTATTAAAAACTTTATAACTAAACAATAAAAACTCCTTTTAATTTTCCAATGTTAAAAAAAGCCTAGAAAGCTTTATGAAAGTTGTCACATCTACTCTATCAAAAAGTCGTAATCTCAAATCATATACAAAACACATTGCAATCTTACTTTGAGACCATGGCCTGTAACCAGAATTGTCTGGAAAAGACCCAAATCAGGTCACTTTCTTGCCTTTACCGTTGTGTCTACACTAGGCATTAATCCATAAGGCACTTGCCCTTTGTCGGAGTTATCCCAACGATTCTGCCATATTTTATAACTCTCTTCCATAAATCTCCTTCCTTTCCTTTTCACATCTGTTCTTGTATAAGTCCTGTCCAACAAAGGGCATGAAAGTACATCATATATTTCCTATGAAGCATTTTGTTTCATAAAATATATTAAACATTTCCTCATTATAACTAAGTGAATAGGCTCTCAATCAGCAAAAAACTGATGCACATCATTGGAAGTCATCCAACAAGGCAGGCCTCTGTGCTGACATCAATCTCCTTCTCACCACCAATTTTTGAATGACTGAGCCCCAAACGCTTCATGCAAAAGTTACAGTGGGTAAGAAAACACTTATATAGCAAATCCAAAGATTTACCTACAGTCCCCATTTAGTTCTCACTATCCTTCTCAACTTAAGGTACACCACCTTCACCTTTTCTCTCAAGAATACACATACTCCACATTCAGCAGGAATCTCAACTGATCATCTAATATCACGCCTAGGTATCTGATCTCCAGAACATATCCAATAACTAATCCTTCTGTCCTTACAGTAGGGTAGCTGTTCGGACTAAACTGACCTTTCACAAAGATACATTTAGTCTTGGTGGGAGATACTACCAACTTATGCAACTTAGCCCATTCTGGCAGCTAAATGACCAGAAGAACAATGGTACACAACACTACACACATACAATGCCCATATACTTTTAAATCTCTGGGTTTCCCAGCAAACTGATACACTCACAATAAAAGCAACACAGAGATGGGGAGAAACCCCCTGGTGCCATTTGACAGTAAATGCACTTGACACTTTATTCTCTTTAATACCTCCTGTGCTTTTTGTTCAATCATCAGCATAAGCTGTTAATTTACAGTCCACTGACACTTGATTAAGCAACTCATCAAGTACATAATTCCACAAGTAAGGCCCCAAAATGGAGCCCTGTGGAGCTCCCCTTATAACCTCCTTTTCCACTTACGGGTACTTATTCCAGACTGTGGCTTTCCTCTTATCAAAACAGCTACCTTATATAAATTAAAGGGCACTTTATTTCTCTGAGCCTTTTCATTATACTTTCCCAGCAAAGACCACCTGACCATTCCAATTTCATAATTGTTTAAGAAAATCTTCTTTGTCAATTGCCTCATCCACATCATATATTATTAGTCTTGAATCTAATCTTCTCGGCATTTCTACTGTCATGCCTAGGTCCTTTATTTTTTCACATCATAATCTCTTTAATATCCTCTTTAGACCCTGTCTCGATAACCACTCCTTTATCTTGAATGGTTCTTATTCAGCTTACTTTCACTCATTGAGAACTGGTTTCACTGATTTCAACACCAACTCTTGCACCTCTTTGCTTGTTTTCAATCCATCACTATCAAATTTTATAAAAACAGAAAAAAACACCTACAGGAGCCAAAGGAGATACTTGTTTGGTCAATTCATCCAATGCTCTGATGCCAACCAGGTGGGTAAAGTGCCTGCCTGGAAACCCAAAGGTTGTGGGTTCGAATCCCACCTTGGGCTTGGATCAGAGTAAAATGCAAAAAACTTTGGGAGGTGCATTATGGCCACAGAAGCCGATGCACCAACAACTAACAAAAAAAAAAAAAAAAATGCTCTGATTTTAAGTCAAACTAGTAACAGCTGCATCCGGTTGTAATCACAGTGTCTCTCCCTCCTTTCCTCTGAGGCAGTCAGCACACTTGACCACCTGAAATTGTGTGCATGGTCTCAAGGACCTTGTGCAGCTACAGGTTAAGTAAGTAACACTGCAATTTGACTTTAGCTAATGCTAAAGTCAAATTGCGGTGCATTAGCATTAGCTGAGGCATATGATGCAAGAAAGCAAGCTTATAGAGCATCAGCCAAAAAAAAACTTGTAGAAAGAGCTATGGTTAATTAATTGTAAGCATAAGTTAGTAAAGTGTTACTTCTGTGATTGTTTATTTCTATTTAAATTATACAGTAATAACTGTTCTCTTGCTACAACTCTAATGCATTGTGCTGAACTGTAGCACTGTAAGTAATATTTTTTTTAAGCCAAAATGTTCTTGTGTACTCGTATACTTCATTAACTTGTATGCATGACTCCTCAAATGCAATATACCTCTGCTGTATCTTGTAATAAAAATATATTTTTTGATCACAGTTCATATACATGTATAAAGTTCAGGAACTGACTTTCTGTCTTGAAATAGCAGGTCAGGTCGTAGTAGGTCAGTAATGCAGTCTAGTAACGCATGAATCACCCGTTTACATACAATCAGTCTGAATTAGTACATTGAATAGAAAGTGTTTTATGTGTTCATTGCATTTTAAAATGAGTGATTTTACTGGGTAGAAAGTTTTTATCAACTATTTTCCAAATTAGGGAAAAGGGCAATAGAAACCCAAAAAATATTAAAATGAACATTCAGAGAAGATACTGTGTGTCATTCAAAGAATTTTTGAAGGCTCGGAAAATTTAGAGTGCCGCTCGTCCATCAAAGATGATCCTTGATCTGGCCACCCTTCAGTTTCAAAATAATTCAATTGCTTGTGTTTATGATGATAGGATTATTTAACTATCTGCAAAGTTGCTAGTGAAACTGTTATTTCTTATGGGATGTGTTAAATCAAATGCTATGTGTTTGAGCCAAGTTTGTGCCTTGCATCCTTATTGATGACCACAGAGAGTAGTAGGTTCTCGTGTGACAGGATCTTCATCGACCTAGTATTTTCTGACCTAGTCCAGTCCTCTGAGTGGAAGACTGCCTTCTCCAAGACGCAGAAAAACAAGAAAATGCAAATCAAGTGTGAAGGTTGTGCTTATATTTTTTTTAAGTCAACTGGCATTATTCATTATGAATTTGTCTCACATGGTGAAGCATTGAATCGAGTATACTGCAAAATAGTTCAATGGTGTTTACACAGTTCTGTTCATAGAAAATGCCTGGAAAATTGGGCTTCAGGGATTTTTGCTTCACAACAATACCTCTGCACACTCAGTGCTTTTCATTCCAAAATTTCTTGCAAAACATTCCATCACTGTAATCGCCCCATCTGCCATACACACTAAATTTAGTTCTCTCTGATTCCCCCCCGAAGCTTAAAGCCCAATAAAAAAACATCGCAATTGGAGTATATAGCATCAAGGAGACTACTTTGATGGAGATTCACCTGAATAGTAAGTAACCTTCATTTCTCGAATATTAAGTATTTCAGCCCCTCAAACTTTTTGAACATACCCCAGTTATGCATTTTTTTTAAAGCAAAAATTTTATTTTTTGGAACATCCAAAATACCATTATATCATTGTGTCTGTGGGAAAATCACTCCCAGTTTACAAACTTTTTCAGTTTATATACTACCTTTCAGGAACTCATGGTGTTTGTAAATCAGAAGCTCACTATATTGTAATAAATCATCACTGTATTTTAATACCCTCTTACTGTACTACACATGCGTGTTGTCAAAAAACTGGTTAGTATCAGAATGGTCAAATGATGACTTAGAGCAGTGGTTCCGAAACTGGGGTCCACAGACCAGTGCTGCAATTTCTTCCTTCAGCTGTCTTACTTGTGCCTGCTAAGCAGGAGCTGTTACATAAATGAAAAGGTTGTACAACAACATCCAAGGGACTGCTGGCCAACCCGAATCTCACATTCTCTCCCACAGTATGCCTTCTCTGTCTCAATCCTGGGTGGCGCCTCCATAGCCAGGTGGGAAGAAGCAGTGCATAGCACATGCTTCTTGATTAGACGGGGGTTTGAGCCCATCACCACCAAATACGGAGGATGAGGAAAGGTCAGGGAATGACCACCGCATATCCCGGAGCAATATGGCCTTAGTTGCTAATGCTCCTAAAAACCAAACAACAAACAATCTCAATCCTGATCAAATCCCAACCATAACTTTCCTCTCAAACCCATTTCTTCCCCTACCCTCTGGAACCTCTAGGTCAGTGGTTGGGAACCACTGAGATCTACTGAGAACTACTTAGAACTACTGAGATCTACAGACCCCTTCAAAAATGAAAAAGGTTTGCGTACCCCCTATATATATGCATACATTTCTGTGTGTATATATGTATGAACACTGGAATTTCCGGAAAGGAAAGTTCAGTTTTAAAGTGTTTAAAACAACTCATTATCAAATATATATCATTATCAAAATATATACATAGAATGAATAATTTGACCAGTTCCAGAGGGTTGTTTCACGGACCCCCCCCCCCCTCAGAGGTATGGCATTACTTGGTATGTTATTCTGTAATAACTGCTACTCATGTACAATACTTTATGTTTATCAATATTAAACCTTATTTTCCACTTCTCAGCCAGTTTGCCTAATTTCTCTAGTTCTTGTTGCAATAGCATAACCTGATTCTTATTATTAACCACCCTGCCAACTTTGTGTTATCAGCAAACTTAGGTATTAATTTGATACGCCCTCACCAATATTGTTAATAAACACTAAATGCAATAAGGGGTCCAGCAATGAAACCTGGGGGATTCCATTAATAATGTTATTTCCAAGAAAAGCAGTGCCCATTAATAACCACTCTGTGTTCTGCCCATCAACCATCCCTTTATTTAAAGCAGTAACTTTCCCCAAATACCACACTATGCCTATTTATGCAGCATTTTTTCATGTGGGACTGCAACAAAAGCTTTACTAAAATTTAAGTATATAATGTCAGAATTATTCTTTGCATCCAGTTCCTTTGTTATTATATCATAGTAGCTAATCAGAATGATCAGACAAGGTCTCTCCTTAACAAATCTGTGCTTGATTGTCAGGTAACTGCTTTCTTGTCAAGATGATCCTATGTTACTTCTTTAACCATTGACTTCATTATTTTCTGTGGAATAGAAAACCAAACTTAATTGTCTGTTACCCACTTTGCCATTTGATTCTTTTTTGTTAATAGGCAAGACATTTAGATATCTCCAGTCTGTAGGGACCACCTAAGGATGCCTTTTCATAATGATGTCTAAAGGTTTGCTTACCTCTTTTGCTGCTACTTTTAATTTAATGGATATATTCCATTGACTTCATCTGCTTTATTCACTTTTAGCTTTATAAATTTCTCTTTTACTTTCCTGTCAGTTGTCACAAAAATCATTTAATTCCCAGTTAGAATTTGATATAATTCCGGAATCCATATCACTGAAAGTTTCTTCATGCATGAATGCAGATGCAAAATATTTGTTTTGCATTCATATATTTTTTATATGAATGCAAAAAATGTTTATATTTATATAAATATATGAATGGCATATAAATATTTATGATCCTAAACAGGATCATTAATAGTTATATGCCATTCATATAAACTAGACTAATGTAGTTCATCCCTTTCATGCTAGTGTTACATAAGCAAAAGAATTTGTTGCTAATATTCTTTGCATTCTTTCCCAAAGACCTCTTGTAACCCACCTTAGTTTGCCTAACCCATTCCCCTTAGTGACATTAATGCAGAAGAATTGGTATTTACTGTAAATTTCTGTATCCTCTAATTTGTAATCATCCCATGCATTTTTCTTCTCTGCCACTAGCCTCACCAGTTCATCTGACATAGATTTCTGTCTAAACCTTGGGGTTATCTCTTAAAACCCTAGTCACTTCTACAATTTATTCCCTGAATTCTTCTTATTTGGTTTGCTTAATAGTTTGCCTAACCCATTCCCCTTAGTGACATTAATGCAGCTGACCGGGCTAGCCGGGAAAGTGCTTGCCTGGCAACCCAAAGGTCGCGGGTTTGATTCCCGCCTCGGGCTTGGATCAAAGTACTGCAAAAACCTTGGGAGGTGCATTATGGCCACAGAAGCCTATGCGCCAAAACTACCAAAAAAAAAAAAAAAAAACATTAATGCAGAAGAATTGGTATTTACTGTAAGTTTCTGTATCCTCCAATTTGTAATCATCCCATGCATTTTTCTTCTCTGCCACTAGCCTCACCAGTTCATCTGACATAGATTTCTGTCTATACCTTGGGTTTATCTCTTAAAACCCTAGTCACTTCTACAATTTATTCCCTGAATTCTTCTTATTTGGAATTTACAATTAATGACATCATGTTGTTCTCACTGAAAAGAATTTGAAACTGTCTGAGAATTTCATAAAGGAAAGATGACTTGAACAGTCACCTTTACTTTTCTTTACCCTCTACAGTAGTTATATCTTTAAGTAAATTCTACATCAGTACACTGTTATCTTTATTTAATTTGCTCTATCTAGAAATTCTTAATGCATGAAGAGTCATCTTACTGCTGATAATCAGGTCAAGAGTATTGCTTTCTCTTGTTGCCTCATTCACATTCTGGTGTAGAACACAATCACCCAATAAATCCAGAAATGTTCTACTATTGTGTTAGTGACTAACCCACAAGTTATGGAATGAGAGCCTTGTCCATCATTTCGGCCCTGGAAAGATTGTGCAAGGGTCAAGGGGTAGAATTTTTTTCAGCCTAGTTTGTACTTGTTAACAGAAGAAACTGCTTTTACAGGGATGGGATACACTTAAATAGAAAGGGTGCAAGAATATTTGCTGGTATTTGCTTCCCCACTGTCAGAACTGTAGTGTTCAGACCGTACGGTCTCAACAATGAGCGCTCAAGACTTCTCAAGTCTTCAAACACCATACCTCTGGCAGCAAGGAAACCATTACGTGGATTGACATAAAATTAGATTTTTGAAGGTCTAAACTGCTTAATAAATATGGACCGATTATTTCTTTTGGTCCTGTAGCTTGACTTTGGAGTTAAATTTAGGGGTCTAAAAAAAAATGGATACGGGGGGATTATTCTCTACATTCCTTAAGTCGGACTAGAACTTTTCGGGGGCAGGATTCATAATTAATAAATGTGTATATGGTCTCAGTATACTATGAGACCATATACCATGGTCTCATGGTATATGGTCTCAATGGCTGTTAAAGCCATTGAGACCAGCTAATGATTATGATCTTTAAAAGACTTCTTAGAGCTCCTGGTTTTTAGTATTTCTCGGTTTTAATTAAATAATTTCAAAAAATGTGTTTTTTTTTTTTTCAAAAGGAGTGTTACTATAATAATCTTTGAAAGACTTCTTAGGGCTCCTGTTTTTTTAATATTTCTCAGTTTTAATTTCATTAACTTTGATGGACCAATGCAAAAATGTACTTTTTTTTTTTTTTTTTTTTCAAATCAAATTTTGACTGCTTAACAGGCATCATATCAAACCACATCAATTACAAGGTGAGATTCAATATAAATAAGCCTTTGCTACCTTGACCAACACTATGTAATAATTGTTAGGTGCATTATCATGTATGCATAAAATGCCTATTGCCTTCACCACATCCATCTGCATATAATAAATCGACTCCTAACAGATGGATTTTCATAAATTTTATTTGGAAAATTAAATGCACTAGGCATAATCCTTATGGGTTTTGATAATTAACTATATAATATCGGTGTAAATACACCATAGTTAACCCATAGATTTGAGCTACGATTTTAGCATTGAAGGCATTGTTTTAATTGTATCTCATAATTTTATATATGGCTCTCTTAGAAAAATTTGTCAAGCCATCCCAATTTCATTAAAATTGGATCAATAGAAATCGGGCAGTTATTATTTCTTTATTTGTCTTGACTCCCAGTGGATGCATTGCCATAAAATTTTATATCTAGCTCTGTTATACAATTCAAGCCATCCCAAATTTCATTAAAATTGGACCAATAAAATCTGGCAGTTATTATTTGTTTGTCCATCCATCTCATCCATCTGTATGCAAAACTGCATACAAATTAACTCCCAGTGGATGGATTTTCATAGAAATTTATATTTGGCTCTTTTAGAAAGATTTGTTGAGCCATCCTAAATTTTATTAAAATTGGATTAATATAAATGGCAATTATTATATCTTTTAGTTATTAATATCGATGTAGATATTATATTGTAGATACACCATAGTTAACCCATAAAACTAAACTACATACATAGTGTAAAGGCATCGATTTAATTATATCTCGTATTGTGGCTACCTTCACAACGAGATACCATGTATTGCACTACTTTGAATAAGTAACGCTTATCAAGTAGAGAATCTAGCCACAATATGAGTTATAATTAAAGTGATGCCTTTACACTACATACATAGTTTAATTTTATGGGTTAACTATGGTGTATCTACACCAATGTTATATAGTTAATTTAAACCCATATGGAATTATGCCTTGAGCTTTTAGTCTTTAAATACAGTATCATTCTGTTCACCATTTGGCATGTTTGCATTACCAGGGTACCTTGTGGAGATGGGGAACCCCCGGTGCCATCAGAGAACTAACACACACTTTACCAGGGTACCTGCCCACCCACCGATGAAAGGCCAACATGCTTTGAAATGGTGCCATCTGGGTGGTGGTACCCACTGAGAATAAATAACAGTAGTCTTCTATACTAGAGAAGTGTTACTTATTCGAAGTAGTGTAATACCTGCTATCTCGTTGTGAAGGGGTAGCCACAATATGAGATATAATTAAAACGATGCCTTTACACTACACGTAGTTTAATTTTATGGGTTAACTATGATGTATCAACACCGCTATAATACAGTTAATTTAAACCCATATGGAATTATGCCTTGTGCATTTAGTCGTTAAATATCTTTTAGTATAAATAGCAATTATTATATATATATATATATATATATATATATTTATTTATTTTTTTTTTTTCGTACGTATCACTGGAGGCCTCCATAAACCATATATCGTAGCTGAGGCACCAGATATTATGTTTGTTGCCATGCCCTGAGTGGAGGAATGAATAGGCAATATGGCAGATGTGCAGAAACAAAATACCTTCAGTTCATACATAAAAGTTGTTGCTATTTGCTTATGGTGCTTTTTTTTTTTTTTTTTTTTTTTTAAATATAACTCATATATTATTACTATTTGTTAACAAACATGAAATAATGCACTGCATACAATGACTATCTTGTATATTTTACTTTACTTTGAATTTTATACACTCAAAGTCAGTCAAGAATCACAATAACTTACAGTAAATTCTTTCAGTAGAGATAAAACAGGAACAAAAATCCAGTTTCTCTAAGGAGCTGAGTTTTTTTTTTAAACTGAGTCCAGATACAAAGGGTTTAATGTAAAAAAAAATTATTATGCTCTTAGGATCCACAAACATTTTGAGAATATTATCTTGTGATCTATATTATGACTGGTATATTGAACAAACTGCATGCTATATATGGGATCCTTCTATTATGAAAAAACTAAAAATTAATACAATACACTATGTTGGACACACACACACAATCTCTCAGGTTAATTCCAAATATAAATTTCTCTTTTTATAGGCTAAGGTTGCTGCCACTTGCCCCTTTAATATGTTGATGAATAGTTACAGGTATTTTCTCCAGTTTGATATTTAAATTTAATTTTCAGTATTAAAGTTTTTAATTTTAGTAAAATTAAAAACTTTAATACTAAAATAAAATACAATATCCTGATTAGGATATTGTATTTTATTTTAGTAATAACCTGCTATTTCTGAACTCTATGCAGATAGGTAGATTTTTAAGAAGAATCTATATCCATTAACTTTAATAATATCTTCCCCCACCATTCCCACCATTTCATGCATTCAAAGAATGACTTTTTGTGCAGGTTGTGAAGAGGGGAATTCACTGCCTTTCAACTATATTATGGATATTGTTTCATCTATATTTATCCCATTAATTATTCCTTTAATTTTCCCTTAATTTGGTTGTTTTCTTTAATAATTTACCTAGTGTATGAAGGGTATTTTATAAAGTTATTTGCCTAGCATAGAAAGATCGATGCAATCTGGAAATGAATGAACTCTTACTCAGTGTAGTAACCTCTCAGAACTTAGACACCTTCTACATCCATAGGTGCAGACTCTGCAGATATATGAGGGGGAATCCATCTTTTTTACTCAATTTCACTCTACTCTGCCTTTTTCTCTTCTTGAAGAAATAATAAAACTACATTAATAAAATTCAATGCCTCCTGTGGTCTTCCATCAAAAGAATGTCAGAAGAATTTTAATCAGTCTTGAAGCTAGGAAAGCGCCAGTTCCTGGTGATATTTCTTCACTTGTTCTCAAAACCTGTGCTCCTGAACTTATTCCTGTTCTGTGTTGCCTTTTTCTTATTGCAAAAGTGTTTTTCCTTCTGCTTGGAAATTTGCTCATATCCAGCCAGTTCCTAAAAAGGGTGACAAATCCCTCCCATCCAATTATCTTCCCATTGCACTTACTTCTACTCTTTCTAAAGTGATGGAGAAACCAATTAACTGCCAAGTCTTAAATTATCTAGAAACCTTCCATCTAATCAAGAACACCAGTACGGATTCTATCAGTTTCTATCCACTGGTGATATTGTGGCTTATGTTACCCATCTATGGACAAATTCACTGGAAAAGTTTAGTGAAACTTAAGCCGACCGGGCTAGCCGGGTGGGTAAAGTGCCTGCCTGGCAACCCAAAGGTCGCGGGTTCGAATCCCGCCTCAGGCTTGGATCAAAGTACTGTAAAAATCTTGGGAGATGCATTATGACCACAGAAGCCGATGCGCCAATAACTACCCAAAAAAAAAGTGAAACTTAAGCAGTTGCTCTTGACATTTCAAGGACTTTTGATTGCATTTGGCATAATGATCTTCTAAATAAGCTTCCATCTTGTGAGTTTCTAACTGTTGTTTGTAATTGGGTATCCAGTCTTCTCTCTGACTACTCACTGCAGGTGATGATAGATGGCTCGCTGTCTTCTGACTTCTCCACTAATGCTGGTGTTCCCCATGGTTCAGTTCCTAATCCCACTCTTTTCCTCTTATATATTAATGACCTTCTTCCATTGACTGGAAATCCTATCCATAGTTTTGCCGATGATAGCACATTGCATTCCACTTTTCGTTTTGAGAAACCTTGCCCTGCTCAACCAGCTTAAACTTCTCGAATACCCACTACCAGTTCCTTAAATACTGATCTCCAGTGGGGCACGATAACTTAGTTGATTTCAATTCTTCTAAAACTTAGACCTGTCTTATATCTCCCAAAAAGGATTCTTCTGCTCCTATACTTATCTTCAATGACACTCCAATTTCTAGGCAAGATCATATATCTCTATTGGAGAATACCCTGACTTCTAATCTCTCTTGGCATAAGCACATTACAAATATTTCTTCCTCTGCATAAACAAAAATTGGGTTTTATCTTTATCTCTTTCTCTTGGTGTTACTTTTCTTCCAAACAGCTATTCACTCTGTACAAATTGCAAATTCGCCCTACCATGAAATATTGTTCCCACATCTGGAGCCTTGGCCCCAAAACCTTGGGCAGTTAGGTTAATTAATGACTCATCTCTAACAGAGTCTCTCCACTCTCTGTCTCATAGACATTATGTTTCTGCTGCATGCCTTTTCTATAGCTTTTTCCATGGACACTGTTGTTCTGAAAATTAAAATTTTATTTATTATTACTTTTTTTTAATATTGCAAATTTTTTATTAATTTTTTAATAACAGTATGTCTGTTATTTTCAGTAATTTCATAATACTTGTGTTAGTGCAAAGCTAATTAAGAATGTCTTTCAGTAAGATTACAAAGATGTACAACACAAAATTTCAGGGAATATATATAATATTTCCCATATATTGTAAAATCTAGAAAAGGTAACATGGTTACCTTGTGTACCATATGTAGATGTGTTTTCAGTATCAATAAATAGTAAATGTAATGTAATCAGATAGTTATAAACAAACAAGCATAAAAAGAAATGCAAAAATAAGTGTTGCATTTCATGGTATTGCATCTTTTATAATAGAGCATAATCTTCCTTTGAGTTTTGCTGAATATGGGGTGTACTGCCTACTGTATACTGTTGTTCAGAAATGTGTGTCTCAATAGTGAAACAGCAACAAAAAAACAGTTGTGGAATTAAAAAAAACAAAAAAACAACAGGTGTGTTAATGAAATGGCATGAATAGGGAAAGATGGGGTACCGATGACTCTGAAAAATGGGCCGTTTTCGGTTATTACAAATGGTAGTAACCACAATGATTCCAAGCTATATCACACTGTAGCGACCTTTTGCAATAATAATAATAATAATAATAACAACATGAAATCAAAAGCAGCTTGCTGTCAGTGCCAGAATTAGTATTAGTGTTAATAGGTGCAAATGATGCAAGAAAGCAAGCTTATACATTATCAGACAAAAAAAAAAAAAAAATTTCCTGTGTCACCTATTCATCCCTCTCCAATAGTTTGTCTGGTTCTTCCTTGAGTTTATTTAAACTATCCACTTCCAAAACAACATATGGAAGCTTTTTCCAGCAATTAACCATCCTTCCTCTGGTGCACTATAGCCATAGTTGCCAATGCACCGAATAAATCCCCAAACAAATGATCCTTCCTCAACTTCAATTTATGCCCCCTCATAATAATCTGAGCAAGAGGGAAGAATCACATCAGTATTGTTTGCTCAAGCATTCAAAGCCTTACACATCTCAATCAGATCACCTTGAAGGTGCCTATTCTCCAGATGCTGCAGTTTGCACCCCTTTGTTCCTCTCACCATCTCGTTGCCCTTCTCTGTGCAGCCCTATGTCCTTCCTGAAATGAGGCCTCCAGACCTGTAGGCAGTACACCCCAAAAACATGTGGGATTTCTTCAGATAAACTGTCTTGCACTTACTGTTAATAATACACCTGTTGTGGCAGGCCTAAAAACAGGAGTATTTAAATATTTTCAACTGATGCATCCTACTGAAGTAAAAAAGATTTTGAATCAAGTGTGTACATTTGTGTTTGAATAAAAATGTAACTAACCTGGTAGAACATTGGTTGCCTTTGACAAGTCTGTTTAAATAAGAGGTTAGAAGTGGTAAGAAAAGCAAGATGAGCACTTTTCAGTTACCAAATTAAAAAGTAACAATCAAACACCAGTGAGTGGCTGACTTATAAATCCACTTCACAATTCAAAAGTTTTGAAAGAAGACAAATTGAATTCAACAAAAAGAACTTCAGAATTGCAGACTTCTTGTAAAGGCAAATCCTAAATAGATCAGGCAAGCTGATGATGCTAGTCATACTATCTTAACTTTTACAGAAAACCTGTTCATATTTCTCTCCTCTGGTGTGTATAAGCATTAGCATTAGTAGAGGCATTTGATGCAAGGAAGCAAGCTAATGCGGCGCCTCTGTAGCCAGGTGGGAAGGAGCAGCAGAGCGTAGCACACGCTTCTTGATTAGACCAGGGTTCGAGCCCATCACCACCAAATACGGAAAGGTCAGGGAATGACCACTGCATATCCCGGAGCAATATGGCCTTAGTTACTAATGCTCCTAAAAACCAAATAACAACAACAGCAAGCTTATGCAGCATCAGCCAAAAAAAAAAAAAAAAAAAAAAAACACTTCCACTTCATCCCTCTGTTCATTTGAAATACCTGTCCAGCTCAGCCTTCAACTTATTTAGGCTATCAACATCCACGACAAGGGATGGAAGTCTGTTCCCCCAACCAACTACCCACTGGCTAAAGGCAAATTTCCGCACGTCTATCCTACATCTCTCTTTCCTCAGTTTGAATTTATGCCCTCTCAGGTGATTATTCTGAGCAAGAGGAAGAATCCCATCAGCATTGAGCGTGCTCAAACCATTTAAGCCTTTATACCCCTCTATCAGATCACCTCACTGGTGCCTAGTCTCCAGACACTGTAATTTGCAAAACTTAAGCCTTTCTTCATAAGAGCACCCCTTTGTTCCATTCACTAATCTTGTTGCCCTTCTCTGTACTTGTTCCAGCAGCTCTACATCCTTCTTGAAATGAGGCCTCCAGACCTGTATACAGTACTCTAGGTATGGCCTGACCATTGCCTTATACAAGGGAATAATCACCTCCTTATCCCTGCTAGAAAAATTCCTATATATCATTGACAATACACCATGAGCCACTCTTGCAGCCCGTCTGCACTGCTCAGAAAACTTCATATCTGCCTGCACAACCACTCCCAGGTCCCTTTCATTCTCTACCACTGTCAGTGTAGTACCACAGAGTTGATACGTTGCTCTGGGGTTGCTGTTTCCCATATGTAGTACTTTACATTTGTCAATGTTAAACTTCATTTGCCACCTCTCAGCCCATCTGCTCAACCTTTCCAGATCCTGTTACAGCAGCAGCATAGTGTCAGTAGTGCCCTTGACAACCCTGCCACCCTTCGTATCATCTGCAAACTTGGTATACCATCATCAATATCATTTATAAATACAGAAAACAATAATGGACCCAACACTGAACCCTGAGGGACTGCAATAATAACATTAGTCCACGATAAGCAGTGTCCATTGATTACCACTCTCTGTCTTCTCCCCCTCAACCACCCCTTTATCCATAGCAGCAATTTTCCTCCAATGCCACACTGCTCCAATTTGTGCAGCAGTCTTCCATGTACAACTGTATCAAAAGCCTTTCTAAGATCCAAGTATATAATATCAAAGTTATTCCCTGCATTCAGTTCTTTTGTGACTGTATCATAGTATCCAATCAAATTGGTCAGGCAAGACTTCCCCTTAACAAAACCATGCTGTGTTCAAGCTATAACTGAAGTCTTGTCTAGATGATCCTGCAGTGCTTCTTTAACCAGTGCCTCCATTAATTTTCCTGGAACAGAAGTTAACCTCACAGGTCTATAATTACTTATGTCAGCCTTTGATCCTCCTTTGTGAATTGGGGTCACATTTGCGCATCTCCAGTCTGTGGGTACCTCCTCAGACCAAGGAAGCTCTCAGAATTATGGCTAAGGGTTTGCTTACTTCCTTTGCTGTCTCCTTTAATATAACTGGATAGATCAATCCCCCCCCAGGTGCCTTTCTTGTGTTTATCTTCAACAATTTCTCCTCCACTTTACTCTCAGTTATTACAAGATTCTCTAGCTTACTGCCAGAGTTGAATACACCTCTGGCATTCCCCTAGCTGAAAAATTCCTCATGTGTGAATGCCGATGCAAAATATTCATTTAGTTTGTTAGCTACCTGAGCACGATCATCAACAGTTGACCCATCGATATCAAGTGGACCAATCTGATTCATCCCCTTCCTTCTAGAGTTTACATAAGTAATCATCTAGACAAGACTTCAGTTATAGCTCGAACACAGCATGGTTTTGTTAAGGGGAAGTCTTGCCTGACCAATTTGATTGGGAAGATCAATGACAATGGACTACGTTTGTTGTCCTTTGCCGCATCTAACAACCTGATCATCGGAAACAGTCAGTTCCAGCACCCTCAAAAACATCAACTTACATGGCGAAATCCATCTGGCAAGGACTCAGCAATCCTGGACTACATTCTGATCAACGCCCGATTTCGCTCATCACTCATGGACGTTCGTGCCATGAGGGGACCTGATTGCGGATCTGATCACTACCTCATCCGGGCTAAGGTGCAGCTCAAATTACAGCATGCAAAAAGGTCATCTCGGTCAGCCAAGCTGGACTGGCGGCAGCTAATGAATACTGCCAACAAAGGGGTATATCAGATCGCCCTATCCAACCGCTTCGAGACGCTAGCCGTGCCCGAGGATATAAATGAAGAAGAAAAGCAGATCTCTAATGCCATCCTGGAATGTGCCAAGTCCCTATGTCCACCTGCCCGACGTCGAACGGAAGCAGGCAAAGTTGGTCGACTTTGAACGGTACCGGAAGCTAAACCGAGAAGTCCGACAGAGGATGACAGCGGAAAGAGAAGCATACTGGAATCAAGTGGCAGACGATCTTGAAGTGGCGGCATCCAAGAACGAGTACCGCACTCTCTATCGCACCCTCAGATGTCTGAGTGGAAAGACCAAATTGACTAGTGACAACATCAAGAATGCTGATGGGACCTTCGTGCGATCACCGTCCGAATGCTTGCAACGGTGGAGTGAATTCTTCAAAGCATTGTATAATCACGACCCACCTCAGGGACCGCCAGAAGCCGCACTATCGATTGATCCCCTGAAGTCTCCATGGTCGATGTTGAGCCTACAGTAGAAGAAGTGAAAGCAGCCATACAATCCCTAAAGAATGGCAGGGCACCAGGAGTGGACCAAGTCACCACAGAAGCGATCAAAGCTGGGGGAGATGTACTGCTTCGCCATCTACACTCACTGCTCAAAACCATCTGGTGCACTGAACAAATTCCGCTAAAATGGAGGAAAGCCATTATTGTACCGATCCACAAGAAAGGTGATAACCGGGATTGCAAGAACTACCGTGGCATCAGCCTCCTTTCCATCATCGGAAAGGTCTTTATGAAGATCATCCAGTCAAGGCTGCAAAAACATCGCGAGCAAACCAGTCGAGAAGAACAGGCAGGATTTAGACCCGGGTGAGGATGCTGCGATCAAATCTTTGCCATCCGTCAGCTGATGGAGGAGAGGATCCGGTGTGGACAGCGAACCGTCATTGTTTTCATTGACTTTAAGTCTGCTTTCGACTGTGTTCATCGGCCTGCCTTATGGAAACTACTAGAGGTCGAACATGTACCTCGAAAAGTCATCACACTCCTCCAAACTGCATACAATGGTTTAACCAGCCAGGTGTGCATCCAGAACGATTTATCTGAGGAATTTACCATCCAAACTGGAGTCCGACAAGGGGATGTAGCCTCCCCATTGCTTTTCAACATCGTGGTCGACGCCATTATGAGGCAAGCATTCAGAAACAGACGGGGCATACAATATGACAAGGATCACTATGTGACTGACCTGATGTTTGCCGATGATAGTGCTATCTTTGCTGGTAACGACTCTGAAGCCACGGACATCCTCTACGACATTGCCCGCCTTGCCCGGCCATACAGTTTGAAGATCAATGCTGATAAGGCAAAGGCCCTGACAACAGATGGGTCGCAAGCCACCATCTATCTCGAAGGCGTCCAGATTGAGCAAGTGCAGGGCTTTAAATACCTTGGGTCGCTGGTCCAGGAGAAAAAAGTTGCATCCACCATGGAAATCCACAGCAGAATTGGACAGGCGGCCACTGCGTTCGCCTCGCTCAAATGGTGTCTGTGGAAGAGGACCAACATTTCCTCAAAGACTAAAATCCGACTCTTCCGGACTTTGATCCTGCCCATTCTCCTTTACGGATCAGAAACATGGATTTGTCTCAAGCTAGATTTAAACAAACTTGAGGTATTCCAAATGCGATGCCTGCGGCAGATTTTGAGCATCTCACTTCGTGACCGCATCAATAATGATACCATCCGCGCCAGATGCCAACCATTGCCGACCAAATCCAGAAGCGAAGGCTTAGATGGTTTGGCCACATATGTAGAATGGGCACGAACAGAATACCATCCACACTCCTTTGGAGACAACGACCCACCCAATGGAGCATCCAACGGACCGGTCTAGGAAAACGTGGGCCAAGCAAGTGGAAAATGACTTGAAGAGCCGACGTCTCAACCTTAACCAGGCCAGGACTGACGCCATGGATCGTAAAGTATGGAAGAACATCACAGAGCAAGTCCGAAACCCTGCGGCACCTACAGCAGCATACTGATTGTGTGGCCAACCGCCTCCCCCAGCTGCCAGCTAAGAACCAAGAAGAAGAAGAAGAAGACATAAGTAAAGAACTCTTTGCTGTTTTTCTTTGCATCCCAAAGATTTCTTGTAATCTGCCTTTGCCTGCCTAACCTCCTTTGTAACTTGGTTACAGATTAACTTGTATCTATAATAGGCTTCTGTGTCACATGTTAATTTGTATGTATCCCATGCATTTTTCTTCTCTGCCATATGTCTTATTAGTTCATCTGACATCCATTTAGGCCTAAACCTTGAACAATATTTCTTAGTTGGTACGTAAAGCCTAATAGCTTCCAAGATAAGTTCTTTGAATGCTTCCCATTTTGAATTTGCTGTTGGTAACATCATCAGTTGGTCCCACTGTATAGAATTTAAATACTATCTCAGTCCATCGTAGTCGCCTTTACAGAAGCAATAACCCTTCCCTTTACCCCTAATGGTAGTTACCTCTTAGAGAAAATCCCACTTCAGCACATTATGATCACTGCCACCTAGTGGTTCCTTTATCTGCAGATTCTTAATGCATGAAGAATCACTACTGATAATCAAATCAAGAGTATTACTCCCTCTAATTGCCTCCCGAACATGCTGATGTAGAAAACAATCATCCAATAAATCCACAAAAGCCGTGCTACTGTATGAGTGACCAGCCCCCAAATTCCAGTCAATATCTGGGAAATTAAAATCCCCCATTATAGAATCTCTGATGTACTGGCCCACTCTATTTCCCTGTACTCTTCCCTGAAGAGTACAGGGAAATGACTCTGAAGAGTATAATTCTTTTTATACTCTTCAGAGTCATTAGGCCTATAAAGTAAAAAAAAAAAAAAGTAAAGTGCAGCCATTATCAACCCACTGCAGGATGGAAGCCTCCTCAACAATTCATGCTGAGGGAAATGGACCATAATCTGCCACGCTGGTCCAGTGCAGGTTGGCAGATTGACCGTATTCAGCAGTCAGGGGCTTGAACCCCGGTCTACTCAAAGAGCGTGTGCTACTGCACTCCCGCTCTTGCCCACTCAGCTACGGAGGCCTATAGCACACTCCTACTCTCCGTTTTGATCTCCCAATGCTTATGTCACACCAAACTGACTCGACACTGCACTGTCCAGCGATGTCAACTGGCTTCACTTCCTTGGATTTTATGTGTTTCTTAACTAATAGCATAACCCCTCCTCCCTTCCTATCCTGTCTATCCTTTCTGTAGACGTTGTACTCCCCAAATTCCAGTTCTGCATTCCTTATATCTGTGTGATACCACGTCTCTGATATCCCAATAATAATTGCCTTTGATGTTTTGAGCAATACCTCAAATTCATCAAATTGATTTACTGAACTCCTAGCATTGGTGTACATGCAACTATACATGCACCTGTTCTTTTTCTTAGCTACCCTAACACAACCCATGTGTTTACTTGTACCCCAATGATTCCCAGCAGTCTCTGAAATATCCTGCATCTTATTTTCCAGGCTGCGGCTCATTCCAATAGAAGCAGTGCAAGAATCACTTTCACCTCTGCCAGTGGCTACTGTTAATCTATTAGTCCTTGTACCCCCCCTCAATCTAGCAGTTTTCCGACCCACCTAACACTGCCTCGATAGTATCAGCAAATATTCTTGCACCCTTTCTATTTAAGTGTATCCCTCCCTGTAGAAGCAATCTCTCCTGTTAATAAGTACAGTCCAGCCTGAAAAAAATTCTACCCCTTGAGCCTTGCACAATCTTTCCAGGGCCGAATTGATTGACGAGGCTCTCATCATATACTCGCTCCTATCGTGTCTGGGCAGAATTGCAGACACTTTCAAATTCAACCCTAATTCACAGCTTTTTTTCAACAGTGACCTGTACTTCTTAAGTAATTCTGCCGGTCTCCTACTCTTGATATCATTAGTGCCAACGTGTACAACTATATCACCTTTTGTGCCCTTAAAAGATGATATTCGCTCTACAACGTCATCAACCTTTGCCCCTGGCAGACATACCCTGGTCCTGTTCCACCTATCTTTTTTACAAAGCATGTTCCCCGTTTCCCTGACAATAGAGTCACCAACAACTACTAGTTCCTTCGGGACCAGCGCATTCTGCCTTGGGGGTTGCCTCTGTGTCACGTGATGCCCAAGTGCAAGCTCTGCCGTTGATGTGGGCAGCTGAGAGCTTGATGGGGCCCCTCAATTTAGTTTCTTCGAGGGCATCCACCCTGTCCTTCAAGCTCTCATATAGGCCCACAAGAACGCTGAGTTGTTGCCTGATTTCATTACACTCCTTGCATTGCGCACACATAAAGACAAAGTAAAGGCAACAGGCTCAACTATAATTCGTTCCACACTCTTCTGACCTTGACTATTCTTCAATATAACTGCTTCAGCTTGACTAAGATCACATTTTACACAAGTCACCCAGATTCCCCATTCTGGTTTCCACTTTATAATCAGAAGAGATAAACCCAAGGAAAATACTGTTAAGGTATGAAACAGCACCTTTTTCCATATACAATTTCTAAATCCTGACAGAATTAGTTCATCTAAATCATGTCCCTTACCTGAATTCTCCACAAAATCATGCAAGCAGTGCATTTTAAAATGCTGTGATTCAGAAGGCAACTGCCCCCCTCAGTTCTCCTCTGAGCCACAGCAATTCCATTAGCTCGAGCCTTTTGCTTTGCTGCTCTGGTCTGAGTCATGATTTCGATTAATTTCAATTTCAGTTCAAAATTATAACCCTAAACTTGTATCCCAACACAGTTATAACGGTATATATATTTTTCAGTGTCAAGTATTAATTATATATACGAGTTCCCTTTATATAACTTCCGTGTCAGTTATGTATTAATTAATTATGTTACGTTTGTAATCTAAGTCGTTATATGTATTTAGTTAAAAGTACAATTTAATTGACAACGAAGTTCAACAATTTTATTAGATTCTACCGATCAACTGACAATATTATAACCTATACTATACTAACGCTATTTAGTTCGGTATATAATGTATCGTATGACAAAGGCGGCAAGTTATGAACGGTAAATCTACGGACACTTAAGTATTAATTAACTTTCAAATGTAGCTGTCTCAATTCAGAATAAACTAACGATACTGACTAGGTCTATAAGCTACTTATAGAAAATAATTTGTAAAAATGGTCAATAAAGCCGCTAAATATGGCTAAAAAACTTCTCGTTCAGCGGAGCTGCAACTTGTAACACGTGGATTTGATACCCTTACCGATACTTTTATGCAATTACAAGGCCGAGTAAAGAATAAATACACCAGATTAAACAGAAAATCACAAAATAATGCTATACTACTAAATTTAAATCAAAAGTTTTAGAAAAACAATAATTTCAAATCAATAAATAAGAAAAATCCACTTAGCGGCTTTGAACACATCTGGCTCCTACGGTGTTTGCTTGCTTCTTTTAAATATTTTGCGAACTTACCTCACACCCATCTACTGTGCTCTTTACTCCTGCATACATTGAAGAATGTTATGCAGTTTTTTTTTTTACTAACAGTTTTCAAATCTTCCACTTTCACTTCATTTTGGAAATTGATTTTTAAAGCACAGTAAACCAAAAGGATGATTCTGACTCTGTCATAGGCATTTCTACTGCTAAGGTTGAGAAGAGTCTAAAACAAGAAAAGAAGATTCTGTTCTTTTGTTCAGGGAGAAGTATTTTTTGGCTGCATGTGACTAGGGCTCACAATACTGGTATTTCGGTATTTTTAATTTATGAAACTGTATGGAAGTATGAAACTGTCTGGTATTCCAAAAAAAACATTTTTTTGCAATAAATTTTGATGACAATTAGATGCAATAAAGTAAGGAAAAAAACAAGTACTTGAATTCACATTTTAAATCAAACTTTTATTATAATAACAAATATTCTAGCCAAAATTATTAAACATACAGTTATTCCAAAAATAAAAATAAGCATCCACACTACCTGGCCAAATAAAGTGAGCTCTTAAAAAACTCAATAATGTTATGGTTTAAACTGGATCTAATTTTGGTACATATTTAATTAGCAGCAGAAAACATCCTTTTGGATTCTGTGCTGGTTGGTGCTTTGTACTGAGATAGTCGTAGACGAGCTGCAGTTTAACCACCCTTTGTACTGAGATAGTCGTAGACAAGTTGCAGTTAACCCCCCCCCTTCAAAAAATATTTACTTTTTATCAAAAATAAAAACTACTTCCTTTTTGACTTTTTATGGCTCTATATCCGTATTAACAAAAGAAAGGGACTGATGGTTAAGCTTTGTAAGAAAACCAAATCCTTATTGGGGGAGGGGGTATTTATTTTTATTCAAAAAATATTTACTTTTTATCAAAAATAAAAACTACTTCCTTTTTGACTTTTTATGGCTCTATATCCGTATTAACAAAAGAAAGGGACTGATGGTTAAGCTTTGTAAGAAAACCAAATCCTTGTTGGGGGAGGGGGTATTTATTTTTATTTCCCTGTACCTTATTTTGCCATTGTTATGATTTTCGTAGAGCAGCTCCCCTCAAGCACTGAGCCCCACAAGCTACCTGACTGCATTAAAAAATGAGAATTTACAGGAGCTGAGAGATATTCCCCTCCCACACACACACACGAGTGTATATATATTATATATCGCATATATATTATATGTGAGCTGTCAGTTTCTCAAGAGCAATGACACAAATATAAAACAAAAGTTATTTATCCTAGAAATCTACTATTATTATTATTATTATTAGCCATATGGTGCAAGTAGGTCTGAGGCTTATGCTGCACCAGCCAAAAAAAAAAAAAAATTCTGAATTACCCTGAGAGTGAGAGAGAGAGAGAGAGAGAGAACTAGAAGGGAATCACCAAGAAAGAGAAGAATAATAATATTCAGCTCAGGACCCTGGGTGTGCCAATCCCATACTCACCAGATGTGAGTCCCTGGGGTAATGACACCAGATGTGAGTACCTGGGGTAATACTTAACTGGTGTTCATTTACATCTAATCTATTCATTTTTCTCATTTAATACATGCTATCATTTCCATAAAATTTCTCTCAATTAAGAATCTCAACTCTCTTTACAGCTTCAAACACTAAACTAATTCAATCTTGATCACTTCCTCATATTTCTCTTAATCACCAATATCGATTATCTTCACAAAAGCAATCCATAAGTCGCTAACTTAATGTTAACAATTCCATGCAATCTCTCTTAATTTAGCAATATCAATTTTCGTTACAACCTTCAACCAATAAACCAACTCAATACAAAACATTTCTGTAAATTTCTCGTAATTTCTTCAATTTAAAATAATTAGTTTTATTTTATTTTTTTTTTTTTTTTGATAGTTGTTGGCGCATAGGCTTCTGTGGCCATAATGCACCTCCCAAGGTTTTTGCAGTACTTTGATCCAAGCCCGAGATGGGAATCGAACCCGCGACCTTTGGGTTGCCAGGCAGGCACTTTACCCACCCAGCTAGCCCAGTCAGCTTTACAGTTTTATCTAAGCACCCTTTTCAATATAACACAGTTCAGAAGACTTACCTTCCTTCTCTTTCATGGTGGGATTCCTTTGTGCGGGTTCCTTCCACCTCTCTCTCTCTCTCTTCTTAATCGAACTCTCTGCATCTCTGCTGTATAGTACTGTCCAGTACTGTCTTATTTCGGGATTTCAAGAACAGTTGTCTGTTAATAATGAAGGAAATTACCACAGCAGTAGTAGAATCCAGGGCACTATCTGACTGGCTTGTTATTCAACATCCGAATTAACTTCTAGCACAGGAACATGCCCGGTGGAACCCTTCACTATATAGCTGGACCCGAACTGGAAGTCTGCAACCCCCTCCGAACAACAACCACAAACCCCTCTTTTGGTGCGAGCACCTTATTTATTTCCTTCTCATTTATTTATTTATTGAATTGATTGCAAGTTACAATCGCCACATTTGTGCCACAGTGTTTGTGGTTCAGCAGCTGTTAGCCCAATGTATTATATGATATAGACATTTCCAGTAGGTGGCCTTGAGAACCCAGATATGATTTTGGGTTCCCCATGAAATACAAACATCCCTCCTTTATAATATTCTGGATAGAGAATTATATGACATGTTTTGTGAATACAGTAATGGAAATATATTAAAACATATTTCAGGTCCATAAGAAACACTCTTGTGAAAAAGAGAAAATTTTAAAATTTATAGAAAATATTTATATTTTCTATAAGTGATGCATATGATATATATCATAGAAGCCCAACAAAAAAATATATATATTTCCCTTACATTTAATGGATTACAGCTCTTGCTGGCCATCAGATATTTCAGGTGGCCCAAGAAGCTCAAATATTACCTTGAATTGCAGTTGCATCAATTTTCTTCTTAAATTAGACATAATTGCTAAATAGCAATATTTACCACTTCACGGTAACATAAATATGTTACCGTGAAGTGGCTTGTTACACCATAAAATGGTATAAGACAAATAAGACAAACAATATCAGGTGTGTGTTTTGTGCCTCATGTGGCCAGAAATGTCATTTTTTTAAAATTAGGCCCCATAACAAGTGAAGGCAAAAACAAAAGTGATTTTTCCATTTTTGTCATGTGAGTGGTTTAAATGCCAGATACCAATATAATGGGGGGGGGGAGAGTTGATAGTTCCACCTGCCACTTTGTTTTTAACATTGTGTCAGTTAATACGTTAAATTACTTGCATCATATCATTCAGCATAGATGGAGTCTGACCTTCCCTTTTATGCTTTCCTGTACATTAAACTTTCAGTTACCTGGAACTGGGAGTGAATTAACTGAGGTCTCTACTCCTATCAAAGTCTAAGTCAGATAAAAAAAAAGAAATACATGGAACCATTGCAGGCGTTGCTTGTTTATATTTTGTAATATTCCTGGGGTAATTTATCCCCCATTATAAGACATTCTTGAATTTTTCAAAAATTGAAAAATTCAAGATTCAAATTTCATTTTTGAAATAAAAAAAATTTTCAGATTTGGCAGCTCATCTCATCCACATTTGCATTAGCATTAGTAGAGGCATATAACGCAAGAAAGCAAGCTTATGCAACATAAGTAAAAAAACCTTCCCATTAAACTCCATTCGTTCCAAATGCCTGTCCAACGCAACCTTAAATTTATTTAGACTATCAACTTCCACAACAAAAGATGGAAGTCTGTTCCACCAATCAACCACCTGCTGTCTAAAGGCAAACGTCTACACATCCATTCTACAACTGTCTTTCCTCAGTTTGAATCTATGCACCATCAGGTTCTTAGTCTGAGCAAGAGGAAGAATCCCATCAGCATTCAGCTTGCTCAACCCATTCAAGGCCTTATACACCTCAATCAGATCACCTTGCAGGTGCTGTTATTTGCAGAACTTATGTCTTTCTCAGTAAGAGCAACCCCTTTCTCCCCTCACCAATCTTGTTGCCCTTCTTTGTACTCGTTCTAGCAACTCTACATCCTTCCTAAAATGAGGCCTCCAGACCTGTTCACAGTACTCTAGGTGTAACCTCACCATTGCCTTGTACAACAGGATAATCACCTCCCTGTCCCTTTTAGCAAAATTCCTATATATCATTAACACTTCATGACCTGCCCTTGACAGCCCATCTGCACTGCTCAGCAAACTTCATATTTGACTGCACAATTACCCCCAGGTCTTTTTCACTTTCCACTTCCCTAAGTGTAGTACCACACAGTTGATACATTTCTCTTGAGTTATTGCTACCCATATGCAGTACTTTGCATTTGTCAATGTTAAACTGCAGTTTCCACTTCTCAGCCCATTTGCCTAACTTATCTAGATCCAGTTGGAGTAGCATACTGTCTTTACTGTCGCAACCCTGCCAACCTTTGTATTATCTGCAAACTTGGATATTAAACCTGATATACCTTCATCAGTATCATTGGTGAATACACAAAACAACAGTCGGCCCAGCAAATAACATTTATCCACGAAGAGCAGTGGCCATTGATTACCACTCTGTCATATCTCGCTCAACCATCCCGTTATCCATTGTAGCAATTTACCTCTCCAATTTGTACAGCAATCTTTCATGTGCAACAGTATCAAAAGCTTTCCTGAAATCCAAGTATATGATACCAAAATTATTTTTGGCATTCAGTTCCTTTGTGACCACATCATAGTATCCAGTCAAATTGGTCAGACAAGACCTCCCTTTAACAAATCCATGCTGTGTCTTGACTATTACTGCAATCTTATCTAGATGATCCTGCAATGCTTCTTTAACCAGTGACTCCATTATTTTCCCCGAAATACAAGTTAAACTAACATTCCTATATTTACTTGTCTAACCTTTTGAACCCCCTTTGTAAATTGGTGATACATTTGCACACCTCAAGTCCATGGGTACTTCCCCAGATTCCAAGGAAGCTCTCATAATTATGGCTAAGGGTTTGCTTACTTCGTTTGCTGCCTCCTTTAATATAACTGGATAGATCCCGCCCACCACAGATGATTTTTTTATGCTTAATTTCAACAATTTCTCCTCCACTTTGCTCTCATTTATTACAAAATCACTTAGCTCCTTGTTAGAGTTTGATAAACTTCTGGCATTTCCCTCATTAAATAACTCCTCATGTGAATGTAGATGCAGAATACTCATTCAGTTTATCAGCTACCTGAGCATGATCGTCAATAGTCAACCCATTAAGTTAAGTGGTCCAATCTGATTCATCCATTTCCTTCTAAAGTTTACATAAGTAAAGAACACTTTGCTGTTTTTCGTTGCATCCTTTGCCAAAAATTTTTCGTAATCTGTCTTCGCCTGCATAACCTCCTTTGTGACTTGATTATAGACAAGCTTATATCTGCCATAGCCTTGTGTGTCTACAACATTTCACAAAATAGTTCATCTGACATCCATTTAGGTCAACCTTGAACAGTATTTCTTAGTTGGAATGAAAAGCCTAGTAGCCTCCAAGATTAATTCCCTGAAGGCTTCCCATTTAGAATTCAATGTTGGTAACATCATCAGTTGATCCCACTGCACAGATTTTAAAAACTGTTTGAGAACCAGTAGTCAACTTTATGAAAGCAAAAGCCCTTCCCTTTAGCCTTGATGGTAGTTACATCTTTCAATAATTCCCATATCAGTACATTGTGATCACTGTCACCCAGTGGTTCCTGTATTTTCAAATTCTTAATGCATGAATAATCAGATCAAGAGTATTACTCCCTCTCTTGCCTCTCGAACATGCTGTTATAGAAAACAGTCATCCAATAAATCCACAAAAGTCTTGCTAGTGTGCAAATGACCAACCCACAAATTCTAGTCAGTATCTGGAAAGTTAAAATCCCCATTATAAGACATTCTGATTTACTGGCCCACTCTATTTCTCTGCACAATTGCTCATTATACTCATCAGCTTTGTTAGGCCTATAACACACACCTACTCTCATTTTTCCTTTCCCAGTGCTTATGTCATACCAAACAGACTCAATATTCCAAACACATAAAATCTAAGGAAGTGCATCCAACATTAGTTGGATGCACTTCCTTAGATTTTATGTGTTTCTTAACTAACAGCATAACCCCTCCTCTCTTCCTGTTCTGCTTATTCTTTATCTACATATTGTGCTCCCAAAATTCCATTCTAAACTGCTTATATCTTTGTGAGATCACATCTCTGATATCCCAACGATATCTGTCTTTGATGTCTTGACTAGGACTTCAAGCTCATCAAATTTATTAACTATACTCCTAGCATTGGTGTACATGCAAGTATACATGCACCTGTTTCTACTCTTTGTTACCCTAACACAGCCCATATATTTATTTGTTCCACTATGACTCCCAACAGTTCTGGAAATCTCCATTGCCTTGCTTTCCATGCTGCTGCTGCTCATTCTAATAGAAGCAGTGCAAGAATCACTTTTGCCTCTCCCTGTGGCCACTGTTAACCTTTTCATGTGTGTTTTCCTGTGTGGTACTACACTCGGGGAAGTGTAAAGTGAAAAAGATCTGGGGATAACTGTGCAGTCAAATTTGAAGTTTGCTAAGCAATGCAGACGGGCTGCCAGGGCAGGTCATGGAGTCTTATCAATGATATATAGGAAGTTTGCTAGCCGGGACAGGGAGGTGATTATCCCATTATACAAGGCAATGGTCAGGCCACACACGCAGGCGCCTCCGTAGCCAGGTGGGAAGGAGCAGCAGTACATAGTACACGCTTCTTGATTAGACTGGGGTTCAAGCCCATCACCACCAAATATGGAGGATGCGGAAAGGTCAAGGAATGACCACCACATATCCCGGAGCAATATGGCCTTAGTTGCTAATGCTCCTAAAAACCAAATAACAAACAAACAAACAGCCACACACATAGAGAATTATGTACACATCTGGAGACCTCAATGTAGGAAGGATGTAAAGTTGCTAGAACAAGTACAAAGAGGAGCAACAAGATTGGTGAGGGGAACAAAGGGTGCCCTTACCAAGAAAGGCTTAAATTCTGCAAATTGCAATGCCTCGAGAGTAGGTACCTGCGAGGTGATCTGATTGGGGTGTATAAAGTCTTGAATGGAATGAGCAAGCTGAATGCTGATGTGATGCTTCCTCTTGCTCAGATTAAGAACCTGAGGGGACATAGATTCAAATTGAGGAAAGACAGTTGTGGAATAGATGTGCGAAAATTTGCCTTTAGCCAGTGCATAGTTGATTGGTGGAACAGACTTCCATCTTATGTTGTGGAAGTTGATAGCCTTAATAAATTTAAGGCTGTGCTGGATAGGCATTTGGAACAAATGGAGGGGTGAAATGGGTTTTTTTTTTTTGGCTGATGCTGCATAAGCTGGCTTTCTTGCATCGTATGCCTCTACTAATGCTAAGATATCATCAACGTATCTGCACCACATTGTAATAGGTACAGGTGGCCCAGGAATATCTGTTCCTCTAATTCCTCCATAGCGATGTTGGTCACGACACAGCTGTACCGTGTACCTACTTGTACAGGGAATCGGCAAAGGTAATGACGCTGCCTGACAAACATAGGTTGAGGGCAGTACAGATGTCCTCTGTGGATAGCAATATTCTTCTTGGCAGGGCAGTACAGATGTCCTCTGTGGATAGCAATATTCTTCTTGGCAGGTTTGTGTCATTCTCCATAAGTCGCTTGGTGCAGTTAATGGCATGTATCTTGTACAACCAGGTACACAGTACAGCTATGGGTGCCCCTGTCAGCTCTGTCGTTGCCAACATCTCTATGGAGGAATTACAGGAACAGATATTCCTGAGCCCGTCTGTACTTATTACAATGTGGTGCAGATACGTCGATGACACCTTCACCGCCATCTCATGTGGTTCAGAGACAGCACTGCTAGCCTCAATTCTCTATTGCTATTCATCCATTTCACTTCAGGGCGCCTCCGCAGCCAGGTGGGAAGGAGCAGCAGTGCGTAGCACACGCTTCTTGATTAGACCGGGGTTCGAGCCCATCACCACCAAATACGGAGGATACGGAAAGGTCAGGGATTGACCACCGCATATCCCGGAGCAATATGGCCTTAGTTGCTAATGCTCCTAAAAACCAAATAACAAACAACAAACAATTTCACTTCAGAACTAGAAGTGAACAGGTCGTTTCCATTTTTAAATGTTCTAGTAAAGCTGGTGGGCCCACGCCTGGAAACCTCAGTATACCGTAAACCATTGTGGTGCGGGTAGTTTACTAACTACAGATTGGGCCATGACCCTTGTCGTCTAAACTGCACTGCCGGCACTCTATTCTGCCAAGCTTCGAACCATTCCTGCTCTGAAGAAGCTAGGCACACCGAGGTTTTCACAGTAAAAAACTGACCTGGTCAATTGTGGTTACCCAACCCATATATTAGACAAGTGCTTGCTACAAGTACAAGAGCTTACGATCCGCCTGAGGCCATCATATCATCCCCACACGACACTATGCCTATATTCCCTACTATCCACCTATATTCGTACTATCTGGGCATGTCGGACCAGATTTTGAAAATCCTACGGGAATACCGCATAAAATGAGTACAACTACCTACACCCCTCTTTTGTGTAGCGGAGTGTGTTATACCCCATAACTTGTAAAGATTGTGGCAGTTGCTATATAGGGAAGAGCTCAAGACCACCTTGCAGATCATGACAGATCGATTCACCTTGGTGACACTGACCACTGCAATCGCTGAACATTTCTGGTTGACCCACCGTGACCTTAACCCTAAACACGATTACGAAGTGATTGACTAATCCCAGCACTTTCGCCACCGCCTTTGACATGACATGTTTCGTTAAACATGTCATGCAATTCAAGAACCTTGAATCGCTACAAAGGCACGAGACCACACCCTAACTTGGAATCAACTGTCTTGAAGTTCAACAAACGCTGGCAGCAAACCCACATACGTCTATACGTCTGTGTACAACAATGAATGCCAATCTAGCATATAAATTCTCAATCACGTGGCCATGTATGCACCAGAGCATGCACTACTCTTGTATCTGTCAAATTTTTATCTCTAACATCCATATTCTGTTAGATATATATACATTATAATGCTGAAGAAAGGGTCCATTTACCCTGAAAGCTCCATATTTTCGTGTATACTTGGTATACACTAATACTAGGAGTTTAGTAAACTAAATTCCTAGCATAGTGTATATGCGAGTTCCAGATTTGATGAATTTGAAGTAATGGTTATGTCTTCAAATACAAATTATTCTTGGGATATCAGGGAAATTGCACCATTCAGTTATAAGAGATGTAGAATTTGAATATTTTAATATGGTGAGTACATTATGTACTAATGAACAGACAGGATGCGGAAGGAGGGGTTATGCTCCTCATTTAGACAAACATGTAATCTAAGGCCACGCCACCTAGTCAGTTTGGGTAGCCAGTGCAGTGCTCTGTCAGTTTAGTATGACATAAGCACTGGAAAAACTAAAATGAGAGTAGGAATATTAGCATTAGTTGTGGAAAAAATGCAAGAAGGCAAGTTGATAATAAGCTTATAACTGTGTTATAGACAAAATGCTCATGATGAGTCATTTGTCCTGTAACATAAGACATGGAGGGCCTTGACTCTCTTTAAAAATTACAGCTGTGAATTACAGGCTCCAAGAAAGTGATGTGTTTGCCATTTAATTTACCTAATTGTTATTTTATATTGTACTTTATACATAGTTTTATAGTTCTAGTTACGCTGGTTATTTTTATTTTTAATTTAGATTAAGAGTTTTTGTAGATTACTACTTAATATACGTAAAACCGTTGTTTCGTTCGAATCTTGGAGCCATTGTTTTTTCATAGAGTGGTAGGGAATTTAACTTTTTAATTGTGGTAGCTAGGTGGCTCTAACGTTAGAGCTAGGTAGCTCTAATGTAAAATTATATAGCGTAATATGCATCACTGCATTTAGGATTCTATTAGATAGTGTAGTATTGACAATTGATTAATTAAATTTATTGATCCTATTAATTTAAAATATCATGATCCAGACTAGAGCAGCAAAGCAATGGGCACAAAGTGGCAGGAGTGCTGTGACTTGGGGGAGAACTGAGGAGGGCGATTCTCCAACGCATCACAACCTAAAAAAATGTGCAACTTGTTAAATGTTTGCTGAACTCTCTGGAACAGAACATGATCTAGCCAAGGAGGATGTCTTTGTGTGCCAGGTGCAGAGAGTGTCTAGAAATTAGGTCAACTCAGCGTTCTAATGGGCGTCTATGAGAGCTTGAGGTGTAGGGTAGATGCACTCGAAGAAATTAAAATGAGGGGCCCGTCAAGCTCTCAGCTGCCCAACTCAATGCCAGAGCTCACTCCTGGGAATCAGGCAATGCAGCGGCAATCTCCAAGACAGAATGCGCTGGTCCCACAGGAGTTAGTTATTGTTGGTGACTCTATTGTCAGGGAGATGGGTAATATATTGTGTAAAACAGATAGATGGAATAGGACTATGGTATGTCTGCCAGGGGCAAAAGTTGATGACGTTGTAAAGCATATATCATCTTTTAGGGCACAAAGGGTGATACTGTTGTACAGGTTGGCACCAATGACATTAAGAGTACTAGATCTGCAGATTTACTTAACAAGTACGGGTCAGTGTTGCAAAAAAGTCATGAGTTAGGGTTAAATTTGAAAATGTCTGCAATTCTGCCCAGACACGATAGGAGGGAGTATATGATGAGAGCCTTGTCAATCAATTCGGCACTGGAGGGAATGTGCAAGGCTCAAGGGTAGAATTTTTTTCAGCGTGGTCTGTGCTTGTTAACAGGAGAGACTGCTTCTACAGGGATCTGATACACTTAAATAGAAAGAGTGCAAGAATATTTGCTGATGCTATCGAGGCAGTGTTAGGTGGGTCAGAAAACTGCAAGCTTGGGGTGATTCACAGACTAAAAGGTTAAAAGTAGCTGCAGGCAGAGGTGAAGGTGATTCTTGCACTACTTCTATTAGAATAAGCAGTGGCCTGGAGCAAGGGGTGCTGGGGGTTTCAGGGACTGATGGCAGTCATCGTGAAACAGGTGGGTATATGGGATGTGTTAGGGTAACTAAGAAAAAGAATATGTGCATGTATACTTGCATGTATACCAATGTTAGAAGTATAGTAAATAAATTTGATAAATTTGAAGTGTTGGTCAAGACATCAAAGGCAAATATTGTTGGGATATCAGAGACGTGGTGTCACACTAATATTAGGAATGCAGAATTGGAATTTGGAGAGTACAATGTGTACAGAAAGGATAGACAAGATAGGAAGGGAAGAGGTGTTATGCTGTTAATTAAGAAAAACATAAAATCAAAAGAAGTGCATCCAGTTGATACAAATGAACAGTGCACTGTTGAGTCAGTTAGGTATGACATAAGCACTGCAATTGCAAAAATAAGAGTACGAGTGTGTTTTAGGCCTAATGACTCTGATGAGTGTAATAAGAAACTGTACAGAGAAATAGAGTGGGTTAGTAAATCAGAATATCTTATAATGAATGATTTTAACTTCCCAGATATTGACTTGAAATTGTGGGTTGGTCACTCGCACACTAGTAAGACTTTTGTGGATGTATTGGATGACTGTTTTCTGCAGCAGTATGTTTGAGAGACAACCAGAGAGGATAATACTCTTGATCTGGTAATCAGCAGTAATCATTTGTGTATTAAGAATTTGCAGATAAAGGAACCACTAGGTGGCAGTGATCACAGTGTACTGACGTGGGATTTACTTAAAGACATAATTACCATCAGGGGTAAAGGAAAGAGTTTTTGCTTCCGTAAAGGTGAGTACAGTGGTCTCAGACAGTTTTTAAATTCTAAGTGGGAAGCATTCAAGGAATTAATCATGGAAGCTACTAAAAGTGTCAAAGCTATTAAGAAATATTGTTCAATGTTTAGGCCTAAATGGTTATCAAATGAACTAATGAGACTCGTGACAGAGAAGAAAAATGCACAAGAGGCATATATATTATCGGGCGACATAGAACCCTATAGCAGATATAAGCTAGTCTGTAATCAAATCACAAAGGAGGTTAGGCAGACGAAGGCAGATTACGAGAAATCCTTAGCAAAAGATGCTAAGAAAAACAGCAAGGATTTCTTTACTTATATAAACTCTAAAAGGAAGGGGATGAATCTGATTGGTCCACTTGATATCGATGGTTCAACTGTTGATGATCCTGCTCAGATAGCAAACAAACTGAATGAGTATTTTGCATCTATATTCACACGAGGCGTTATTAAGGTTTGAAAATGCCAGAAGGTTATCAAATTGTAGCAGGGTGCTTAATGATTTTGTAATAACTGAGAGCAAAGTGGAGGAGAAATTGTTGAAGTTAAACATAAGAAAGGCACCTGGGGTAGGTGTGATCTATACAGTTATATTAAAAGAGTCGGCAAAGGAAGTAAGCAAACTCTTAGCCATAATTATAAGGGCATCCTTGGACTCAGGGGAGGCCCCCACAGCCTGGAGATGTACAAATTTATCCCCAATTCACAAAGGGGGTTCGAAGGGTGACACGAGTAATTACGGACCAATTAGTTTAACTTCTGTTCCGGGTAAAATAATGGAATCAATGGTTAAAGATGCATTGCAGGATCATCTAGACCAGTGGTCTCAAACTCAAATTACATGCGGGCCGAATGCACGATCTGAAAGCAGCTGATGGGCCGGAATTTTTTTTTTTAACAAAATGAGAGTGAATATAAGCACCGTATTTACAACAAATACATAATTGAAATGTATTTGCGGGCAGTGTAAAATTGCTTCTGGGAGCCAGATGTGGCCTGAGGGCCGCCAGTTTGAGACCACTGATCTAGACAAGACTGCAGCAGTAATTCAGACACAGCATGGGTTTGTTAAGGGAAAGTCTTGTCTGACAAATTTGATTGGTTATTATGATGTGGTTACAAAGTAACTGGATGCAAAAAATAATTTTGATATCATATACTTGGATTTCAGGAAAGCTTTTGACACTGTTGCGTATGGAAGACTACTGTACAGATTGGAGCAGAATGGTATTAAGGGTAAATTGTTACAATTGAAAAAAGGATGGTTGAGTGGGAGAAGACAGAGGATGGTAATCACTGGGTGCTGCTCTTCGTGGACTAATGTTATTAGTGGAGCACCACAGGGTTCTGTGTTGGGTCCACCGTTTTGTATATTTATCAATGATATTGATGAAGGTATATCAGGCTTAGTGTCAAAGTTTGCAGATGATACAAAGGTTGGCAGGGTTGTTAATGACTGTAATGTAATGGCAGTGTGCGACTGCAACAGGATCTAGAAAATTTGGGCTGAGAAGTGGCAACTGAAGTTTAACCTTAACAAATGCAAAGTACTGCATATGGGTAGAAGTAACCCCAGAGAAAAACGTACCAACTGTGTGGTACTACACTTAAGGTGGTAGAAAATGAAAAAGACCTGGGAGTAATTGTGCAGTCACATATGAAGTTTTCTGAGCAATGCAGACAGGCTGCCAGGGAAGATCATAGGGTTTTGTCAATAATATATAGGAATTTTGCTAGCAGGGAAAAGGAGGTGATTGTCCCTCTGTATAAAGCAATGGTCAGGCCACACCTTGAGTACTGTGCACAGACCTGGAGGCCTCATTTTAGCAAGGTTGTAGATTTGCTTGAGCGTGTACAGAGAAGGGCAACACGATTGGTGAGGGTAATGAAGGGATCCTCTTATCAAAAGAGGCTTAAGTTCTGCAAATTGCAGTGGCTGGAGACTAGGCACCTGCGCAGTGATCTGATTGAGGAGTATAAGACCTTGAATGGGTTGAGCACGCGGAATTCTGATGGGATGCTTCCAGTTGTTCAGATTACGAACCTAAGGGGGCATAAATTAAAATTAAGAAAGGACATATGTAGAATACATGTGCGGAAATTTGACTTTAGCCAGCGGATGGTTAATTGTTGGAACAAACTTCCATCTGTCGTGAAAGTTGATAGGTTAAATAAATTTAAGGAGAAACTGGACAAACATTTAGAGGGAATGGTTGTGTGAATTTTCTTTTTTTTTTTTTTTTGGCTGTTGCTGCATAAGCTCGTACACTTGCTTTCTTGCATCACATGCCACTAGTACTATTACTACATTATGATTGGTGGACTCCATACAGACAAATTGAATGGGCCACAAAATCAGACTGTATTATAATGGGAGATTTTAACTTTCCAGATACTGACTGAATTTGACAATTGCTCAATCACACAGTACCAAGGTTGCTACTGTGTGAGTGAGCAACTCTCAAGTTCTTGATTTATTGGATAACTGGATAATTTCAAGTCAAGTCATGTAAAGGAGTTAGGCAAGCTAAGGCAGATTAAAAGAAGTCTGTTAAAAAATTAAAGAAAAGGAACAAAGACATCTTTATTTATATTAACATTAGAAGGTAATGGATTAATCAGATTGGTTCACTGTAAATGGATATCAGGGTATAACTATTGATGATCCTGCTCAGGTTGCTAAGAAATGTGATTTTTTTTTTTTTGGGATTGGGATACCAGAAGTGTATCAAATTACAGAGCATGTTAATGATTTTGTTATAACTGACAGGAAAGTGGAAGAGAAGTTGTTGAAGCTAAACACAAATAAGGAACCTCGGGCAGATGGATATCTATTCAATTATATTAGGAGTAAGCAAATGTTTAGCAGTAATTATGAGAGCATCCATGGATTTAAGGGGGTTCCTATGGACTGGAGTAGTGCAAATTTATCTCAGATTCACAAATTAGGATCAAAGCATGAAATGAGTAATTACAGAACTGTATGTCTGACTTCTGTTCCAGGGAAATTACTGAAGTCCTTGGTTAAAGAAGTAATACAGGACCACGAAGATATGAAAGTAGTTATACAGCAATCACAGCATGTATTTGTTAACAGGAAATCTTATCTGACCAATTTGATTGTATATTGTGAAGCAGTGACAAAGGCACTGGATACAAATAATTATTTTGTCATCATATACTTAGTATTCAGAAATGCTATTCATATTGTTCTATATAAATGACTTCTGTACAACTTATAACAGTGCAGCATTAAGGGAAAGTTGCTGCTATGGGTAGAGGGATGATTGATTGGGAGAAGAGAGAGTGGTTATCAATGGGCATTTCTCTTCTTGGACTAATGTTAATAGTGGAATCCCCTAGTATTCAGTGGTATTGGGTCTATTGTTATTTTCAATATTTATTAACGGTATTGATGACAGTATATCAAACTTAATGTCTCTGCTTGCAGAGGTTTGATAAGAAAAGACATGAAAGACAAACATGACTGCTGTAAAGGGTGTGCTATCAACAAGATCTAGAAAAATTAGGCAGATGAGATGAGAAGTGGTAATTGAAACTTAGACATTGACAAATACATGGTATTGCATATGGGTAGCAGTTATTCCAGATATTAACATAAAACTGTGTGAGAACACACTTAAGATAAGTATTGGAGAACAAAAAAAGACCTGGGGGGGTGTTATTATGCAGTCAGACACAAAGCACTCTGGGCAATGCAGACAAGCTGCTAGGACTGCTTGTGGTGTTTTGTCAGTGTTATACAGGAATTTTGGCAAGGATAAGGAGGTAGTTATCCCATTATATAAGACACTGGCCAGGTCCCACTTTGATACTGTAAAAGGGTCTAGAAACCCTGTTTTAAGAAGGATGTGGACATTGCTGTAGTCTTAAAATTAGCAGAAGGTATACTCTATGAAAATCAGAGAGTATACTGTGCATATCAGGCTTATTAATCGAATTCCAGAGGGTATACAGCATTTACCCTCTGGCATATATATTAAATAATAAACTATAAGCATTGTCTAAGAATCAAATTTTAATAATATCTGTTTTTTCAAGTGTTTCAAAAACCAGAAGATAAATGCCATTCACCTAAAAAAAATCCAGAGAGTATACGCCGTATACCCATGTATGCCTTCCACTACAGCCCTGAATGTGGATTTGTTGGTACAGATCCATAGAGAAGACCAACAAGGTTTGTTAAGGGGAGGAAAAGGGTACTCTTACCAAAAAATATTTCAGTTCTGCAGATTAGAGTGTTTAAGGCTCTGAATGGATTGAGTAAACTGAATGTTGATGACCTCTTGCTTAAACAATGCACATGATGAGCATAAATTTAAAGTGAGGAAGGTTATATATATGCAGAAATTTGTTTTCAACTGGCAGTTAGTTGGTTGTTGTGGAAGTGGACATATGAATAAATTTAAGGAAGAACTAGACAAATTTTCATAGCAAAACTGTACATCTGCAACTGTATCATCTGTACACAGATGATACAGATGTACAGTTTTTTTTTTTTTTTTTTTTCTGATGCTACATAAGCTTGCTTCCTTGCATCATTTGCTACTACTATGAAAACTGCTAAATTCAAGTATAATGAGTTTCTACTGGACTATGTGAAACAATAAAAAGACATCATAAAATTTTTAGGAAGGATGTAGAGTTGCTGGAATGGGTACAGAAAAGGGCAACGAGATTGGTGAGAGCAACAAAGGGGTGCTCATACCAAGAAAAGCTTCAGTTGTGCAAATTGTATTATCTGGAGACTAGACATCTACTAGGTAATCTGATTGAGGTGTTTAAGGCGTTGAATGGCTTGAGCAAACTCAATGCATAGGATTCTTCCTCTTTCTCAGACTATGCACATGAGGGAGCATAAATTAAAATTGAGGAAAGATGTTTGCCAAAATTTTCCTTTAGCCAGTAGGTAGTTGATTGTTTGAATACAAAACTGTTGGAGTGGGTGGATAGGTGAAATGGGTTTTTTTTTTTTTTTTTTCTGGCTTGTTCAGTATAAGTTTGATTTCATGCATCATTTGCCACTATTAATACTAATGCAGATTTACATAATATAATTTCTAGGAAGCCAAACAATGGAAAAAAAGTGAACTACTTTGTTTTCCTTTGTTTGCAAAATACGTGTATATGTATTTGCGAAAAAATGAAAATAAATGTACTCTCAAATCTTCTTTCACTGCCATATACTTTAATAAATGTGAATAGCATGTGTATGTAAATAATTTGATATTATGAGTTTTCCTTTCATTATTTGGATTATCCAGAGTTTAGATTGTCCAATAAAATTGATTTTCCAACCATTCAGTTTATCTACTATATCTTCATATAGTTTTCTACTACATTTTCTTTTATTGCAAAGTCACCATCCATCTGACTCTTGTGACAAATTTGCTGTTTTATGTATTCTTCATCTTACCAAAGGTCAAGTTACATGGTTTAACTCCATGCTGGATAGACAAAATAGCCATGGTTTTCCTAGTGACTTCAGTCATGTGGTTACTTGGAAGTCACATGATATCACTTACAAAACCCTTTATAGTAGGTGAAATTCTGTAACACTATTCCATCATTCTAACAATAGGAATTTGCATTATAATCCATGAAATGTGAATGAATGCATTAAATTTGTTTCCTATCCAAAGTTGTATATACTGTATTAATTCTTCGATAGTGAAGAATAAATAAATAAATAATCTTTTTGTCCTACCATACTAAATAAAATTATACAATGGTGAGTGACAAATTCCCTTCACAGCAGTAAATGCCAGGGGATTACAAGAACTTGTATTAGATGGAAAAATGTGATAAGCTGTAATATTTAGGCTTACTGGTTGGATTTCCTTATTCTGAGTTTGTCTATAAGGTTTAAAATGTGCATATCTATTGCGTTTGTCCCTATACAGATTTTTATAGTGTAAAAATTTTTGATACCTACTAATAGTAAGATTAAAAATTGTTTTGTTTATCATCTTGTTCGTCTTTCATAGTGAATTTTAAATCGGTCAGTACTATTAGATCTGTTTAATAACTGTAGGATAGTTTCTTTTTGTATAGTGATTAGGATGTCATCAATGTATTGGGCATAAAATTAATATTTTTAGGAAATGGATTGAAAACCTGGTTATCAATATGCGCGAGATAAAATTCTGACATAGGAGCACTTAACCCAATTCTCATAGGTAAGCTGTATTGCTGTTTGTTTAATTTCTCAGTAGTAAAAAATTTTGCTTCGGTATGACTACATATATCCATAATAATATTTGGAAATGGGAATAAAATTTGCATTATCTGCCTTTAAATGATTAAAAATGTCAGTGGATTCGTGGATGCTTAGGATGAGGAGGACTGCCCTTGTAGAGATAGGATATACTTGAATAGAATAGAAAAGTGTTCCGGAAGCTACTAGCTGGGTGGGGGAGGGGGTAAATTGAATAGACATACTCACACACATACTCCAATACTTTTGTCAGAGCTAAAAGCAGAGATAGATTTCATTCTTGTATTACTTAAGACCATCCTGTCAGGATAGGGAGTAACTGAAGAAAGGAGGAGGAGGGATTCCCATAACACAAACAACAAGAGCCAGAAATGGTTGCAATGCCTTATGGCATTTGAAAAGTACAGTGCTGTGTACTTTTCAGTTGTCTTAAGCTCCTAGTTTACAAACATCTGATCTTATGAACAAAATGTTTGGCCATCAATCATGCAATTTGACTTGTATTTTGATCTTGTTTTTCTGCATTCGGTTAAATAGTATTTTGATCTTGTTTTTCTGCATTCGGTTAAATAATATTTTGATCTTGTTTTTCTGCATGCAGTTAAATATAGCACATAGTTTAAAGTACTTTATTTTTTTGGTGAAATGTAGTTACTATCAGCACCCATGATAAAATGAAACAGTAAAAATAGTAGGAATATAAATAAATTGATTTCTGTTCATAATGGTCTAATTAATTTATCATCCAGAGAAAATGTCTGCTATTCTTTTCAAAGTCATTTCATGTTTCCAGTGATAAATTAGCAACTTTTTGATAATTTTATTGTAACTGTGTGTAAAGTGCAGAGAGTTTTCACAAGGTTAACCACACTACAGTTTGACTTGGGCGGAGGGGGGGGGGGTGGAGATTTTTAAATTTTGAAGCCCATGTTAACCAGTTGGTTACCATGGGCTTCAAAAGTGTTATTTCTGTGATGTTTACTTCTATTTAAATTATATAATAATAATAACCATTCTCTTTCACATCTCCAAAGGTGCTGAACTGCAGCATTATAAATGATTTTTTTTTTTTTTTTTTTTTTTCTAAACAAAAATATTCTTGTGTGCTTGTGTATTTAATTAACTCATAAGCATGACTCCTTAAGTGAAATCCATCTCTACAATATATTGCAATAAGATCTTAATATAATAAAGTTATTATTTTAAAATCCTTTTGTTAAAAATATTTAAATTTTATTAGGACATATATATATATATATATACACACACACAGTATATAATTTGGGAAAAATGAGCAAAAAATGACCTATATGGAGATATAAGCTAATTAAGCATAAAAGTTATATGACAAATGCACCTATGTGTGTCAAGCATCAGCAAAGGCTACAAAAGTGTACATGTAAGGTTGAAATAATAAAATGAGAGAAAAATATTTAACAGACGTAAGTGTAAAGAACACAAGGTGCCAAAACTAGTAGGAAAAAGGACAGAAAGAAAGAGAAGCATTAAAGGTGGATGATAGGGAAAGAATGTGAAAAACCTAAATGATAATTTGAATTATAAGAAATTAAAGGCTGAATTAGCAAGCCAGTTAGAAGGAAAAAAGTTATAATGGAAAAAATGATTAAATGATTAATTAACTATAAAGAAAGAGTAAGCATCAAATAGAAGGTGGGAAATTATTTTGATGTTATAAAAACCTAAAAATAAGAGTTAACATATTTGAAATATTTGATACATGCTAAAAAAGATTGATACATAATGCAGGTATTTCATCAGGGACTACACCTGATCATATATCAATAATCATGATATATAATTTTTTTTTTTAAATAGAGCAAGTTGTGCAAATGACTTTATTAATACATGATCATGTGTAGCCCCCAATGAAATATCTGCATTATGTAGCAGTCTTTTTTTAGCATGCATTAGATATTTCAAATATTTTAACTCTTATTTTTCTTTCCCTTATTTTTAGGTTTTTATAACATCAAAATATTTTCCCACCTTCTATTGGATGCTTGCTATTTCCTTGCAATTAATCATTTAATCTTTTTTTTTTTCCTTTATAGCTTCATTCCTTCTTATTCACTTGCTAATTCAGACTTTAATTTCTTAAAATTTGATTTGATTATCATTTAGGTTTTTTTCACTCTATTTCTGCCCTTTTTCTACCTTGTGTTAGCATTAGTAGAGGCATATGATGCAAAAAAAAAAAAAAAAAAAAAGGCCTCCATAGCCGAGTGGGCAAGAGCGGGAGTGCAGTAGCACACGCTCTTTGAGTAGACCGGGTTCAAGCCCCTGACTGGACCAGCGTGGCAGATTATGGTCCATTTCCCTCAGCATGAATTGTTGAGGAGACTTCCATCCTGCAGTGGGTTGATAATGGCTGCACTTTACCTTTACCTATGATGCAAGAAAGCAAGGTTATATAGCATCAGCCAAAAAAAGAAAAAAAACTTCCCATTTCACCATCCATTCACTCCAAATGTTTGTCTAGTTCTGCTTTGAACTTATTTAAGTTGTTGACCTCCACTACAATATATGAAAGTTTGTTCCAACTATCTACCACCTGCTGGCTAAAGGTGAATTTCTGCAGATCTGTTCTACAATTGTCTTTCCTCGATTTGAATTTGTCTCCTCAGGTGAATAATCTGAGCAAGAGGAAGAATCCTATTGGCATTGAGCTAGCCCAAACCATTCAAGGCCTTATACACTTCAATCAGATCACCTTGCAGGTGCCTAGTCTCTAGAAGCTGCAATTTTCAGAACTTAAGCCTTTCTTGGTAACACCAACCCTTTGTTGCACTTCTCTGTACTCATTCCAGCAGCTCCACATTTCCTAAAATGAGGCCCCCCCCAGACCCATATGCAGTACTCAAGGTGTGGCCTAACCATTGACTTATACAAGGGAACAATCACTCCCCTATCCATGATAGCAAATTTCCTGTATCTCATTGACAAGACATCATGAGCTACTCTTGCAGCCTGTCTGCTCAGAAAACTTCATAACTGACTGCACAATGACCCCCAGGTGCTTTTCTTTCTCAAATACCCTGAGTGTAGTACCACCCAGTTGATACGTTACTCTATGGTTACTGCTACCCATATGCAGTACTTTACATTTGTCAGTGTTACACTTCAGTTGCCACCTCTCAGCCCATCTGCTCAACTTTTTGAGATCCTGTTGCAGTAGCATACTATCATTACTGTCATTAACAACCCTGCCAACCTTCATATTGTCTGCAGACTTAAACATTAACCCTGATATACCTTCGTCAATATCATTGATAAATGCCAAAAACAACAATGGGCCCAACACCAAACCCTGGGGGACTCCACTAATAACATTAGTCCAAAACCCCAGGGGCTCACATCTGGTGAGTATGGGCTTGGCACACCCAGGGTCCTGAGCCGGATATCATCATTCTTCTCTTTCTTGGTGATTCCCTTTCACTTCTGACTCTTGTTTTCACTCTCTCTTTCTCTCAGGGTAATTCAGAATTTTTTTTTTTTTTTTTTTCGGCTGGTGCAGTATAAGCCTCAAACTTCCTTGCACTATATGGCTAATAATAATAATAATAATAATAATGAGTAGTGTCCATTGATAACCATTCTCTGTCTCCTCCCACTCAACCATCCTTTTATCCATTGTAGCAACTTGCCCTTAATGCCATACTGCTCCAATTTGTACAGTAGTCTTCCATGTGCCACAGTATCAAAAGATTTCCTAAGTGTTCTTTACACTTCCATCTGTTAGCCCTTTTTCTCTTGTTTTATTACTTCAATCTTATATAACAGTGTTAAGGAAGTGATGCAGGACCATCTAGACAGGACTGCAGTTATATTCAGACACAACATCGGTTTATGAAGGGAAAATCTTACCTCACCAGTTTGATTGGATACTATGATGCAGTCATAAAGAAACTGGATGCAAAAAATTATTTTGATATCATATATTTGGATTTCAGGAAAACCTTTGATACTGTTGCACATAAAAGACTGCTGTACAAATTGTAACAATTTGACATTAAGGGCAAGTTACTACTATGGATAAAGGGATGTTTCAGTGATAGAAGACAGAGATATTATGGGTGGACACTGCTCTTTATAGATTAATGTTGTTAGTGGAGTACCCCAGGGTTCTATGCTGGGCATATTGTAGATTTCTGTATTTATTAATGATATTTATGAAGGCATATCAGGCTTAATGTCCAGGTTTGCAGATGATACGAATGGAGGTCTTGGTTCAGCAGCATACTTTCTTTACTGTCACTAATCCCTTGATTAATGACAATAATGATATGCTGCTACAACAAAATCCAGAAAAATTAGGCAGATGGACTCAGAAATGGCAATTGAAGTTTAACAATTGACAAATGCAAAATACTGCACATGGGTGGCAGTAATTCTAGAGTAATGTACTACTTCCAGGGTTAGTGGAAAATGAAAAAGACATTGGGGTATTTGTGTATCAGATATGAAATTTTCAAAGTGCAGACAGGCTGTCAGAGCACCTCGTGGGGTCTTATCAATGATATACAGGAATTTTGCTAGCAGGAATGAGGAGGTGATTATTGAAATGCATAACGCAATGGTCAGGCCACATCTTGAGTACTACATTCAACTCTGGATGCCTCATTTTAGGAAGGATCTAGAGGTCCTGGAACATGTACAGTGAAGGGCAGTGAGGTTGGTGAGGGAGGAATAAGGGATGTTATTACCAAAAAAGGCTTCAGTTCTGCAAATTTGCAATGCCTGCAGTCTAGGCCCCTGTGAGGTGACTGTTTAAGGCTTTTAAGGGATTGAACAAGCTCAGTGCTGATGTGATCTGACCTCTTACTCACACTATGTACATGAGGTGGCATAAATTCAAACTAAATAAGGGTGGTTGCAGAATAGATATCCAGAAGTTTGCATTTAATCAGTAGGTGGTTGATAGTTGGGACCAATTTCCATCTGTTGTTGGGGAAGTGGATAGCCTAAATAAATTCAAGGAAGGACTAGACAAACTATTTAGAGGGAGTGGAGTGAAATGTTTTTTTTTTTTTTTTTTTTGGCTGATGCTGTACATGCTTGCTTTCTTGCACCAGTTGTCACTCCTAATACTAATATCACTAGATAGCAGTGTATTGATAGGATTTACTTACAGATGTAACTACAGTGAAGACAGAGAGAAGGGCTTTTACTTTTGCAAAAGTGATTAGAATGTTCTCAGGCAGTTTTTAAATTATTTTCAGTGGGAATAACTGATGAATCACAAGGGTTCTGATTCATCCCTTTCTCTCCAGTGTTTAACAGATATCTATTCAGTTTGCTGACATACTGAAAAGATATTTTAGATCTGTGTCCATGCATGAGGAATTTTTTATGGATGGGGATGCCAGAAGTATATCAGATTACAGGGAACTAAATGGTTTTGTGCTAACTGAAAGAGAAATTGTTGGAGCTGAATGCAAATAAAGCCCCTGAGTTAGATGAGATCTGTTCGGTTATATTAAGAGGGGCAGAAAAAAAGCTAAGTGAACAGGATACTACCCCTTGATTTAGGGGAGATCCTTACAGAGTGGAGTGTGTCCTTTGATTCCCTTTTCATAAAGGGAATCAAAAGCTGAAATGAGTAATTAAGCTTGACTTCTATTCCAGGGAAATTAATGAAATCACCAGTTAAAGGAGTAATGTAGTTATATAGTAATCGCAGCATGGATTTGTTAAGGTGTGATCTTGTCTAATCAGTCTGATTGGATACTATGATTCAGTAACAAGGATGCAAAAATAATTATCAAGTCAAAAAAATAAGTTTGACTTCATACTCATATATCACAAAAGCTATTTGATACTGTTCTACATAGAAGACTGCTATACAAATTGGAGCAATGTAGCATTAAGGGCAAGTTACTGCTATGGATGAAGGTACAGCTGAGTGGGAGAAGACAGAGAAGGGTTACCAATGAGCACTGCTCTCCTTCAGGTGCTCTCCAATAATGTTATTAGCATTAGCATTGGCATATGATGCAAGAAAGCAAGCTTATTCAACATCAGCCAAAAAAAAAAAAAAAAAAAACCTTCCTATTTCACCATCCATTTGCTCCAAAAGTTTGTCCACTTCTTCCTTGAATTTATTTAAGCTATCAACTTCCACAACGACAGATGGAAGTTTGTCCCAGCAATCAACTACCCGCTGGCTAAAGGCAAATTTCCACACAACTATTTGACAACTGTCTTTCCTCAATTTCAGTTTATGCCCCTTCAGGTTTGTAATCTGAGCAAGAAAGAGAATCCCATCAGCATTGAGCCCGCTCAATCCATTCAAAGCCTTATACACCTCAATCAGATCACCTAGTCTCCAGATGCTACAATTTGCAGAACTTAAGCCATTCTTCGTAAGCGCACCTCTTTGTTCTCCCTCACTAGTCTTATTGCCCTTCTCTGTACTCATTTTAGCAACTCTACATCCTTCCTAAAATGAGGCTTCCAGACCTGTATGCAGTACTCAAGGTATAGCCTGACAGTTACCTTATACGAGGGGATGATCACCTCCTTATCCTTGCTAGCAAAATTCATGTATATCATTGACAATACCCCATGGCCTGCTCTGGTAGCCTGTCTACACTGCTCAGAAAACTTCATATATGACTACACAATTACCCCCAGATCACTTTCATTCTCCTCTACCCTGAGTGTAACACCACACAGTTGATACATTTCTCTGGAGTTACTGCTACCCATATGCAATACTTTGCATTTGTCAATGTTGAACTTCGGTTGCCACTTCTCAGCCCATCTGCCCAACTTTTCTAGATCCTGTTGCAGTAGCATACTGTCATTAACAACCCTGCCAACCTTTATATCATCTGCAAACTTCGAGTAGAGTGAAGTACTCTAGGTTTCAATGCTAGGCTCATTGCTGTTTTCAATATTTATTAATGATATCAATGAAGGGCAATGAAGTGGCTTAATGTTTAAGTTTGCAGATGATACAAAAGTTGGCAAGGTGGTTAATGACTGCAACCTTGGTATTTTACTGTGGCAAGATCTAAAAAAATTATTCAGATCGGCTGAGAAAGGGTAGTTGAATTTTAACATTGGCAAGTGTAAGATACCAATTATGCATAGCAGTAATCCCAGGTTAATGTATCAACTGTGTGGAATCGCACTCTATGTAGTGGAGAATGAAAAATACTTAGGGATAATTGTGCAGTGCAGATAGGCTGCCGGGACAGCTCATAGGGTTTTGTCATTGATATACAGGAATTTTGCCAGCAAAGATAAGGAGGTGATTACCCTATTGTGTAAAGAATAGATAAGACAGATGTTGATCTGTTGGAAAGACTAATGTGGTTGCAGAGAACAACAACCAGTTTAGTCAAGAACACAAAAGGCTGTTTCTTCTTAGCACAAAAAACTTCAGTTTCTACAAATTGCAGCAATTGGAAACTAGGCACTTACAAGGAGACCTGTTTATAATGTTTAAGGCTTTAAATGGAATGATGAACTTGATGATGGTACTTTTACTGTTTTTTGGACAACAACACAAGGCAGCATAACTTAAATTGAAAAAGGAGAGATGTGCAGAAATTTGCTTTCAGCCAGCAAATAAGCTTGCTTTCTTGCACCATTTGCCACTATTAATTTTGTTATCCCATCATATCCTAGATCTGTTCAGTGGATGGTAGATCTGATGCATCATCTTTTGCAATCCAAAGAAGCATGGCCGCATTGTATAGACACTCTTTAGATATGAGAGTGTCTATGCAATGCAGACACTCTTTAGATATGAGAGCCATATGTGGATGAAAATTATCTAGCAGGAAAATGTTTGATATAAAGTGCAGAAAAGGCCAAAGTACTGGTATTAGAATGATTTCAACATAATTTCTTACTGCCATCCATAATTACCAGTGGTTAACAGCTTTTGTAACCAATGATTCCACTCCTTTAATGCCACTCCCTAATTGCAGGTTGAATTACCTTCATCTCTTTTGTGTCTCTAGACACATACAAGCCATGACTGTTTTGACACTAAAGACAATTCCTGTTCTTGACTCCACACATCTCTTTCTTGTGCCACTGCAGATGGCACCAATTCATTGTCGCCATCTTTTGAAGGCAAGTGAGGCAATCAACCGCAAGTACACAGTCCTCCTCTTTTCTCATAGTCGTCTGCTAATCATGTTCACAACACAGATCCAGGAAGGGATCCGTTGATGTTCTTATCACAGTATAGTCCTGTCAATATGTATGAATACCTTCTAGTGCCCATTGTTGCCAACAGCATCAAACCGTTTGGGCATCACTTTCTGCACAAATGACAATTTGCCATATTGACCATCCAGTTTCTTCCTTACCAGTGATCTGACCCCTTTCAAAGTCCATTTGGCTGTATATAATATTGCTTTACATATGTTAAAGGCATTGTGCACTCTTAAACAGTTTTTCAGTCACTGTATTATTATTATTATTATTATTACTAGCCCACTAATGCTTATAGTACCCTCTGATTCCTATGTCAAGGCAGTAATGCACATATTAATGGATATTCTATTGCACTGACCACCTTTACATGCTAATCATTTATTGCCATGTATATGTCACAATTATGCATGCAGATTTTCATGTAAAACCATCCATTCTGTTTAGGTGGGCAATTTCATTGATGAATTCTGTTTTTTTTTTTTTTTTTCTCTTTCTAGGATGATACAAATAAAAGGACATAGGTTCAAATTAAGGAAAGATAAGTGAAGGCTGAACAATGTTCAATCTGCAATTGTAAGGAAATTTACCTTTATCAAAAAATAATCATCTAATGGAACAAATTTCTTTCTAGCCTTGTAGAGTGGGAGAACTTATATGGATTTCAACAGCGATTTAGATAAATATTTGGAAGTAATGAATAGCCACTTTATTAGGCACACCTACTTAATAGCGAGGATGTCTCATGCTGTTCTGAGCCCCTAGAACAGCTTGAATTCATTATGGCATGGACTCACTGCGGTGTCCAAAGTATGTCATAGAAATGCTGGTTCATGTTGACTTAATGCTTCCCACAGTTATCAAAAATTGGGTGGCTACAGATCCCTACTCCAAAGAGTTCATTCCACCTCATCCCACAGATGCTCATTTGGGTTGAGATCTGGTGACTGGAGAGGTGCCTGCAGTAGGCTGAATTTCACTCTTGTATTCCTGAACCAGTTCTATACAATTCTGGCCTTCTGACATTATCCTGTTGGAACACCTCATTCACAGATGGATACACTAGCCATGAAGGGATGTGTCTGGGTGGATGCAATTTCTAGATAATTTGTGGAATCTATATGTTGCTCCAATGCTATCAAGGGCCCAACATACCATAAAATCACTCAACACCAGGATTGTTGAGAACTCACAGAATACGTTCATGGACTTCTGCTGTTTTCATTATGAAACTGAAGAGGCTAATTTTTTTATTTTTATTTTTTGTTATGGTAGATGCTACATAAGCTTTGCTTCCTTGCATCATTCTGTGCTTTTAATAGTAATACTGCACTACCTTTTACTTCATTGATGACCCCATACAGCTATCTAATAAGGTGTATAAAATTGTTGCATGAACAGTACTGTTAAGTGGGAAGATATTTTTGATCCAGGTAGTAATAAGTTATAACTAAATTTTGTGATTGGTGAAGAGGAACTGAAAGAGAAATTGCCATGCTTGAGAGGTAAACAAGTCATCAGCAGTTGATATGCAATTTATATTAAAATAAGAAGAAACAGAAAGGTCATCAACGCTTCCTCTTATAATAAGAACATCCCTGGACTCAGTGGATTTCCCTAATGATTAATATATGCAGTTAAACTCAGTTACAAAGAAGGCCCTAAAGTGTGAAATGGAAACCTACATTTCCCCCTGCAAAAGTAAGACTGTAAGTCTTACTTTTACAGGGGGAAAAATTATGATGTTATTAAGTTACTAAGGATGAATTGCAAATGGTTGTATCTAGTTTGCTGGATCAGGTGCAAGATAATAAAATGATTCCAGTAATTAGCATTCAGAGCTTAATTTTTTAATAAATAAATAAAATAAAAATAATAGAATATTTGGTGTCTTTCCAGGAACCAGAAAAGGTATAATTTAAACATAAACATTTGATTACATAAGTATAATTAGAAATTCTATTTGAACATGTATGTATAATTATAATTGTGAACATTTGATTTTCAAAATAAAATATAATTCTTCTAGGTACATGTGTTAATTCAAAAACAAGAAGAGGTATAATTATAATCATTGCAAAAATGCTTTATTGATAACTTTCATGTTTTATGTTCAAGCCTAAAAGCTAAAAATTGAATACTCTATGTGCCGAAGTTGGGAATATGAGAATGCCCCAATTTTACAGGATTACAATACCTGGTTACCTTTTCAAAATATGTTACCTGTACTAATATTAGCTATACCAAATATCTTTAGAATTTTATAACATCTTGAAGTGTCTATTGTATTAATTTTAACTTCAGTTACCAGTTCTTGCTTGATGTCACTAAGAACATACATCAGAAAAAGAAATTTGATTTGTTTATATTTTTCAGCAAGGTTGTATTGTTATCCATAAATTTATTTCTAAATTTTCTCAACTATGAACTGAATTCATTTATAATCATCATTTTTTTTTTTATAGGATCTATATTCAGTTTTGATCAAAGGTCCTAAACGTACACCTTATGAGGATGGACTTTTCCTGTTTGATTTTCAATTTCCAGCAGATTATCCAAAAGTTCCTCCTTTCTGCCATTATATCTCATACTGTTCTGACAAACTGAACCCTAATTTGTATGAAGGAGGCAAAGTGTGTGTCAGTTTGTTAGGTACATGGGGAGGAAAGGTGAGTTGGCAAAAATTTAATGATGTATACTCACATAATCATTCATTCATATGTCATGGAACTTATCAGTTGTGAGACTTGGGTCAGCCTTGAAGTGGCCTTCAGTCCTAAGAATTCTGTCAGTCTTCTATCTGATTAGAAACCAGACCCTCCAAATTGTATTATTATATGACAAGTGGTGAACTGTATCATGCTACCTGTTATCCTTCTCCATAATAATTTGCCCAAAATTGTGGTTGGTTCTAAGATCTGATTTACAGCTAATGCAGGGACACATGAAGCATTTCCCTAACAGCAGTATATGGATGATGGGAAAAATCAAACATCTAACCTTGACTAGGTCAAGTGCGTGTCCCATATTCCAGGAATGCTTCAGTGAAGGAGAATCCTGAACACCCCCCCCTCCAAAAACAGAAGTCAAATGTTTATGTATGCAGTTTCACAGATGCTTCTTAGTTTCACCCAAGCAGTACTCATTATAGCTCAAGGCAATCCTTAGAATAAACTCCTTGTACTATATGAATAAAGACAATGGGGAGTTTCACCTGTAAAACTATTGACAAAATATTACAAGCTAGAAATTTAATGCACCACACTTGCAAAATCCCTTCTGCAATACGGGAGAGGTCTGGATAAAATAGAATGAATGCTGTGAACAATGGCAGGGACCATTGAAAACACAATTCAAATAAGGTGAATCATGCCTAACCCGAATGATCTCTTGTGGTTTGGATGTGGATGTGCACTGTGTAGGACCATGTAATGAGGCATGAGGAGCCTAATTTAAATAACTAAGGAGACAGAATTTACTTTCTTTCCAGTGTGAACTAAATATTGGGTTCAGAGTCACTCGCATATGCCAATGCCTGTTGCTCACAGCCAGCTCTAATTACCAGTCTTATCAAAATAACTGCTCCAGAAAGACAGGAACGTGAAAGGTCACTCCAGCTTGCTTGCAAAGTACCTAGTGCTTGCCACAAATCTTTGATCTCTTCATTCAAACATTTAATTTTGAACAGCAATATGACATTGAAATACTGTGAAGTCATCCTCAAAAATATGAACATCATGTATAAAATTAGAAAACAGGCCTTGTGTGTCGGGTTGCATTATATCATCAAAGTTTCTTGCGACGACCGACTAACTGGTTAAAATAAATTTATTAAAATAAAAATATAATATATACATAAGATAAAACAAATAAAATAAAAGCGTTAAAATATATAGTAGCTTTCGAAGCAAAGTGCCTCTTCATCAGCTAGTCTGTGACTGGTGTATTTCAGTATATATTAATGGTTACAATAGAATTATTGTAAATGTAAATTAAATGTATAGAATTATTAATCTTTACAGTACAATTTGTTTCCTATAGAATTGACAATTACATATACCAGAACTGCTTTAAAAAAATGAGTCTACTCTTTTTATAAAAACTAAATTGTCGGTATCTAATATATAGATCATCAGCTGTGTCTGACTGGCACCACTACATTATTTTAATGATTGCATTTTTTGCCAAGCTAAGAGCACCACCATGGGATTGTCTCTCTGTTCCATAGTGGCAGATCTAGTATTGCAGAAATTTATCCAGTTAGTGTTTACATGTCATTTAACTTTGAGCCAGAATATGATACTTCGGGAATCTAGATTAACCTAGCAGATGGGCTGAAAAATGACAAAGGTTTAATACTGATAAATGCAAGGTACTGCATTTGGGTAACAGTAATCCCAAAATAACATACCAATTAATTTGCAGAACACTCAAGGTAGTTGATATGGAAATACCTTAGGGATAATTGTATAGTCCAATACAAAGTTCCCTGAATAGTGCAGACAGGCTGCTAGAGCAGCTCATGGTCTGCTAACATTAATAGACAGGAATTTTGTCAGCATGGACAAAGAGATGATTATCCTGTTGCATAAAGCAGTGTTTATGTCATATCTAGAATAATACATAGTGGTTTAAAAAGCTCATTTTAGGAAGGATATAAATATGTTAGAAGGGTGCAGAGAACAGCAACAAGGTTAGGCAGAACAAATAGATATTCTTATCAAGAAAGATTGATGTTCTATAAACTGCAGCATCTGAAAATAATTATTGCAAAATAAAAATTTTCCTTCAGCCAGAGCATAACTGATTGTTGGAATAAACTACTGCCTAGTGTTGTGACAGATATAAACTGGTCTGCAATCAAGTCCTAAAGGAGGTTAGGCAAACTAAATTAGATTGCAAGAAGTCTCTGCCAAAGAATGCAAATAAAAGCAACAAAGACTTCTTTACTTACATTAACAGCAAAAATAAGGGCTTGAATCACATTGGTCCACTTGATATCGATAGGTTAACTGTTGATCCTGCTTGGATTGCTGAGAGACTGAATAGATATTTTACATCTACATTCACACACGATGAGTAATTCTTTAGAGAAGTGGATACCAAAAGTTTAGCAAACTCTAACAAGGAGCTAAATGATTTTGAGAGGAAAGTGGAAGAGAAATTGTCAAAGCTAAACATAAAAAAAAGTGCATGGTGTGAATGGGATCTATCTAATTATATTAAGGGAAGTGGCAAAGGAGGTAAGAAAATCATTAGTCATAATTATGAGAGCATCTTTGGATTCACAAGAGGTCCCTGTGGACTGAAAATGTGCAATATCCCCAATTTACAAAGGGGGGGGGTCAAAAGGTGACATGAGTAATTACAGACCTGTTAGCTTAACTTCTTTTCCAAAGAAAGTAATGGAGTCACTAGTTTAATAAGTAATAGAGGATAGAGTCCTGCATGGATTTGTTGTACTAGACCTGCACTCTTAGTAACTGGAACTGCACCCTGACCTACTTGCATTGTTTGTACCCTCAACTCAACCTGTGAAAAAAATAAATTTTGTATTAAGAAAATTTTTATTAAATGTCATAATTTATAATAGTATGATATAGTATTTATTAAAATAAATCAATAAATATTAAAATTTAATTGTATTAATATCCAAAAAAATAATTAAATTAATAAAAAGGAATGAAAATATATTTATAATATAATTATTTTTACACTTTTTTTTTTTTTTTTTTTTTTTTGGTAATTTGCTATGTGGAAACAGGACATCAGTTTTTTCCAGGTTTTACTTGAATTAGATAGTCGGATACAGAAAACTCTTTCACTTTTTTGCGCTATTGGCAAGGATAGCAAGAATTAAATCCTTTGCATCCTGCCCGCAGAGAAGGAAAGAAAAAGAATGAACTTGACAAAGATCAGGCCAAACTGTATAATCTGAAATCTTAACCACCATCTCAACCTGGATGATATTATGTAATTTATGCAAATTGCTTAATCGGAAGAAACTACAAAGATCATTCAGAAACAGCTTTAGAACTAGGGGTACTGCTTCCACACCTGGCCCCAAGTGCCGAGCGATTCTGTGATCAAGTGACTTTTTGCTCTGAATTAGCGCTCTTTCTTGAAGTAGAAATCGTTTCCTAATTTAAAGCATTTATTTAAATAATCCATAGTAAAGAAAGCAACTAGATTAAGAAGGAAAGCAACCTTCTCTTTCCCTTTTATTTTCTGTTATATCTTAATTACTAACCTAGTGCTTGGTCACAGGGCGGCACTGCTCCTGCCTCCACATGGCGGGGCCGGTAACCTGGAAGGGAAAAGCTCTCCCTTTCAGGGCGAAATGGAGCGAACGGACTCCAATACGCAGGAATCCACTGGGTCAACGGACCTGAATAGAACCGATCCAAGATATGAGAAATCTAGTTCTTTCGGAGACACCTCTAAGGCAATCAGAAAAGGCGATAGAAATGACTCTGTCTCCACAAAGAGATTAAAAACTGACTCTCAAGTTTTAATTTCTCCAACATATATTATTGTACACTCAAATACTGAGAAAGCGGTAGGACAATTGTCACCCTTTCTCATACAAAAGACTCTTGAGAGTTGTGTCGGCACACCAAAACAAGTTAAAAAGACTAAAATCAGGGGACATTTTGGTAGAAACAGCCAATGCTAAACACTCAGAAAAATTATTACAAATGACAACCTTTGCAGGAATACCAGTAATAGTATCCCCACACAATACATTAAATACTTCAAAAGGTGTCATTACGGAATGGGACCTTCTAAATGTGCCCGAAGAGGAAATTCAAATGGAACTTCAGGAACAAGGAGTCATCAGTGTTAAAAGAATTACAATTAAAAAAGAAGGGATAATCACCCCCCACCAGGAATCTGATACTCACTTTCAACACGCCTAAATCACCCAGATCAGTAAAAGCTGGATATCTACACTGCAATATAAGACCGTACATCCCGAATCCTCTCCGTTGTTTCAACTGTCAGAAGTTTGGTCACTCACAGACAGTATGTAGAGGAAAATTAACATGTGGAAACTGTGGTTCGCAAGAACATGCCACTTCTACTTGCACAGCTGAAAACCATAAATGTGTAAATTGTAAAGGAGATCATACTGCATATTCAAGGGAGTGTGAAATTTGGAAGAAGGAAAAAATGATACAAAAATACAAAGCAGAAAATGGAGTTTCATATCAGGAAGCCAAAAAGGTAATTACAATAAATACAGCAAACAAACCTTCATATGCGCAGATTACCACAATCAAAAAGGCTCCGGAAATTAAACTACCCAATTCAAAATGTTGTAGGCACACAAACGGATGTTACAATCCCCCCAGGAGAATCCATCTCAGAATGGGTTCGTGAGTTTTACAAACCATCTCCATCACAAAAACAAGAAAAGATTATCAATACTCCTTTATCTTTCCCACCAGATAATTCAGAAAATGTAAGAAGAAAAGCAAACAAAGAAAAGATAGGTAGTGCAGGAAAAAAGATTGCAGAACAAATGGACACGGATGCAAGAAACCAAGGAGAGGAACCAGTTCTCGAAATCTTTACTGAAGAAGAAATGGATACGGGTAGACCCTATTTTTCAAAAAAAGACAAAACCAAGGTAGACAAAAAGAAATCAGCCCCAAGGAAGCAATCCGAGGGAACATCTAACCCCAAATGACAGATACGATTATCCAATGGAACTGTCGAGGTTTTCGCTCAAACACTAATGATGTTATAGATCTCATCACCCAGTACCACCCACTAAGTATCTGCCTACAAGAAACCTATTTAAAACCACAGGACAATAGTATAATCAAAAATTATATCACATATAGAAAGGATCGCATAACGAATGGAACAGCGAGAGGAGGAGTTGCAGTACTAGTTAATAGACATGTCCCTTCCCGAACAATACCATTGAACACACCATTAGAAGCAGTTGCAGCCCGTCTAGCAATAGGCTTCAATATTACCATAGGCTTCCGTAGCCAAGTGGGCAGGAGCGGGAGTGCAATAGCACACGCTCTTTGAGTAGACCGGGGTTCGAGCTCCTGACTGCTGAATACGGTCGATCTGCCAACCCGCACTGGACCAGCGTGGCAGATTATGGTCCATTTCCCTCAGCATGAATTGTTGAGGAGGTTTCCATCCTGCAGTGAGTTGATAATGGCTGCACTTTACTTTTTTTATTACCATAGCCTCGGTATATCTACCCCCTAATCAAGAATTCCGATTTAAGGATTTCGAAGAGCTGATCACTCAACTACCACCTCCATTCTGCATCTTAGGTGACCTAAATGGACATCACCCACTATGGGATATCACAAAATAGACCAGAAGGGTAAGCAAATAGAAAAATTAATTGTCGAGAACAACCTAATGATTTTAAATGAAGGTGCACACACATATTTCCACCTTCCATCAAAAAGCAGTTCTGCAATAGACTTATCAATCTGTTCCCCAACACTGTTCCCTATGACTAAATGGAGCGTGCACGAGACTCCATTGAGCAGTGACCACTACCCCCATTATTTTGAAAATCATGGAAAAAACACCATGCCAAGCCAGTAGGCACCCCAGATGGAAAATATATGATGCAGATTGGGAAACATTCAGGATACTAGCCAAGCTAGACCGCAACATTATTAAAAGAGAATCAGTACAAACATCAGTAGCCTATGTTACTGATAGTATGCTTCAAGCTGCGGAAAAGACAATACCTAAAACATCTTCTAACATCAGAATATATCCAAAACCATGGTGGAACAAAGAGTGCCGGGAAGCTAAAAAAGAGAGAAATAGAGCCTGGAACTTTTTTCGCAAAAATCCAACAACAGAAAATCTAATACAATTCAAGAGAGCCAGAGCCAAGGTCAGTAAAGTGCAAAAAATAAGCAAAAAAGCTGCTTGGATGAAATTTGCATCGACTATAACTATTTCCACACCAGCTACACTTATCTGGAAAAAGATCAGAAGGATGACCAACAATTCTCAATTAAACCACTCTCCATTGCTAAATTGGAAGGGACAGTTGGTTACAAACACCTTAGATATAGTCAACGTGCTTGCTGAAAATTTTTCGAATACATCTGCTAATTGTGCATACCCCACAGCTTTCAAAACGTACAAGAAAGAGGCCGAAAAAATAAAATTAAACTTTTCTACCAATCAGTGTGAACAATACAACTTGCCACTCACGGCAGCAGAACTAAAACAAACTCTGCTACAGGTGAAACACAGTGCAGTCGGTCCTGATGAAATCCATTATGCAATGGTACAACAATTAGATGAACAGTCCCAATTAGCCCTATTAGATCTATACAACAAAATATACCTTGAAAATTCTTTCCCAAACAAATGGCACCACTCAATAATACTAGTTTTCCCAAAACAGGGAAAAGATCTCTCAGACCCACAGAACTACCGTCCCATAGCTTTGACTAGCTGCTTAGGCAGCTAAGATCTTAGATCTTAGAGAAAATGGTCAACAATAGACTGACATGGTATCTAGAAAATAATGATCTTCTCAACCCAGAACAATTTGGCTTTAGAAAAAATCGCTGTACCTTGGATGTACTTATACAACTGGAAAATCAAGTAAGAAATGCTTTTCTCAGGAAACAACACCAAGTCATGGTTAATTTTGATATCCAAAAGGCATATGATACCACGTGGCGATATGGTATACTTAAAAGGTTACATCAACTTGGCCTTAGAGGACATCTACCCCTCTACATATACAATTTCCTTAAGAATCGGACCTTCCAAGTTCGAATGAACAATACACTTTCCAATATATTTTATCAAGAAGAAGGGGTCCCTCAAGGATCTGTACTTAGTGCCACACTTTACTTCAGCACAATAATAGAACAAATCCCAAACAATATCTTTACAACAGTTTATGCTGATGATTTCAGCATTTCTTATCAAGCGCAGCATATGAGGACAATAGAACGGCAATTGCAAGTAGCCATTAACAGAGTCATGAAATGGATATAGAATATCGGTACAAAAGACTACATGTATACATTTCTGCAGAAAAAGGAATCTCCATCCTGACCCAGAACTCAGGCTGAAAGAACAGATCATCCCAGTTAAAAATAGTGTCCGTTTCTTAGGATTAGTTTTTAACAAAAAACTGACTTTCCAAGAGCATATCCGTCACATAAGAGTCCACTGTTTGAAGAAAATGAACATCTTGAAGGTCCTATCCGCTATATCCTGGGGAGCAGACAGGACAATCCTACTACGTTTATATCGCCTTCTCATTCGGTCCAAGCTAGACTATGGTGCCCCAGTCTATGACTCGGCAAGACCTAGTGCCCTGAGATGGCTCAACCCGGTACATCACTGCACATTACGTTTAGCCCTTGGAGCTTTCTGCACCTCACCTGTGCAGAGCCTGTACGCCGGATGGAGATGCATACAGGATGGAGATGCAAATCAGAAGACAAAATCAATTACTCACTTATGCAGCTAAAATAAAATCCTTACCAGACCACCCTCTACAGAAAACTCTTTTTTCTTCTGAATGGGAACAACATTATCAGCAACAACAAAGAATCAATAAACCTGCGAATGTGAGATTAAAAAACCTTCTTCTCAGTAGAGAGCTTAACCTAGATAACATAAATCCGCTGACGAAGCAGTCTACTCCACCATGGAGGATAAACATAAAAAAGGCATCTGGGGTGGATGGGATCTATCCAGTTATATTAAAGGAGGCAGCAAAGGAAGTAAGCAAACCCCTAGCCATAATTATGAGAGCTTCTTTGGACTCAGGGGGGGTACCCATAGACTGGAGATGTGCAAATGTAACCCCAATTCACAAAGGAGGATCAAAGGCTGACACAAGTAATTATAGACCTGTTAGTTTAACTTCTGTTCCAGGTAAATTAATGGAGGCACTGGTTAAAAAAGCACTGCAGGATCATCTAGACAAGAATTCAGTTATAGCTCAGACGCAGCATGGTTTTGTTAAGGGCAGGTCTTGCCTGACCATTTTGATTGGATACTATGATGTAGTCACAAAAGAACTGGATGCAGGGAATAACTTTGATATTATATATTTGGATCTTAGAAAGGCTTTTGATACTGTTGCACATGGAAGACTGTTGCACATGGAAGACTGCTGCACAAATTGGAGCAGTGTGGCATTGGAGGCAAATTGCTGCTATGGATAAGAGGATGGTTGAGTGGCAGAAGACAGAGAGTGGTAATCAATGGACACTGCTCAACGTGGACTAATGTTATTAGTGGAGTTCCTCAGGGTTCAGTGTTGGGTCCATTGTTGTTTTCGGTGTTTATGAATGATATTGATGATGGGATATCAAGTTTAATGTCCAAGTTTGCAGATGATACAAAGGTTGGCAGGGTTGTTAAGGACACCACTGATGCTATGCTGCTGCAACAGGATCTGGAAAGGTTGAACAGATGGGCTGAGAGGTGGCAAATGAAGTTTAACATTGACAAATGTAAAGTACTACATATGGGAAACAGTAACCCCAGAGCAACGTATCAACTCTGCGGTACTACACTGACAGTGGTGGAGAATGAAAAGGACCTGTGGTAATTGTGCAGGCAGATATGAAGTTCTTTGAGCAGTGCAGACGAGCTGCAAGAGTAGCTCATGGTGTCTTGTCAATGATATACAGGAATTTTTCTAGCAGGGATAAGGAGGTGATTATTCCCTTGTATAAGGCAATGGTTAGGCCACATCTTGAGTACTGTATACAGGTCTGGAGGCCTCATTTCAAGAAGGATGTAGAGCTGCTGGAACGGGTACAGAGAAGGGCAACAAGATTAGTGAATGGAACAAAGGGTTGCTCTTACGAAGAAAGGCTTAAGTTTTGCAAATTACAGAGTCTGGAGACTAGGCACCGGCGAGGTGATCTGATAGAGGTGTATAAGGCTTTGAATGGTTTGAGCATGCTCAATGCCAATGGGATTCTTCATCTTGCTCAGAATAATCAGCTCAGAGGGCATAAATTCAAATTGAGGAAGGACGGATGTCGGATAGATGTGCGGAAATTTGCCTTTGGCCAGCGGGTGGTTGGTTGATGGAACCGACTTCCATCACTTGTTGTTGAAGTTGATAGCCTAAACAAATTTAAGGCTCAACTGGACAGGTATTTCGAGCAAACGGAGGGGTGAAATGGGAGTGGTGTTTTTTTTTTTTTTTTTTTGCCTGATGCTGAATAAGCTTGCTTTCTGGCATCATATGCCTCTACTAATGCTAATGCTAATGGTTGGCAGGGTGATTAATAACAGAAATCAAGGTAAGTTACTGCAACAAGACCTAGAAATTTTAGGCGCATGGGCTGAGAAATGGCAGTTGATGTTTAACATTGATAAATGCATGGTTCTGCAGATTAACCCAGATTAACACAACCAACACAATAAGGGTGGTTCTAAGAGTGTAGTGGGAAATTACTGACCGGTAAGTCTAACTTCAGTAGAAGGGAAAATCATGGAGGCAATGATCAAGGGTGGAATTCAGGATCATTTAGATGGAGATGGAATTCTGAAGTATATGCAGCATGGTTTTGTAAAGGGAAAATCACGTTTAACAAATCTGCTTAGCTATTTTGACAGGCTGGCTCATGAGCTCAATTTCGGGAATAATTTCAGCATTAACTTTAGTAGAGGCACACGATGCAAGAAAGCAAGCCTTGAATGGGTTGAGCACGCTGAATTCTGATGGGATCCTTCCACTTGTTCAGATTACAAACGTAAGGGGGCATAAATTCAAATTAAGAAAAGACAGATTAGCATTAGCATTAGTAGAGGCATTTGATGCAAGAAAGCAAGCTTATGCAGCATCAGCCAAAAAAAAAAAAAAAAAAAAAAAAACCACTTCCACTTCACCCCTCTGTTCGTTTGAAATACCTGTCCAGCTGAGCCTTAAACTTATTTAGGCTATCAACTTCCACGACAAGGGATGGAAGTCTGTTCCACCTACCAACCACCCGCTGGCTAAAGGCAAATTTCCGCACATCTATCCTACATCTGTCTTTCCTCAATTTGAATTTATGCCCTCTCAGGTGATTATTCTGAGCAAGAGGAAGAATTCCATCGGCATTGAGCATGCTCAAACCATTCAAGCCTTTATACACCCACCCCTATCAGATCACCTCGCCGGTGCCCTAGTTTCCAGACACTGTAATTTACAAAACTTAAGCCTTTCTTCGTAAGAGCAACCCTTTGTTCCATTCACTAATCTTGTTTCCCTTCTCTGTACTCATTCCAGCAGCTCTATATCCTTCTTGAAAAGATGTAGAATAGATGTGCGTAAATTTGCCTTTAGCCAGCAGGTGGTTAATTGCTGGAACACACTTCCATCTGTCGTTGTGGAAGTTGATAGGTTAAATAAATTTAAGGAGGAATTGGACAGGCATATGGAGGTAATGGTGTGATTTTTTTTTTTTTTGGCTGATGCTGCATAAGCTCATACATTTGCTTTCTTGCATCGCATGCCACTATGACACTACTACTACTACTACTACAACTACAGCATTAGCCAAAAAAAAAAAGAAAAACACCCCTTCCCTCTTTACTGATCCATTCGATCCAAATGTTTGTCTAGTTCAGCCTTGAATTTATTTAAGCTATTAACTTCCACAACAAGGGATGGAAGTCTGTTCCACCAACCAACTACCTGCTGGCTAAAAGCAAATTTCCACACGTCTATCCTACATCTGTCTTTCCACAGTTTGAATTTATGTCCTCTCAGGTGATTGTTCTGAGGAAGAGGAAGAATCTCATCAGCATTGAGCATGCTCAAACCATTCAAGGCTTTATACACCTCTATCAGATCACCTCGCTGGTGCCTAGTCTCCAGACACTGTAATTTGCAAAACTTAAGCCTTTCTTTGTAAGAGTACCCCTTTGTTCCATTCACTAATCTTGTTGCCCTTCTCTGTACTCATTCTAGCAACTCTACATCCTTTCTAAAATGGAACTTCCAGACCTGTACACAGTACTCAAGGTGTAGCCTGACCATTGCCTTATACAAGGGGATAATCACCTCTTTATCCCTGCTTGCAAAATTGCTGTATATCATTGACAAGACCCCATGGCCTACTCTGGCCACCTGTCTGCACTGCTCAGAAAACTTCATATCTGACTGCACAAATACCCCAAGGTCTCTTTCATTCTCCACTACCTGAGTGTAACACCACTAAGTTGGTACATTTTTCTGGAGTTACTGCTACCCATATGCAGTACTTGACATTTGTCAATGTTAAACTTCAATTGCCACTTCTCAGCCTATCTGCCCAACTTCTCCAGATCCTGTTGCAGCAGCATACTGTCATTACTGTTATTAACAACCCTGCCAACCTTTGTATCGTCTTCAAACTTTGACATCATGCTTGATATACCTTCATTGATAAATATACAAAAGAACAGTGGACCCAACACCGAACCCTGGGGAACACCACTAATAACATTAGTCCACGAAGAGCAGTGTCCACTGATTACTACTCTATGTCTTCTCCCACTCAACCATCCTTTTATCCATTGTAGCAACTTGCCCTTAATGCCATACTGCACCAATTTGTACAGTAGTCTTCCATGTAATCACATGGAAATAGTCTTCCACAGTATCAAAAGCTTTCAGCAAAGCTTTTGATACTGTTGCACATGGAAGACTACTGTAGAAATTGGAGCATTATGGCATTAATGCAAGCTGCTACAATGAATAAAAGAATGGTTGAGTGGGAGAAGACAGAGAGTGGTAATCAATGGACCCTGCTCTACGTGGACTAATGTTATTAGTGGTGTCCCTCAGGGTTTGGTGTTGGGACCATTGCTGTTTTGTATATTTATCAATGATAATTATGAAGGTATATCAAGCTTAATGTCAAAGTTTGCAGATGATACAAAAGTTGGCAGGGTTGTTAATAACAGTATGCTGCTGCAACAGAATCTAGAAAAGTTAGGTAGATAAGCTGAGAAGTGGCAACTGAAATTTAACATTGACAAATGCCAAGTACTGCATATGGGTAGCAGTAACTCCAGAGAAGTGTGCCAACTTGGTGGTGTTACACTCAGGTAGTGGAGAATGAAAGAGACCTGTGGAGTATTAGTGTAGTCAGATATAAAGTTTTCTGAGCAGTGCAGACAGGCTGCTGGAGTAGGTCATGGGATCTTGTCAATGATACAAGGCTATTTTGCGAGCAGGGATAAGGAGGTGACTATCCCCTTGTATAAGGCAATGGTCAGGCCAAACCTTGAGTACTGGGTACAGGTCTGGAAGTCTCATTTTAGGAAGGATGTAGAGTTGCTAGAATGAGTACAGAGAAGGGCAACAAGCTGGTGAGGGGAACAAAGGGGGTGCTCTTATGAAGAAAGGCTTAAGGTCTGAAATTTGCAGTGCCTAGAAACTAGGCACCTGCAAGGCGATCTGATTGAGGCATATAAGGCCTTGAATGGATTGAGCAGGCTCAATGCTTATGGGATTCTTCTTCTTGCTCAAATTACAAACCTGAGGGGGCATAGATTCAAACTGAGGAAAGACAACTATAATTGACGTGCAGAAGATTGCCTTTAGCAGGTGGGTAGGTAGTTGATTGCTGGAACAAACTTCCATCTGTTGTTGTTGAAGTTGATAGCTTGAACAAATTCGAGGCAGATCTAGACAAACATTTGGAATGAATGGATGAGTGAAAGGGAAAGAGGTTTTTTTTTTTTTTTTGGCTGATTTCCGTATAAGTTTGCCATCCAGTTTCTTTGTGACCACATCTTGTATCCAATCAAATTGGTCAGACAAGACTTCCCCTAAACAAACCCATCCTGTGTCTGAATTATTACTGCTGTCTTGTCTAGATGGTCCTGCAATGCTTCTTTAACCAGTGACTCCATTATTTTTCCAGGAACATAAGTCAAACTAACTGGTTTATAATTGCTGTCATCCTTTGATCCCACTTTGTGAATTGGAGATACATCTGCAGTGCGTGTGGACTTCTTGAGTCCAAGGATGCTCTCAAAATTATGGCTAAGGGTTTGCTTACTTTCTTTGCCACCTCCTTTAATATAACTGGATAGATCCCACTACCCAGGTGCCTTTCTTATGTTTAACTTCAACAATTTCTCCATCACTTTGCTCTCAGTTATTACAGAATCATTTAACTCCCTGTTAGAGTTTGATAAAAAATCTGTCCCTCTCCTGCTTGAATAACCCCTTGTGTGAATGTAGATGCAAAATACTCATTTAGTTTGGCAACTATCCGAGAATGATTAACTACAGTCAAACTATTGATATCAAGTGGACCAATCTGATTCATACTCTTTTAGAGTTTACATAAGTAAAATAGTCTTTGCTGTTTTTCTTTGCATCCTGTGCCAAAGATTTGTCATAATCTGCCTTCGCTTGGGTTTGTTCCAACAATATTTCTGTTGGAACAAAAAGCCTGGTAGCTTCCAAGATTACTTCCTTGAATGCCTCCCATTTAGAATTTTCTGTTGGCAATATCATCAGTAGGTGTCACTGTATAGAATTTAAAAAATCTCTGAGACCAGTGTAGTCACCTTTCCGGAAGCAAAAACCCTTCCCTTTACTCTTGATGGTAGTTACATCTTTAAGTAAATCCCACATCACTACACTCTGATCACTGCCACCTAGTGGTTCCTTTATCTGCAAATTCTTAATGCATGAATAATCACTGCTGATAATCAGATCAAGAGTGTTACTCCCTCTTCTTGCCTCTCTGACATGCCGCTGTAGAAAATGGTCATCCAATAAATCCACAAAAGCTTGCTAGTGTGCGAGTGACCAAGCCACAAGTTCCAGTCTGTATTTACTGGCCCAATCTATTTCTCTGTATAATTGTTCATTGTACTCATCAGAGTCATAAGGCCTATAACAAACTCCTACCCTCATTTTTGCTTTCCCAGTTCTTATGTCACACCAAACTGCCTCAACATTGCACTGTCCATCTATATCAAATGGATGCATTTCCTTAGATTTTATGTGTTTCTTAACTAACAGCATAACCCCTCCTCCCTTACTATCCTATCTATCCTTTCTGTACACATTATACTCCCCAGATTCCAATTCAACACTGCTTATATATCTGTGTGACACCACCTCTCTGATATCCCAACAAGATCTACTTTGATGTCTTGACCAACACTTCAGATTCATCAAATTTATTTACTATGCTCCAGTTCTTACTCTTAGTTATTCTAACACAGCCCATGTATTTACTTGTTTCATGACTCCCAGCAGTTTCTAAAATCCCCAGCAATTTGCTTTCTGGTCATTCCAATAGAAGCAGTTCAAGAATCATTTCCACCTCTGCCTGCTGCTACTGTTAACCTATTAGTCTGTGAATCCTCCCCCCCAAGCTAGCAGTTTTCCAACCCACCTAACATTGGCTTGATAGCATCAGCAAATATTCTTGCACCCTTTTTATTTAAGTGTATCCCATCCCTATAGAATCCATCTCTCCTGTTAACAAGCACAGACCACACTGAGAAAAAGTTGACCCCGTGAACCCTGCACAATCTCTCCAGGGCCGAAATGATTGATAAGGCCCTCATCATATGCTCCCTCCTATCATGTCTGTGCCGGATTGCAGACACTTCAAATTTAAACCTAACTCATGACTTTTTTTCAACGCTGACTTATACTTGCTAAGTAAATCCGCAGATCTCCTACACTTAATGTCATTTGTGCCAACAATGATATATTAACTTTTGGGTCCTTAAAAGATGATATCTGCTCTACAACATCATCAACTTTTGCCCTGGCAGACATACCCTAACCACCTATCCTTTTTGTACAATATATTTCCTGTTTCCCTGACAATAGCATCACCGACAATAACTAGCACCTGTGGGACCAGCGCATTCTGCATTTGAGATTGCCACTGTGTTGCCTGCCACATAAGAGTGAGATCTGGCATTGAGTTGGGCAGCTGAGAGGTTTATGGTTCCTCCATTTTATTTCCTTCCAGGGCATCTACCCAAATCTTCAGACTCTCATAGACTCCTATCAGAACACTGAGTTGGCACCTAATTTCTTCACATTCTCTGCACCTAGCACACACAAAGACGTCCTCCATGACTAGATCATGTCCTGTTTGAGATAGGTCCGCAAACATTTTTTTTAGACTGTGATGCATGGAAGAATTACTCCCTTCGGTTCTCCCCCGAGCCACAGTACTACTGCTACTTTGTGCTTATTGCTTTGCTGCTCTAGTCTGGATCATGATTCCCTATAAGTACAATTTCATTAACAATAAATTTTAATAAGATTAATAAATTTTACTGATTAACTGGTAATACTATACTAAACTAACGGATTTCTAATACAGTGCTATGTATTTTGCTATCTAGTTTTACGTTAAACCTTACGCTTGCTATTCCGTATTGTATAACAGTGGCAGAAAGTTACTAACGGTAAAATCTAAGTATTAACTTTCAAAATCGCTATCTGAATTCAAAATAAACCAAGAAGATTGATTAGGACTATAAAACTACTTATAGAAAATAATTTAATATAACAATTAAGTCAATAAAATGGCTAAATATAACTGCACCTGGGGAACAGTAACCCCAAAATAACTTATGTACTTGGTGGAGTTGAACTAAAATCAGTAATGGAAGAAAGGTACTTAGGAGTTATGATACGGTCAGTCATGTAGTTCTCCAAGCATTGTAGCTCAGAGAACTTCATGACAGGGAAGGCCTATGATGTGCTATAGATGATTTATGGGACTTTTGTTAGTACAGCGAAGGATGCCATAATCCCATTACATAAGACTCTTGTTAGACCACACTTGGAATACTGTGTTCAAGTATGGAGTCCGCACCTAAAAAAAAAACACTGAGCTTCTTGAAAGTATCCAAAGACAGGTAACTCGCCTGGTGAGATCAGCAAAAGGACATCCATATAAGTTGACTTTGGATATGTTAGTTGCACAGCTTGGAAACTAGGCACCTTAGGGGAGACTTGATTGAGATGTTTACGGCTCTGTAAAATGAATGAGGACAAAATTTTCATAGTATAAATAATTCTAGAACTAGGACCATAAATTCAAGTTACAGGGAGAGATTTTTAGACTGGACTGCAGGAAGTTTTATTTTAGCTAGTGAGTTATAAATTACTAGAATAAGTTACCCACATGAGGGGTAGAGGCTGACACTTTGAAGAAATTCAAAGGTCAGCTGGATGTGGAGGGAAATGCATAGGTTGTCTGTCTCATTGTCTTTTTTTTTTTTTTTTTTTGGCTGGTGCAGCATAAGCCTTAGGCTTCCTTGCACCATATGGCCATTACTAATACTAACTATATGGGAATTATACGGTCATATATGAATTCTCTAAGCAGTGCGGATAGGCTTCCAGAGCAGCATGGGGTTTTGCCAATGATATACAGGAACTTTGCTAACAGGGATAAGGAAGTGATTATCTCATTGTATTAAGCAATGGGTTAGGCCATATCTTGAGTACTGCATACAGGTCTGAGGCCTTATTTTAGGAAGGATGTAGATCTGAAATGGGTGCAGAGAAGGGGCAACAAGTTTTGTGAGTGGAACAAAAGAATGGGACAAATGGTGGTCTTATCAAGAAAGGTATCAGTTCTGAAAATTTCAGCATCCAGAGTCTAGACACATATGAAGAGATTGGATTGAGTAAGTGCAATGCTGATGCAGTGACATAGGAATGCCTTGGCATTGGGGCAGGTGCCAAGGGTGCTGACAGGAGAAAGGCGCCACTGAGAGGCCACATCAGTACAGTGCAAACTATTTCGACACCTGAGATTAGCTGACGAAATGGTGCCCCTCTATGATGTCGAATCAAGATGACAGCACAGGGCGGGGTGAAAATTAATTTTCACACGGCAATTCAAGCCTGCATGCATCCTTACATCTGAGTACATGCTGCATAGCATCATAGATCTATTTACTGTCCAAAATGTAACTTTAAAAGGACCAATCAGGTGATCGTCATCAGGGCATGATCGAATGCATAGTAGTTCGTGCATTGTGTACAAACTGAATAAGTTATAGTGTTTTTGAGATTGCTATATAAACAGGTAATTGTGAATATTGTGATTTATAATTTAAATAAAACAATAAAGGCCAAATTAATTTTAGACATGCCACCAAAGAAAAAAAGTGGATATCAGTACCACGTAGAAAGACTGCATAAAGAGGAAATTAGAAAAAAAACATTCCGCTAGTTTACAAAACTGGCTTACAATAAGCCGTTCCAAACCTGAAGGTGACAAAGAAAACGAACATGATTCGAATGAAGATGAAACAAATGATGATGCCACTGAAATGGAAGTCCAAGAAAAAGCTCAAACAATTGAAGTTATTCTAAAAGAATTAGAAAGTATGGACAATAACCAACAACAGTTTGTAGAAGAAAATGATGGCAGTAATAATATTAACATGGAACATGTAAGTCTGAATTTTAATTATCCAACCACATGGAACTTTAACATACACAAAAACAGATCTCTTGTGGTGCAACACGGTCCCGAACATATAGTCTTAAATATGTATCCTGTCACTAATGGCCAATGTTTCGATAATTTTTTGAAATACAAAAATGAAGGTATTGAAAAAAAAGAGAGGAAATGGTTATTTTATTGCAAAAACAAAGATGCAGTATATTGTTTTCCGTGCCTCTTATTTGTATTTGGCACAAATAACATTCCATTTTGCAGCTCAGATTGATTTGAGGATTGGAAACATCTAAGTCCAAACGTTCTTTTCATGAGAATTCATTACAACACATAAACAATTTCACAAATGGAAATTATTAGAAAAGGGTCTTTAAGAACGTGGACTAATTGATGATGCTGCACAAGCAGCACTAAGAAGTGAAATTTTGAAATGGTGTCATATATTGAAATGTATATTGTTCTGTGCTGAAAATAATTTGGCATTTTGTGGACATGCTAGTAATATTGATACCGAAGAAAAAAATTGTGGCGTATTTTTAAACTTGATAAAATTTGTCAGCCAATTTGACATTGGTATGAAAAATGCTCTGGAATCTCATATTAAACACCACACTAATTATTTATCTCCAGAAATTCAGAATGAATTTATTAATTTGTTAGCAACAAAAGTACAAAGTGAAATAATAAAAGAAATCAGAATGGCTAAATATTATAATATAATATTTGATAGCACTCCAGATGTATCACACAAAGACCAATTAACGGAAATTATTAGGTATGTAAAATTTTCAGAAAATAAATATACAATTGAAGAAAGGTTCATTGCTTTCATAAACACAACAGAAAAAATGAGAGACAGAATTGCCTCAGAAATTAAGGAAAAACTAATTCAAGGCGGCCTATTAATTGAAAATATACATGGTGAAGGCTACGATAATGGCGCCAATATGTCGGGAAAGTACAAAGGTGTCCAAGCTATATTTCAAAAGGAGAATTCCCTTGCTCAGTATATTGCATGTTGTGCACATAATCTTAATTTGGTAGGCATACATGCAGCCAGAATTAATGCAGATGTCACATTTTTTGGACCTATACAGTCATTGTACAATTTCTTCTCTTTGTCCACTATCATCGGTCATAAAAATCAGCCTGAGGAGACATACCGATACAAGATGGTGTTCAAAAGTAAATGCCATACGTGCCGTATATGGACAACTCAAAGAAATTATTTTAATATTATACCAAATGAAAGATGATTATTTACTTCGTGACGCATTATCTCTTGCCCGTCAAATGAGTAGTTAAAAGTTTATTGCGTTTTTAAGCCTGTGGAATTTGATACTGGAAAGGATAAATAGAGTCAAGATATCACTGCAAAAAAAAAAAAAGATCAGTATATTTATCGATCATCCGTATTAATTAAAGGACTTGTAGATTATTTTAAAGATCTAAGAAATAACAAAATTTTTATAATGTTTTTACTGAAATCGAGGAAACTTGCAAAAAAATGAAAATAGTACAAGTTGAAAAGAGGAAGGCAAAACAAAAGAAAATGTCAGATGTGTATGCTGAAGATGAATCGTTGAACTTTGATGGAATAAAAATTTCTTGTTTTTCAATAATTGATTCCATTATAAGGCAGTTAAATGAAAGGTTTGAATCTCTAAAAAAGATAGCAGAAGACTTTCATTTTTTGACTGGCGAAGCATTCCATTCAATGACATGTGAGGATTTAGAAACTAAAGCTATTTTATTGTCAAAAAAATACCCTGAGATTAATCAAGACCAATGTACAATTGAAATTAAATGCTTTAGTAAACACCAAATAATTGAAATATTAGAAAACAAAAATTCCGGTACACTAATATTATTTTGAATGTATTGAGTTTTAGCAAGTTAAAACTTGTTAAGAATTATTTGAGATCGACATCAGGACAAGAACGCACATCACATCTGTGTCTCCTTTCAATTGAACATGAACTTGCTAGCAAAATAGACTTCGATGAAATTATCACAAATTTTGCTAACACTAAACAAGAAAAATTAAGCTTTGATGTAAGTTAATAACTTTATGTTCCTATATAATAACTTTATGTACCTATCCATATAAATCTGTGATTTTATGTATTTCTTCTGTTTTATTTTGTTATTAAATAAGAGAAGTTTATTTGTTTTACATTATATATGTATACACATATAACCAGTGCTTTTTTGTAAGAAAAAAGGTGCCAGAACTCACATCTTGTTAATCTTTTATTAAAAAAATTATATATTCAGTTCTTAACATAAATTTAATTTATTGTATTTAAGGCAAATGTTCATAGTAAATTCCAAAGTTTTGTCCAATTCTTATCCGACAAATCTTGACTTCTTTCCTTGCTGTTAGTATCTATAGCCGAATGTTGTCCTCTGAGTAACCACAGATCAGCGTACTTTGAAGGATCAAAAAGTCGAGGTGGTCCGACAAGTTTGATGAACAAAAGTGCTGAAATTGTCTTAGTCTTCAACGAAGCTCTTGTTGGGGTGGCAATTAGATTCATCTGCGAAAACCCGCGTTCACATTCACTTGAAGAAATGGGAATGGTATTCAGAGTCTGCATCAAATGCAACAGTTTTTCTGGATATGTCTTTTTGAAAATGTATTCACAGAATCCACGAATCATTTTTCTTTCATTTAGTTGCAGTCTGATTGACAAGTTTCTATTTCCACTTCTCCAAATGTCAGTTGAGTATTAACATCTTCAGGCCAATGTTTTTGATCAAGTACGCGAGACCAATACGCCAACTCATCGTCTTTGCTATCAATCTTTTTTTCGATTGACTCTTTCAATTTTGTATAAAATGTACTTGGGTCAATGGAGGATCCTTTCTTGAATCTTTTTCATGAAGTAAAACTCCACGAAAGTGAAGATCACCTACAGCAGCAACAGCGCATTTATAATAGGGCCTAAAGTTCTGTCTTCTTTCTTCAAAAACTTGTACCAGCATTTTTATTTTCTTATTTGCCTTGTACAGGTCCATGTTGCGGTCCTGTAGGTCCAAACTTAATTCTGATAATTCTTGGAGAGCGTCACACATCAATCCTATGTCCAATAAAAATTCTGTAGATGTGAGTTTTCTTTTCAAGCCATCATAAGTGCATTTATCATTTTTATCTCTTGTAGGATCATGCATTGCTTCTCCAAAATGATACACAAGGGATTCAAAATTATTCCACACAGCCAAAACTGTACGCAAACTAGATGACACCCATCGTGTACTTAAAATTCTTCCAATTTTCAGCAGCTCAGCCCCCAGTAATTCTGCACATAAATGCAACTCTCCACTATTCTTTGCCGAAGCATGGTATATGACGTAAAGTTTATCAATAAATGATTTGAATCTATTTATTCCTGAAGTTTCCTTGACAGCATCACCTATTGATAATTCTAGTCTGTGATTAGCACAATGCCAAACTATAATAGAAGGAAAATGTTCTGACAGCAATTTTTTCACTCCACTTTTACACCACATCACAGCAGCACCGTCGCACGTCAGAGAAACCAAATATTTTTTTAAATAATCTTCTGTCATCCCTGTCATCCCATAAGAGTGAAGACATTGGACTAAGGAATCAAATACTCCTTCTGCCGTTACTTTTTCAAGTTCTACCAAGTCCAAAAACAAATTTATCGGTGAATTCATTCCAACACCTTCGATACAGCATCGGACATATACTATGAGGGTAGTTTTTTTGCTTATTGTGGTTGATTCATCAATTATCAATAAAATTTTATTATTGGATTGAACAATTTCTTTAACCACAGTTTTCCTCATTTCTTCACTTGTATGATTAACAATGTTAATACACACATTTGTAGAATGAAGAATATGACCCATTTCAACTCCGTTCAGTTCTTGCAGATCAATTTCAGTTTGAAAATGATGGAATGATTGATTTTCCTTTGCTACTTTATATGCAGTTCAAAAAATTTTTGCAGTCATTATTTTTTCGTGAGATAATGATGTTAAAAAAACATTCTCAAGAGTCATTTTTTCACTTTCAGCAATTATTTTTAATGCTGCTTTATGTGCAGCAGATTCTCTATGATCAAAAATTTTTTTTCGAAGTGAGCTCAACTGTTGATTCCTATCTTTGCCAGAATAGGTTATCTCATTGTTGGTCCATTCTTTGGAAAGTTTCATTCCCATTTTCATTTCAACTCCAAGAGTTCCAACTTTTCTACAAGGCGTACAGCCAAGTTTCATTTTGCAAACACAGAGCCATTCACTTTTAAAGCAAAAATCATTTTTTTGATCATAGGTCCAGCAGTCCAGCCAGTCATTTGTAGTTTGGCTTTGCTTCTCAAGATCAGATTCAGAAATATCAACAGGCGTTGTTATTTTCGTATGTTCTGTAGTTGTCGCTGTTAATATTCTGGCCTTTTTATTAGCAGGACCGGTGGTTGAGAATTAATTAGTAATTTTTTTCATTTTTAAATTTGGGGTCACACATTTACACTAAAAATTAAAAAAAGATTTTCAATTCACAAACGATTTTTTAAAATAAAGAAATTATTTACCTTTTGCATGTAGTCAATCACTGTACACACACACACACCCACACACACACACACACGTACGTCAGTTGTGTAACGAAACATAACGGTCGCCGCCCACAGTAAGCACTCAGCACGCGACCACACGACTAATCACAAGCCGAACAGTGCCATCACAACCAGTGCGGACGAAGTACACATGCATCGAACTCAACACACAAGCAGCCCGCGTGCACCATTTTAATGATTTTGCCGCCAACCTGCTATGCTCGACAGGGTGATTCAAGTCCACGTGGACCAAACATCAAATTTTCAAAAGTTCCTTTTAAAACTTGGAAAATCCGTCGAAAAAAGGTGCCAGAATGCCGTTCCAGTGCGTTCTATGACAAAAAAGCACTGCATATAACCAGTGATATTGTTTACGTTTCATCTCAATAAAACAATGATCAAAATTCAGTCGGACCTCTATATAACGAAATCAATGTTCGCTTACAAAAATTCATTAAACAGAAATTTCGGTATAAAGAAATATGACCAACAATTTTAACAATTAAAAATAATTCAACATTCAAAAATATGGTACAATCAGAAACAAGTGGAAATAAATAAATTTTCTAGGATTTGAAAACAATTAATTTGTTAATACATGCATATTAAGAAACGATTTTTTCATTCATACATACTAATTAGGAATTATTTTGCTCGCTAATTAGGAATTATTTTGCGAAATATTTGGCTATCTTTTGTTGTACACTGAATTTTGTTGTACATCGATCATTAAAAAATGTTCATATTTGTTTTATGTTCAGGATCATTTTCTTCACACTGAAGGCCTCAACAAAATTTTAGAGGTTGCCAACATTTCATGTTTAAGTTTAATATGTTTGTTGCTCTCATTTTCTTCCTCTTATGATCGATATTGTCACTAGTTCTTAATTTCTTTTTTTTTTTTTTTTTTTTTTTTTGAAACTGTCCAATGTAGGAGTATTACTCGGATATTCAACTATTCACTACTGTGACCATGTAAACAGAAGAAATATAAGGCGTGTGGAAGATTCACCTGCACGAAACAACAGATGACCGCTTGTCGGGATAATGGAAACCCACTCTCTTCTAAATCTCTAACAGGGTGCTTACAGTAGAAGGTTGACCAGAGCCTATTGTCCAAATGTTTAATACACCTTGGTCTGCCCACTGGCTATGGATACAGAGAAAGTAGTTGACCATCTTGACTTCTCGGTATGCGGGACAGGTAGTCGGATAGGTTTTACAGGTCCCACTGAGTTGCAGGTGGTAATCTATTAATTCGGCCGTAACAACAGCACTAGGGCTAGCCGAGTGGGTAAAGTACCTGCCCAGCAACCCAAAGGTCGCGGGTTCGATTCCCGCCTCGGGCTTGGATCAAAGTACTGCAAAAACCTTGGGAGGTGCAATATGGCCACAGAAGCCGATGCGCTAACAACTACCAAATCAAAAAAAAAAAAAAAAAAAAACAGCACTATTGCTTGCTTGAAGGCCATGGGTGCAAACGATGTGTACCCAGTTAAGTCTCATAATGCAGTCATTATATGGAAAATTTTCTTCTTCACTTCAAGAAAATTTTCGTTTCCATAAAAACGAAGAAATAAAAAAATTCAGTAAAGAATAAAATTCTATTTAGCGAATTCTAAAAAAAATTGGTAAAAAGAAAACATTTATCTCTAAATAGAAAATTTTGCTATAAAGAAGTTTGTTAAATAGATCCGATTGTACTTATTATTTATTATGATTTTGCCAATTATCGAAAAAAGGCATGTAGCCACGAATTTGCCAAGGGTGCTGAAAACCTAGCTACACCTCTGTGCTGATGGCATTCTTACTTTTGCTCAGACTACACACACATGAGGGGGCATTATTTCAGATTGAAGGATGGTTCAGATGTGCAGAGCAGTTTGCCTTTAGTTGATTGTTAGAATAAACTTCCATTGTTGCTATGGAAGTGGGTAGTTGAATAAATTCAAGGAAGAACTAGACAAATTATTGTATGGTGATGGACAGGTAATGCAGGAGGGTTGTTTTTTTTTTTTTTGGTGATGCTTTATAAACTTATTTTCTTGCATCATTTGTTTATGCAAGACAAGATTTGCACTTTGTGCCATTTAACATTACTAATATTAATAATAACTTTTAATAAAGAGCTGTTAATTGGATGAAAAATAGGCATAACCAGAAGATGAATTGAATGTACAGTGGAATATCGTTAATACAAAGTTCAAGGGACCTAAATTTTCATGTTTGGTTTGTAGTAATGAGTTACCTCAAAGGTCAACGTTTTACCAGGTTTTTTTTTTTTTGGTTTTTTTTTTTTGGTTTTTTTTGTACATACACTGTATATCTAAGAATAATAATAAATAACAATATCAAAAATAAATTAATAAAATAAAATAAAAACAAAAGCCTTGTCTAACAATACAGTAACAGGAATAACATTTTTTTAAAGATTTTTATTTTATTTGTAAGATAAAACCAAGAGAAAAGCAATATGAATATTAATGGAAATGAAAATATTGTACAGTATATATTTTGATATATACAATATTTTAGTATCACAGTAATTACAATCATAATATAAAAGGAGACATACAAACCATTAACTTTTTAATAAATTAATCTAATTTAAAGAAAGAATCCAATGTTGTTTGCACAGTTTTTATCCCATATGCATTTTTAACTACAGCACCAACATTTTCAAATGCAATAGTTGTTTATTTGTTAATGTTGCTGCAGGCCAACACATTCTCTATTATGTTCAATGCATTTTGGCATCATTTTTAGATGGCAGAGTGTGTGTGTGTGTGTGTGTGTGTGTGTGTGTGTGTGTGTGTGTGTGTGTGTGTGTGTGTGTGTGTGTGTGTGTGTGTGTTCACTGTTGCTGGTAACAAAAACACCACTGTTTTGTTTCGTACCCAGCAGCTCTTCTGGTGTTGTCATTGCAGTTGTAGCAACTTCTTCATCCACTTTCACAAACTCTTCAAATTTGCCAAAAAAATCCATATGCTCTTTCAAATTCCTCCATTCCTCACTCTTGCTATCACATTCATCTGCTGGACCATGTTTTTCGATGATGTTCTCTCTTTCTGAAGCAGTTGATTATTACACTTGATATAATACTTTCCCAAGCAATAACAAGATTACAGATAGCATCCAAGACATTCCAATTTGGCTGCAAATTGTTCCCTCCTATGTTGTGGATCAAGTACATTATCAGGCAGGCTCTATATGCTCTCCTTGAGGTTATAAATAATGCCTTGATCCAGTGGTTGCATTAAACTGGTGGTATTGGAGGGTAAAAACAACAGTCGTATATTTGTCAACTTAAGTGTATCAGCAGAATGTGATAGAGAACAGTCTAAAATCATCAAAATGTTCCTTTTTTCTGAAGACATTCTTCTGTCCAATTTTGATAACCAAGACTGAAAAATTTTGACTGTAAGCCAAGTACTTCTATTGGCCTCATAATCACAGGGAAGTTGGTTAACTGCTTTAAAACATCTTGTCTTGGAAAACTTACCAATCACAAGTGGGCATAGTTTTGTACTGCCATCTGAATTGCAGCATAACAGAACAGTGAGTCTTTGTTTACTTAATTTTCCACCATGACAAGACTCTCCTCGAACAGCAAATTATAAAATAAACCTGTCTCGTCGAGATTAAAAATATCCTTTGCCTCATATTTTTCAAGGATAGACCGTACAGAACACAACCAGTCTGTAGCCTTTTCTTTCTTAACTAATCCAGACTCAACACAAACATTTCGCAAAACCAAGTTATTCCTGTCTTTAAATCTTTGGAGCCAGCCACTGCTGCATTTGAAATTGCTAATCCCATGTTGCTGAGCTAGATAATATGTCTTTTCTTGACCAAAACCAGACCTGATATTGGCAAATTAGAGGCACACATTTGTTGTTGGTGTTGGTGCCACTCGAAAAGTTTTGTTTCAAGCTCCTTGTGTTCCGGTGCTGCTCCGGTGTCACACACTTCTTCAAGTGTTTTTCAGTTTTCCAGTATTGTAGATAAAGTAGGTAAAGGGATGTTGTATTCCTTTGCAATGTCCGTTTTGCTTCTTTCCATCCTATCAGCCTTTTGTATAATTTTTAGCTTAATTTCCAGGCTTAATTCTGTCCGTCTACGTTTTGTCGCCATAACACTGCTAGATAAGATTTAATATAAACAAATTTTAAATTAATTTAAAGACACAAGTTCTGAAAAAGACATCAGCTCAGATAAAATGGCACAAAAAATAGATTGCTATATACAATAGCAAAAGACTTTGAACTTGGGTAACAATTGAAACTGACCTTATTCCTGTGGAGAGTGAGGGAGTGCATGTAAACAACTTAGAAAAACTTTTTATTCTTTTGTTAATTTAACAACTCATCCTTCAGAAAGATGTTTTTCAGAGTGCACTTGATGTTGTAGCTACCACAAACTGCTTTTGTTTACATAAAACTAATTTCTACCAGGTCAGTGCCATCCTTCGGGAGTTAGGGAGCCAGGTGGCTGGGGGCAATAATCGGATCGCTCTGCTGAGATTTGTATTAAACATACAAAATGACAATATTTATTTCTCATGGGGTGAAAAAAAACTTTATAATACGTATTAACCGAATATTGTAATAAATGAATATATTTACATAGAAACGCCTATCCTTTCGCAGGGGAATGGCGTGTGCTTCATATAAATGAGTATTTTGTATAAACTGAGTTTGTATTAATGAGATTTTATTGTATATCAAAAATATTATTTTCTGTTTTTGATTGACAAAACACTTTTATATATTCAGTTAGATTTAACAAGTCAGTGAGAATAGAAATTGCTTGCCCTGAAAAGGCCCAGCAATTTCTCTTTAAGGCTTCACTTGCAAACGCAAAGGGGCAAGGAAATTTCTTGGGTAAATGTTCTTTTCTTTTGCCTCCTGTAAACCCACAAGCCACACTAAGAGCCCAACACTGTATTGTATTAGTAAATGCTCATATCACAGAGCAAGTTGCAGTCCCATTGTTTCACATTTTGATAAGATATAAAAATCAGTTAATATTGAAGCTTGTGGTTGGAATTGAAGAATTCTTGAAAGAAAACTTGCACTTGTGTGTTTTATATGTGTGCATGAATAACATTAATACAGGTTTTTATTTATTTTTTCTTATTTGTAATATTACAAAACTTATTAGTATTATCCATATAATACAAAGAAGCCACAGGCTTTTGCTGAACCAACCAAAAAATAAATAATAACAATAAAAATTTAATGAAAGAAATAAAAACTAAAAGAAGTGGTCCCCCAGTTATGGAATCCTTTATAACAGTGAAAATTTTGCCCTCGTTCATTTTACTAGTCCCTCTCGGAGACATGTGACCCCTCTAAATTTTCTAAAGTGTAACTAAGCTCTGTAGCCTACATATTCAAAGCCTCTCCTCTTACAGTCGCTCTTTTGCAGATATCACCATGTGGGTTGCCCATCTTTGGACCAATTCAAAACCCTCAATGTCTTATTTTAGTTGTGGGATCCATACTTGGACACAGTATTCCAAGTGTGGTCTTACACTTGCCTTATACACTGAGATTGATACCAATTTTAAACACACACACCAACCGTTTATGACTGGTTGAATAATGAAATAAAATAAAATAAAATGATAGAAAAGACTGTAAAATAATATTTACAAAAAACTTTTAATCATTTACAAAAAACTAAACTATAACAAAAGTAAAATAAGTAAATAAGTTAAAATGCATTAAAATATAAATATAAAAGCGATAAAAAGACGATAAAAAACACTAGAGCTTTCGGAGGTGTCTTCCTCCTTCCTCAGTAATAGTGAGACTTAAATGACACATCCTTAAATACCAGGTTCACGGCACACGTGGATGACCAGGTGCATACTCAGCATTCCTTTCACTTGTGCCGGAACCGGAAGTGGACTGGACACGTGGAAAATTAAAACGTTTGTCTCTTGTCAAAACCACCGCCTCAAAAAGGGGGTGAAGCCTAACTCCCCTGTCTCTGTTTATACTATTGTTACCAGAGGATCCAATCCACAGACTTTCCAGCCACTTGCGGTCCCAGAATCTGTGCGCCCGGTCAAGGATGACAGCGTTGTCGGGGGAGATCTGGTGTTGTTTTTCCCAATAGTGCTCGGCAATGGCGGATTTATTGAGCTCTGCGGTCCGTATCGCTCGTGAATGTTCTCCCAGACGGTCCTTGAGATGCCGTCCTGTCTCCCCCACGTAACATTCCCCACAATCCGGGCATGTGATCTCATACACGATCCCACTACTAGAATCCCTAGTAATGGGGTCTTTGACCTGTGACACTACTGTGTGCAACCTCCGGCCCGGAAGCTGCACACAGCGTGTCTGAAAGTCGCGAAGCATCCTCGCAATGCGATCTGACAGGCCCGGAGTGTAGGGAACATACACTGTGGTAAGCGGTACAGGCGGAACTACCCGATTGGGCTCTTCCTCTCTGTTGTATTCATCAATGACCCTCTGGGGGTAACCGCACCTCATAAGATCCGTCGTGATTTGCCTAATTTCCTTCTCCCCCTCCTCAGGGGTACTGCAATGCGTTCTCACCCTACCCAAAAGTGCTCTGGCCACACTATTCTTATGTTGGACAGTCTGTGCCGTCCTATAATGTGTGTACTGGCCCCTACACATTGGTTTCCTATAAACCTTAGTTCTAAGTCTGGGGCCTTCCCTATGTACCATTATGTCCAGAAATGGGAGGGTACCATCTATTTCTACCTCCGAGGTAAATTTTATGAAGGGGGAGAAACCATTGAGAAACGAGACCACATCTTCCTCTCTCCCCTTCCTTACAATAGTAAACGTGTCATCAACATATCGTTTCCACTTACGCATAGGGAACTCCAATCTTGCGAAAACCCTATTCTCAAATTCCTCCATAGCCAGATTTGCAACAATGGCGCTGATTGGAGAACCCATGGCTGTACCGTGAACCTGTTTATACATCACTCCTTGGAAAACCAAGGTTGTACTAGAAAGACATAATTCAACAGCACCACATATATCTTCTATGTTTATGTGGGATCTAGCACTTAAAGTATTATCATTTTGTAATTTGTAAATTACAAAATGATAATACTTTAAGTGCTAGATCCCACCTAAACATAGAAGATATATGTGGTGCTGTTGAATTATGTCTTTCTAGTACAACCTTGGTTTTCCAAGGAGTGATGTATAAACAGGTTCACGGTACAGCCATGGGTTCTCCAATCAGCGCCATTGTTGCAAATCTGGCTATGGAGGAATTTGAGAATAGGGTTTTCGCAAGATTGGAGTTCCCTATGCGTAAGTGGAAACGATATGTTGATGACACGTTTACTATTGTAAGGAAGGGGAGAGAGGAAGATGTGGTCTCGTTTCTCAATGGTTTCTCCCCCTTCATAAAATTTACCTCGGAGGTAGAAATAGATGGTACCCTCCCATTTCTGGACATAATGGTACATAGGGAAGGCCCCAGACTTAGAACTAAGGTTTATAGGAAACCAATGTGTAGGGGCCAGTACACACATTATAGGACGGCACAGACTGTCCAACATAAGAATAGTGTGGCCAGAGCACTTTTGGGTAGGGTGAGAACGCATTGCAGTACCCCTGAGGGAGGGGGAGAAGGAAATTAGGCAAATCACGACGGATCTTATGAGGTGCGGTTACCCCCAGAGGGTCATTGATGAATACAACAGAGAGGAAGAGCCCAATCGGGTAGTTCCGCCTGTACCGCTTACCACAGTGTATGTTCCCTACTATCCGGGCCTGTCAGATCGCATTGCGAGGATGCTTCGCGACTTTCAGACACGCTGTGTGCAGCTTCCGGGCCGGAGGTTGCACACAGTAGTGTCACAGGTCAAAGACCCCATTACTAGGGATTCTAGTAGTGGGGTCGTGTATGAGATCACATGCCCGGATTGTGGGGAATGTTACGTGGGGGAGACAGGACGGCGTCTCAAGGACCGTCTGGGAGAACATTCACGAGCGATACGGACCGCAGAGCTCAATAAATCCGCCATTGCCGAGCACTATTGGGAAAAACAACACCAGATCTCCCCCGACAACGCTGTCATCCTTGACCGGGCGCACAGATTCTGGGACCGCAAGTGGCTGGAAAGTCTGTGGATTGGATCCTCTGGTAACAATAGTATAAACAGAGACAGGGGAGTTAGGCTTCACCCCCTTTTTGAGGCGGTGGTTTTGACAAGAGACAAACGTTTTAATTTTCCACGTGTCCAGTCCACTTCCGGTTCCGGCACAAGTGAAAGGAATGCTGAGTATGCGCCTGGTCATCCACGTGTGCCGTGAACCTGGTATTTAAGGATGTGTCATTTAAGTCTCACTATTACTGAGGAAGGAGGAAGACACCTCCGAAAGCTCTAGTGTTTTTTATCGTCTTTTTATCGCTTTTATATTTATATTTTAATGCATTTTAACTTATTTACTTATTTTACTTTTGTTATAGTTTAGTTTTTTGTAAATGATTAAAAGTTTTTTGTAAATATTATTTTACAGTCTTTTCTATCATTTTATTTTATTTTATTTCATTATTCAACCAGTCATAAACGGTTGGTGTGTGTGTTTAAAATTGGTAGTATGAATAATCCCAACCTCAGAGGCCTTATTGCAGATACACTGAGATTGTGCCCTCTCTATCTCTGTAGGATATTGTTTGATAAATTGTTGATAAGACATACTGGCTGCCTATTTACACTTACTCAGAAAATTTCATATCTGCCAGTATCATAACTCTCAGATCTCTTTCTTCCTCTACTCTTTTTAATTCAACCCCACCAAACGTATAAGTTATTTTGGGGTTGCTATTCCCCAAGTATAAGACTTCGCAACTTTCTGCATTTAAAGGTTGCTGCCACTTTTCTGACCATCCTTGAAGTCTGTCCAAGACATCTTACAGAAGCATTACTTAGTTCTAATCATTAATGCCATTTATTTGCATCCTCTATCCCCTCACTGATGTCATTTCTGAAAATCAGAAATAAAGCAGTCCAAGAATCACTCCTTGAGGAACCCCACTTTTCTTGTGACACCAATCTGAAGAATATCCATTAATCACAGTCCTCTGCCTTCCAATCCTGCCACCCTATAATACATCTTAGAATCTTTCCCTTGATTCCCTGTTTCAGCATATAGTAACCTCTCATGAAGGACTGAATCAAAATCAAAATCCAAATAAACTATGTCAAAATTATTAAATTATTTCCTACATCCAGTCCATGAGTAACTGTCAAAATGGCCAACCAAGTTAGTTAAAAATAATTTTCCATTAACAAAACCATGTTATGTGTCCTTCAGAATGCCATTTCTTTCTAAATGTTCATGGATTGCACTCTTAATCATTGCTTCCATGATTCTCCCAACCACTGAAATCAGACTGACCGGTCTGTAGTTACACACCTCGCTCTTAGAACCACCTTTATGTATTGGCAATATACTGGCACTTCTCTAGTCTAAAGTAACTTCCCCCAAGTCCAGTGATGCTCCAAAGCAGTGTTTTCCAAACCTTTTTTGCTTGCGAACTCCTTTTGGCTTCAAAAAATAGCCACGGATCCTCACATCCTAGTTCAGATATGAGGTGTCCGAACAATAGGTATCCAAAATTAAAAATTTTATCTTAGAACTGATTTATTATATATTTCATTTCTATAATCTACCTTTTTCAGACACACAAAACATAGCTGAATAATAAACTGTCACTATTTGAGTATACAATCAATCATACACAAGTCTGCTGTCGAGGCTACTAGAGACGGTCGTGTTCAAAGCCGCTAAGTGGATTTTTCTTATCTATTGATTTGAAATTATTGTTTTTCTAAAACTTTTGATTTAAATTTAGTAGTATAACATTATTTTGTGATTTTCTGATTAATTTGGTGTATTTATTCTTTACTCGGCCTTGTAATTGCATAAAAGTATCGGTAAAGGTTTCCACGTGTTTCAACTCCGCTACCGTTCGTAATTTTCCCGCCTTTGTGATACGATAGTTATATACCGTACTAGATAGCATTAGTTGAACTTCGTTAGCAGTTAAATTGTACGTTTAAATAAATACATATAACAACTTAGATTACAAACGTAATATAATTAATTATATTTAACATAATTAATAACATAACATAACATAATTAATTATAATTAATTAATAAATTAATAGAATCATGACTCAGACCAGAGCAGCAAAGCAAAAGGCTCAAGCTAATGGAAGTGCTGTGGCTCAGAGCAGAACTGAGGGGGGCAGTTGTCCTCTGACTCACAGCCTTATAAAATGCACTGTTTGCTAGATGTTTGCAGGGCAATCGGGTACGGGACATGATAATGCCAAGGGGGATGTCTTTGTGTGTGCGCGATGCAAGGAGTGTATCGATATCAGGCAACAACTCGGCATTCTTGTGGTCCTATATGAGAGCTTGAAGGACAGGGTGGATGCCCTCGAAGAAACTAAATTGAGGGGCCCATCAAGCTCTCAGCTGCCCACATCAACGCCAGAGCTTGTACTTGGGCATCGCGTGACACAGAGACAACCCCCAAGGCAGAATGCGCTGGTCCCGAAGGAACTAGTAGTTGTTGGTGACTCTATTGTCAGGGAAACGGGGAACATGCTTTGTAAAAAAGATAGGTGGAACAGGACCAGGGTATGTCTGCCAGGGGCAAAGGTTGATGACGTTGTAGAGCGAATATCATCTTTTAAGGGCACAAAAGGTGATATAGTTGTACACGTTGGCACTAATAATATTAAGAGTAGGAGACCGGCAGAATTACTTAACAAGTACAGGTCACTGTTGAACAAAAGCCGAGAATTAGGGTTGAATTTGAAAGTGTCTGCAATTCTGCCCAGACATGATAGGAGGGAGTATATGATGAGAGCCTTGTCGATCAATTCGGCCCTGGAAAGATTGTGCAAGGCTCAAGGGGTAGAATTTTTTTCAGCCTGGACTGTACTTGTTAACAGGAGAGATTGCTTCTACAGGGATGGGATACACTTAAATAGAAAGGGTGCAAGAATATTTGCTGATGCTATCGAGGCAGTGTTAGGTGGGTTGGAAAACTGCTAGCTTGGGGGGGAGACAGAGACCAATAGATTGACAGTAGCCACTGGCAGAGGTGAAAGAGATTCTTGCACTGCTTCTATTAGAATGAGCAGAAGCCTGAAAAACAAGATGCATGGTATTTCAGAGCCTGCTGCGAGCCATTGCGGTACAAGTAAACACATGGGTTGTGTTAGGGTAGCTAAGAATAGAAACAGGTGCAGGTATACTTGCGTGTACACCAATGCTAGGAGTTTAGTAAATAAATTTGATGAATTTGAGGTATTGCTCAAAACATCAAAGGCAGATATTGTTGGGATATCAGAGACGTGGTGTCACACAGATATAAGGGATGCAGAACTGCAATTTGGGGAGTACAACGTCTACAGAAAGGATAGACAGGATAGGAAGGGGGGAGGGGTTATGCTATTAGTTAAGAAACACATAAAAACCAAGGAAGTGAAGCCAGTCGACATCGCCGGACAGTCCAGTGTTGAGTCAGTTTGGTGTGACATAAGCATTGGGAGATCCAAATGGAGAGTAGGAGTGTGCTATAGGCCTAATGACTCTGATGAGTATAATAAGGAACTGTACAGGGAAATAGAGTGGGCCGGTAAATCAGAGAGTCTTATAATGGGAGATTTTAATTTCCCAGATATTGACTGGAATTTGGGGGCTGGTTACTCACACACTAGCAGGGCTTTTTTGGATTTATTGGATGATTGTTTTCTACATCAGCATGTTCGGGAGGCAACTAGAGGGAGTAATACTCTTGATTTGATTATCAGCAGTGATTCTTCATGCATTAAGAATCTGCAGATAAATGAACCACTAGGTGGCAGTGATCACAGTGTACTGAAGTGGGATTTACTCAAAGAGGTAACTACCATTAGGGGTAAAGGGAAGGGTTATTGCTTCTGTAAAGGCGACTACGATGGACTGAGACAGTATTTAAATTCTATACAGTGGGACCAACTGATGATGTTACCAACAGCAAATTCAAAATGGGAAGCATTCAAAGAACTTATCTTGGAAGCTACTAGGCTTTACATACCAACTAAGAAATATTGTTCAAGGTTTAGGCCAAAATGGATGTCAGATGAACTAATGAGGCATATGGCAGAGAAGAAAAATGCATGGGATACTTACAAATTAACACACGACACAGAAGCCTATGATAGATACAAGTTGATATGCAACCAAGTTACAAAGGAGGTTAGGCAGGCGAAGGCAGATTACGAGAAATCCTTGGCAAGGGATGCAAAGAAAAACAGCAAAGAGTTCTTTACTTATGTAAACTCTAGAAGGAAGGGGATAAATCAGATTGGTCCACTTGATATTGATGGGTCAACTGTTGATGATCCTGCTCAGGTAGCTAACAAACTAAATGAATATTTTGCATCGACATTCACACATGAGGAGTTATTCAGCGAGGGGAATGCCAGAGATGTATTCAACTCTGGCAGTAAGCTAGAGAATCTTGTAATAACTGAGAGTAAAGTGGAGGAGAAATTGTTGAAGATAAACACTAGAAAGGCACCTGGGGGTGGATGGGATCTATCCAGTTATATTAAAGGAGGCAGCAAAGGAAGTAAGCAAACCCTTAGCCATAATTATGAGAGCTTCCTTGGACTCAGGGGAGGTACCCATAGACTGGAAATGTGCAAATGTGACCCCAATTCACAAAGGAGGATCAAAGGCTGACACAAGTAATTATAGACCTGTGAGCTTAACTTCTGTTCCAGGAAAATTAATGGAGGCACTGGTTAAAGAAGCACTGCAGGATCATTTAGACAAGACTTCAGTTATAGCTCAGACACAGCATGGTTTTGTTAAGGGGAGGTCTTGCCTGACCAACTTGATTGGATACTATGATGCAGTCACAAAAGAACTGGATGCAGGGAATAACTTTGATATTATATACTTGGATCTTAGAAAGGCTTTTTATACTGTTGCACATGGAAGACTGCTACACAAATTGGAGCAGTGCGACATTGGAGGCAAATTGCTGCTATGGATAAAGGGGTGGTTGAGGGGGAGAAGACAGTGAGTGGTAATCAATGGACACTGCTCATCGTGGACTAATGTTATTAGTGGAGTCCCTCAGGGCTCAGTGTTGGGTCCATTATTGTTTTCTGTATTTATAAATGATATTGATGATGGTATATCAAGCTTAATGTCCAAGTTTGCAGATGATACAAAGGTTGGCAGGGTTGTCAAGGACACTACTGACACTATGCTGCTGCAACAGGATCTGGAAAGGTTGAGCAGATGGGCTAAGAGGTGGCAAATGAAGTTTAACATTGACAAATGTAAAGTACTACACATGGGAAACAGCAACCCCAGAGCAACGTATCAACTCTGTGGTACTGCACTGACAGTGGTAGAGAATGAAAGGGACTTGGGGGTGGTTGTGCAGGCAGATATGAAGTTCTCTGAGCAGTGCAGACGGGCTGCAAGAATAGCTCATGGAGTATTGTCAATGATATACAGGAATTTTTCCAGCAGGGATAAGGAGGTGATTATTCCATTGTATAAGGCCATGGTCAGGCCACACCTAGAGTACTGTATACAGGTCTGAAGGCCTCATTTCAAGAAGGATGTAGAGCTGCTGGAACGAGTACAGAGAAGGGCAACAAGATTAGTGAATGGAACAAAGGGGTGCTCTTACGAAGAAAGGCTTAAGTTTTGCAAATTACAGTATCTGGAGACTAGGCACCAGCGAGGTGATCTGATAGAGGTGTATAAAGCCTTGAATTGTTTAAGCATGCTCAATGCTGATGGGATTCTTCCTCTAGCTCAGAAAAAATCACCTGAGAGGGCATAAATTCAAATTGAGGAAAGACAGATGCAGGATAGGCGTGCGGAAATTTGCCTTTAGCCAGCGGGTAGTTGGTTGGTGGAACAGACTTCCATCCCTTGTGGTGGAGGTTGATAGCCTAAATAAGTTTAAGGCTCAGCTGGACAGGTATTTTGAACGAACAGAGGGGTGAAGTGGAAGTGGGTTTTTTTTTTTTTTTTTTTTTTTTGGCTGATGCTGCATAAGCTTGCTTTCTTGCATCAAATGCCTCTACTAATGCTAATGCTACTAATGCTAATACCTCATACGCTACTAGTGTGAAAAATGGTGTTGTTTTTTCATCTCACAAAGTCCTTTAAAGTTGGGAGTGATTGTTTGTTGGGAGAGAACTGAATTCTCGGCGCTTCCGTAGCCAGGTGGGTAGGAGCAGCAGTGCTTAGCACATGCATCTTGATTAGAGCGGGGTTCGAGCCCGTGACCACCAAATACAGAGGATGCGGAAAGGTTAGGGAATGACCACCGCATATCTCCGGAGCAATATGGCCTTAGTTGCTAATGCTCCTAAAAACCAAACAACAAACCAAAAAGAACTGAATTCTCATATTGGTTGTGACATCCTGTCTATAGCGATATTTAAATTTTGTTTTAAAAAATAGACAAAAGTCAAAGTAGCTATTACAGAAATTATCCATGGATCTCCTGGAAACCATTTGCAGATCCCTTGGGATCTGCAGAACATAGTTTGGGAACCACTGCTCCAAAGTATTGATGTTCTCTGATCAAGTACTAAAACTAAGAATCTTCTCTTTTTTTTTTCAAATTCTGAATAATTAACATTCAATCTGGATCTTGTCGTTAGAATATCCAAAATGAGATAAGATGAAATGAAATGATGCTAAGTAATGAGTCATAAAGAACCAGAGAAAAATTTTTTAGCAAACAGTAATTTTTATCTTATATGTAATGAGATATTAAAAATAAACGAAATAAATTTCAGTTTATTCTCATTACAGTTAGGGCCAGAAGAGTTCACATATTCATTGTATCTGTAAATTTGTTGGATTGTATTAAAGGCAACTGGGATTTTTTTTTGGTTCACAGTAGCCATGCAATTTAATTTTCATTGTGTGGGCTGGACTGCAGTCCTGAGTGGATCCACTGCATTAGACCTGCAACCAGGGGCAGGCTGTCCCAAGGTTGCCAGGGGTGTTCTGCACCCGGGCATCAACGTTCAAGGGGCACATAAAAACCTGAAACTTGTGTACACATATGAAGAAAATTTTAAAGGGTGGCACCAAATTGCAATTTGCACTCTGGTGCCATATTCCCTAGGAACTCACCTGACCAACACTGTTTCTAACTACAACCTGCAAAAATTAAATAAATAAATGAATAAAAATAAAAAATTAAAATTACAAAAAAAAAATCATTTATAAGAAAATTCGTATAAATTTTTAAAAAAAATGAAACATATTCATACCTCACATTAGAGTCTTGTATACATCCACTGCATTTGACTCACAAACCATGAAAAAAAAAAAGACATATTAAGAAAATTTCTGTTAAAATTTTTACATGTCAATAATGCATAGTCAGCTTTAAATTAAAGTAAATCAATCAATAATATTAATATTTCATTGTATTATGTATAATACATAAAAATAACAAAAAATTTATAAATTTAAAAAATAAATAAATAAATATATTCATAATATGATTTGCAAATTTGTAGTAAGTTACTGTGCAGGAACAGGACATCAGCAGTTTTTAGGTTCAGCTGTATTCTTCTTCCTTTGATGAGAAATCCAGATGCAGAAAACTCTTTCACTTACTGCACTGACACCATTGGTAGGAATGGCAAGAATGAAATCCTGGCAGTAAAAATTGAAAATGCAGATGACCGTAGCCGAGAGATCAGGTGCGGGGATGCATAAGTACACGTGCCTTGAGTGACCGGGATTCACGCCCGTGACTGCTGAATATGGTGCTGTTTCTTGTATTCTCTCTACCTTGTGAACTCCTCTGACCGTGTGGTCATCCCAGAGTATAAACAGAAAATTTATTTATTTTTATTTTGTATGTATGATAGTTCATTCATTGTATCTGTAGCGTAAATTATACAGTAATTTTGAATTTACCACAATGAATGCAATCTTAAGTCCTTTATATCTGCAATTTTTGGGAAACTTTTAATGATGTTCTTCTTTCAGTTTTGTGCCGAAAGATTTCATTTTTATTGCTGATTTGATTTGTAATTCTAAAGCACGGAATACAAAGTTTATAATCAGAAGCAATATAATACAACAGCATAATAATAACAACAATAAAATCATATTCGGAGCCCTTGTGGGTAGCACAGTTGGTATAATAACAGTCCTCCCCACACCCAGTGGAAAAGACCTGAATTTGAATCTCATCATTAATAAGAGTAATTTCTGTGGATCTTTTCACAACATATCCAAGTTAGTCAGTCTTTATTCACATAAACTTGGGTTTTTTTTGTCCAGCACACAGAAAATCAGTCACACAAATTGGTGCAATATGGACTAAGTTGCTGATGCATCTAAAACTCTACACTAACCAACCATCATAATTGGAGATAATTCAGAAATCAAAAAAGGATGTCAATGAGTCTAGTATTTTCGTCTTATTTTCACATGTGGCAAAGTGATATTAAGGTGAGAGTTAAAAAAATAATTTTAAATCTCAAAAACTAATCGTATCTTTTCAGATGTACAGAATTCATGAAGATATCAGTGTTGGAGTAACATGTATAATTAAAACCACAAACAAACAAAAAAAACACAATACACACCTCATAATTTAGTAAATGATACTACTTAGAAAAAACTAATAAAAAGTTACTTTTAATATATTAATTTTTGCTATTATTCTTTACATTCAAATTTTGCTATTAAATTCTTTACATTCAAAAACTGGAACTGCACCCGACACATGAACCGCAAAATTTCTGAAGACCCAGCCCAATGCAGGACTCTAGGCTGGATCTTAATTTCTTGTGGTTATGCACACTAACTACTGTACCATGGTCAACTCATGTTACTTTGATTTTATGTGATATATATTACCACATATTCTACAAATCTTACATACGATATATAAACATGAGCTGATAATAGCAGGCTGGGTTTGTATATAAATGTTGATGATAATCGAATTTATATATAGATGTTATTAGAATTTGTTCAAAACCATGTCTGCTAATTGACTTAATATATTATTCTAAATATTTCAGGGCACAGAAGTATGGTCCTCAAGTACGTCCAGTTTGCTACAAGTTATTGTTTCAATACAAGGTAAATACTAAAACAAGTCAATCATATAAAAAAAATCATTGATAGAAAAATTTTATTGTGGGAGAATCAGGTTGATTTTATTATAATTTTACTTTATTTTCCAATTACAGGTCAAGAAATGATCCCTCCCACCCTTGCTTTAAAGTTAAATTGAATGAAATTTCATGTAACACAACATTACTTAACTTTGAGTAGTAATTGTTTATCACTTATAATAGATAAAACTCTGCTACAATAAAATCAGTCGGGTAAAAGAGCAAGGTTAGTTTCTCATTTCAGTTGTGTCCATTTGAGCAGAGTGGTTAAGAAAACTCATTTAAATCAATAGGGAATGAGATGATGACATTCTATAAACACATATAATTCATTTCTGTAAAATTATTAAAAAAAAGTCAGAATTATTAAGAAGCCAAAGAGAATTTTGACAGCGAAAATATGATAGGTTTTTTTAGCTTATAGTATATTATTTTATATACGTTTATTTATACATTTTATGACCAAAAGTATTTGGATATGTACAGTATTAGGTAGTTGCAATAAAGTCTTTAATTCAGAAACCTAATCATCCTTCTTTTGGCTATATTTTCTATCAACTTTCAGTAGGTGTCGGCCAGAATTCACCTCCATTCCTCTTGCAAAGCAGCTGCCAGAGCTGGGCTCTGAGCTGCTTGCAAGTCCAACTTTTCAAAGGACTGCCATGGAGGATGACTTTTGGAGCACTGCCATGCTGATAATAACAGGGCCCATTTCCATAATACTGCCACAGTGTAATAGCACATAATTGTCAAATGTCTAAGTAGAGTATGGATCTTTTGTCTTCACTAACAGACTGAGTCCAAACCAGCTGAAACAGCCACATACCATTAGACTCCTTCTACCAAACTTCATAATTGAAACAACATACTCCAACAAGAAGCACTTTCCAGGGAGTCTCTGCACCCAGACACATCCATCAGAAGGAAACATTATGTAGCAAGATTCACCACTCCATAGTACCTTATGCCATTGTTCTAGAGTTCCCTGAACATCAGAATGATACCACTCTAAATGCCATTTTGCATTGGAGACCATGAGTCCAATGAATGTTTCCATGGTCTCTTTGACTTGCACTATGGTGTTCTCCACATATGATGTGTGTGGCACTAACTGCCCTCTTTATGGTTGATTGAACACATTTTGTGAGGCTATCCACACCTTTTTTCAGGTAGTGGCACATCCATAAAGCTTGTTTGAGGGGTTTGAGGGCATTACAATGTGCGGCAATAAAGTTCCTGGATGTTTAACAAATTTTAAAATAAATAGAAGTGTAGTGCCAGATTAAGGCATGGGTTATCAGTGCCTTTACTCGGGGCACCATTCTTTAAGGGGTACCAAAAACAGAAGAACAATGAGGCAAAAAATATCTATATCCTTAGTAAAGGGTACCGAAAAATATTTCTGCCTGGGGCGTGGAAATATCTTCGTCTGGCCCTGCAGAAGTGGTATGTTGTAATTCAGACTTCCTCCAACAAATGGTAAAGAGATTGTCCAGTACGCTGGCAGGTTGCAAGTAACAGCCGCTTTCGTTATTAGCATTAACATTCCATAGCACGATTTTGCAGTGGAACAATGAACAAACATCAAATTTTGCTTTAAACTGGAAAAATCTGCAAAAGAAACATATGAAATGTTAAAAACTGTTTATGGTTATGAAATTTTAAGTCATACAAGTTTGTTTGAATGGTATAAGTGGTTCAGAAATCGAACATGAAAATGTTCTTGATGACTTAAGAAGTGGTCCTCCATCAACCTCTCACTGACGACAGAGTTGCAAAAGTTCAGGAAATTGTGGTAAGATTTCATCAAAATCTGCATGAAGGTTTGTACAAAATTTTTGCTTCACAGATGAACAGAAGCAACAAAGAATGTCATGCAAAGACTTCATCCAGCCTTGTAAAGACAATCCTAATTTCCTCAACTGAATTGTCACTAAAGATGAATATTGGGTGTTTTGGTGCGACCCAGAGATGAAGCACCAGAGCATGCAATAGACTTCAATATCATCACCAACGCCCCAAAAGTCTTGTTTACAGATGTCCAGGATCAAGACAATGCTGATCATGTTTTTCAATAAACAGGGTGTGATTCACAAAGAATTTGTACCTGAATGGGAGAGAATCAATGCTGCATCCTGTGTACAGGTGAGGCCACAATTTTGAGAGAAAGGCAGCTAGTTCTTGTACAACAATGCCCCTGCCCATTCCAGATATTTCTGATGAAACATGGCATTGTACAGATCAACCGTATACCTGCTCTCCAGATCTAGCACCAGCCGACTTCTTCCTCTTTCCCAACGTGAAAACTGCCCTAAAAAGGAAAGAGATTTCAAGAAGTTGAGGCCAAAAAAAAATGTAACCACCGAACTGAATATCATTTCTTTAGATGCCTTCACTGACTCTTTTCAGAAACTTTTAGAATGGTTGTAATAAGTGCATTAAATAATGTGGTGATTACTTTGAATAAAAATAAAACCATTTTTGACCTCCACTTTTGTGTTCTTTTTATTGCACCAGTTTAGTAAATTTATTGCCACCATGTATGTTCAAAAAAAAAAAAAAATTCAAAGGCAATTTCTCATTTTAGTAGTGCCCATTTGAGCAAAGCAGTTGAGAGAGTTTCATTAAAATCAATAGGGAATGTAAAGATGATATCACATGCCCTCTAGCCCCTCTAGGGTTAAAGACAGACCTGCCCTTCCCATGAGGAAAGGGGCAGAGCTGACCTTCCCCCATGGACCTATGCATTTATGTATATATATATATATATATATATATATATATTTTTTTTTTTTTTTTTTATTGGCTTTAATGTAAATCTTTAAATGCTAAGAACAGCATTAAGTTTTCCTTGAAATTGTATTTCTATTTATTTTCCATATTTTCAGTTTTTTTGAAATCACTGGATGAAAATCCCAACAAACTGTCAATAATATTAAAATGTCATATGCACAGTTTGTTCAGAATATCATGTTACCGAGAACTGCTATAGTATTATACTTTGTTCTGTGACATGGTATGACAAGTTCTGTCATACAACTGACAGCAGCTGTTCACAGAACTTCTGCCACATGTTGCTTATTTCAAGATGTCTGGGTTCTAATCCCATCAGAGACTGGAACAATTCTCAAAGGCCTTTTCAGTCACAGCTGTAGTTACCCAGTCTCACTGGATGAAAATCACTGGTAGAGTGATAGTTGCAGATAGTGTTACAGTTTATAATGTACAGTTATAAACTGTATAATATCAGTGTAGATACACCATAGTTTACCCATAAATGATGTACATAGTGTGAAAGCATCATTTTTAATTGTATCTCATATTGTGGCTACCTTCACAATGAGATACCAGATATTTCACTACTTTGAATAAGTAATGCGTCTCTAGTAGAGAAGACTACAGTTATTTATTCTCAGTGGATACCACCATCCAAAGAATAAATAACATTAGTCTTCTCTACTAGAAAAGCGTTACTTATTCGAAGTAGGGCAATACATGGTATCTCATTTTTGAAGGTAGCCACAATATGAGATACAATTAAAAACAATGCCTTCACACGAAACAGGGTGTTAAGAGGGGTACTCATAAATTAAACTATGCACATAGTTTAATTTATGAGTAAACTATGGTGTATCTACACCAATATTATATAGTTAATTTAAACCCATATCATGTTATGCCTTGCGCATTTAATCTTCAAATAAAGTTATAAACTGTAACATTATATTACAAAGCACCATAGTCTCTGATTAGTCATTAAGATAACACTTCTATATTCACATTTTCAATTCAAAATTTGAAAGGTACAGGCCACTTAAAAACATGTAGGTCATACAGGTAGTGTTGAATCCAGGGGAGTGACCAGGGGTGAGTTTCACCCCCGGTGGAATAAAATTCCTTCCCAGTGAAAAATAGTAATTTTTATTTTATAAAACACGAATTCAATAAATTTATGTCAAATAAGCAACACGAAAAATCACATGAACTAATGTACTTGTTATGTGGTACACGGCAAAAATAAATCACTAAAATCCAAAAGACATGAAATTTTCAAAATAATTTAATGGGCAATATTTCTGGCTAAACAAATTGTAACTAAAAGCCACTATTTCAAGTGTCCACATTTTCATTTTATTGTTTTCAGGTTCCCTTTATTTTCACACAAACGGTTTACTTGTGACTAATTCTTTGTTTGTATATTGCAAACAAGATTGCAGGCCACGAATAGATTCGCTTGAATTGGTTCCTGATAGATACTATTGTAATTATAATGTGTCCTACAGCTGTGAGCTGAGTCTGCAGCCACTAATTCAATCATCAACAGTTTCGCTTTATAGTTTTCACATTCCCTTTATTTGTTTTTTTTTTTCACAGCAAGGGTCTACTTGTGGCTAATTCTTCCTTTGTATACCACAAACAAGATGGTTTGGTTGCAGCCTATAAACAATACATTTTATATCCTTTTTATTATACAGGGTGTCTCAAAAATATTGGTACAAACGTTTAGAGGAGGTAGGTAACATCTAAAGGAATGTGAATCGCATAGGAACCCATAACCGGAAACGTCCACCGTAAGTCGGAGACAGTGCTGTTCATCAGTTTGCGAGAGGGAAAATTTCTGGTTTACTTATTCAGGCAGTAGTCGCCACACGAAGAGCATGCATCGATATACGAACTGTGAGCTGGCAGACATGCACCTAGTGTATGGATTAGCAGTGGTGAGTGGACGAGCCGCTCAACGAATTTATGGAGAACGCTTCCCAGACAGACATGTACCGGACTACCATTTGTTTGCACGTGTGCATCAAAATTTGTGCGATTATGGGTCATTTAGAGGTAACAGGAGTAGTGCGGGCAGACCACATTCGACGCAAACTCCCACCATGGAAGAAAGTGTGTTGAATGCCGTCCAGAATAATCCTACTACCAGCACACGTGCCGTTGCCTCTACCTTAGGAGTGTCTCGTTGCAGTGTACAGCGTGTCTGGCACGACGATTCCTTACACCCCTTTCATCTCCAAAGGGTTCAATTACTGCTCCCCCAAGATCATCTTGTACGTGTGGCTTTTGCACAGTGGTTTCTCCAAGAAAGTGTTCAAGACTTGAATTTTCCAGCCTATGTTTTGTTCACGGATGAGGCTTATTTCACTCGGGAAGGCTTATTCAATCAGCACAATGCTCATGTGTGGGATCACGACAGCCCACATAGTGTGTGCCCCCATGCTGCACAACGTCGTTTCGCAATAAATGTGTGGGCAGGTATGGTCGGCCCATACCTGTTACCATCCCGCATGAACTCCACTAAATATCGGATCTTTCTTGAACAATTTCTACCAGGGTTACTCGATGATGTTCCAGCAAATGTTAGACGCAACATTTGGTTTCAACATGACGGGGCGCCTGCCCATTATGGAAGGTGTGTTTGTGACCATTTGAACAGGTGTTTTGGGCGTCGATGGATTGGCTGTGGCGGACCCATTGCCTGGCCCCCACACTCACCTGATTTATCATGCCTTGATTTCTTTCTGTGGGGGTGCCCTCAAATCTATCGTGTATGAATCGCCTGTGGAGACGGAAATGGATCTCGTCTGCACTGCTGCTACTGTCAAAGAAACTCCAGGTGTGTTTGACCGTGTCCGCCAATCCATGCTGCGTCGGTGTCACGCATGCATCGCGTCTCGTGGTGGAACCTTCGAGCATGCATTTCATGATGTTGTAACATCATGAAATGCATCCATCTCGTACTCCATTGTTAATATTATGTGAAATAAATGTTTGCCCCTAATTACTGTCTTGTGTCATTGCTGCTTCTTGTGCCTCTGCTACTATTTTCCCGTGTCGTTTCTGGTTATGGGTTCCTATGCGATTCACATTCCTTTAGATGTTACCTACCTCCCCTAAACGTTCGTACCAATATTTTGAGTCACCCTGTATATGCATTTGTACTGTAATATTGAAAGATTGCATGAAGATAAGCTTAGAGGGCCTGAATGAGTTATTGGAAAGATTAATAAATTAAGTGATATGCATGCAAAGAAGAAAAAGATTATTACAATACAGTGCTTGCATGTTTGATTATAATTTTTTTTTTTTTTTTTTTCCTGCAAATTTTAATCAGTGATTTTCATATTATTAAACTGTGATTATTGTCAATAATGCAGTTTTTGTGAAATGACTATTAGTATTTAGATGTTAAATAATAAATATTTCCTTTTGTTTTCTCATATTCTCTTATTATAACATTCATAAATATGCATAATCTGTATATTTACATTTATGCATATTATGCATAAATATACAGATTTGTTTGTAATATATACATATGTTGCAAATAATAAAAAATATACTACATGTACCCCCCAAAGTTTATATTCTTCCCTGGTGCAAATGCTCTGGATTCAACACCACATACAGAACAATACACTGTGGATAAAAGAATTTCAAGGTTTCCAGGGAAGTGGGATCGTGCAACTTTGCCCATGATCAGCTAACTTAGCCACACTATGAAAAAAAAAAAGCATAAAAATTAATTAAAATCAAGAAGGATATCATGTGAAGTACTACTAAGATTTAAATTAAGACTCTTTTCCACAATAAATATATATTTATTAGTTTATTGGTATGCAAAGTAGAACTGGTACAATTAGATAAACAGTCTGAACAATTAAATAAAACTGGCTACATCTTGTGTTTCAATATCAAAATGCTTCAAGTCTATGTGTTTTTGGGTTTGGGAGGAGTTCTAAAACTGACCATGGGAGACTAACCCATGTCACTGGAACAACTAAACTGTATCTCTCTAATGGTACAGATACCAGTGATTTGGTCTCTCCAGTGATACAGGAGAGTCATTAGGCATATAACAAACTCCTACTCTCATTTTTCTTTTAAGCGTAGTAAATTTTAAGTGTTTAATCAATTTAAATGAATATTTTATATTGCAGGATTAATTTTGGTCTCAGAGCCATATTTTAATGAAGCAGGATATGAAAGACAGAGGGGTACTCAACAGGGAAAAGAAAACAGTCGAATATATAATGAAATGGTTGTTCTCAAATTGGTCCAGGTAAGTAGCTGAACACATATGTATAATCAGCTTTAATAATCATTTGACGGTTGTAAATTCTTTTTATAAATGCAGCTGCCCTTTTAAAAAATATTAACAGGCAGTTGTGCTTTGGTATTTAATTTATATCAAATAGCTATAAAATAAAATCAGAAAATGTGGTACCATTACATGCCTTGTCAACTTTGTTTCCTGCCACATGCTGTTGGAGAGAGTTTCAGTTGCTGTCATTGCTACCTACTTCTCTCTCAGTTACAATTTATTGACAGTCAATCAATTTTTCATGTAATTTTATTCACTGATCTGCTTATTCATATTTATTGAATATTAAATAACATTTCATGTCATTTTTTGAAGTACTCCATACATACATTAATGTGAGAAAACTGAAATTTATCTGATGGAAGATAAACTCATTCTTCTCTCTCTAGCATCTGTAACAAATGAGCTTATGCAGTGAACTTCCCTATCATACTGCATGCAAAGTTTCTGCAACTCTCAATACTTTGTATAAAAAAATAAACCACCAGTCCAAACTGAATTTTATTCTACCAACAGAGTTCATTCTCCTTCTGGTTAGAGCCAGGTTTACATAATGAAATTTGGTTTCATGCTACACTGCATATTTTGACAAAAAACTCAGAGTTATTTTTTATATTTATTTATTTATTTTTTTTTTTTTATGAAAACCTCAAACACGAGAGGTGTCAGAACCTATAGTACTTAGTACTGTGCTTGGGTTGAAGGTTGAGAAGATGAAAGAACATATTTGTTGACATTAGACTTAAACTTCTGTAGACTGTAATTTTCAAGAAATACGCAAGAAGGAAGGTTGTTCCAGAAAGCGGCAATTGAATGAATAAATGAGAAAGATGAAAAGTTGGTTCTGTGTGTTGGATGTTGGCTGGTGGCAGCACATATTTGGATTATTTTGAAAGAGAGAGTAGGAATAATAGAAGCCAATTCAGAAGAACAGTGCTCATAGAAGTATCTGTAGAAAAGGCATGCAGCAGAAACAGTACATCTCTGAGACAGCGAGTGGAGAGACTCTGTTAGAGAGGAGTCATTAATTAACCTAACTGCTCTCTTCTGAATGGAATCTAGATGCCTGAGAGAGGTTTTGGGGACACTGCTCCAAATGTGGGAACAATATTCCATGGTAGGGCGAATTTGTGATTTGTACAGAGTGAACAGCTGCTGTTTGGAAGAAAAGTAATCATGAGAGCAAAAGAGAAAACAAAGTTTTTTAGATGCAGAGGAAGCAATGTTTGTAATGTGCTTGTGCCAAGAGAGATTAGAAGTCAGGGTAATCTCCAAAAGAGATATATCGTTTTATCGGAGTGTCACCAAAGATGAGCATAGGAGCAGAAGAATCCTTTTTGTGAGATATAAGACAAGACTGAGTTTTAGAAGGATTGAAATCAACTAAGTTGTCTTTGCTCCACTGGAGAATTACCTGGAGATAGGCATTTAAGGAATTGGTAGCGGATATTCGATAAATTGAAGCTAATTGAGTAGGGCAAGGTTTCTCAAAATGGAAAGTGGAATGCAATGTACTATCATTGGCAAAACTATGGATAGGAGTTCCAGTCAATGGAAGAAGGTCATTAATATACAAGAGGAAAAGAGTGGGGGAAAGAACTGAACCTTGGGGAACACCAGAATTAGTGGAGAAGTTAGAAGACAAGAGAGCCATCTACCATCACCCTCAGTGAGCGATCAGAAAGAAAACTGGGTAACCAATTACAAAAAACAGTTGGGAAACCATAAAATGGAAGCTTATTTAGAAGACCGTTATGCCAAACACGATTGAAAGCCTTTTTGATGTCAAGAGCAATTGCTTGTGTTTCACTGAACTTTTCCATTGAATTTTCCCCTAAATGAGTAACGTAAGCCAGATTATCACCAGTGGATCGACACTGATGGAATCCATGCTGGCGAGCGTTGATCAGATGGAAGGTTTCTAGGTAGTTTTAGAGTTGGCGGTTAATTGATTTCTCCATTACTTTAGAAAGAATAGAAGTAATTGCAATGGGATGATAATTGGATGAGAGGGAGTTGTCACCCTTTTTAGGAACTGGTTGGATATGAGCGCAAATTTCCAAGCAGAAGGAAAAACACCTTTGGAATAAGAAATTAAAAAAAAAAAAAAAAAGCGGCGAAGAACAGGAGTAAGTTCAGGAGCACAGGTTTTGAGAACAAGTGGAGAAATACTATCAGGACCTGGAGCTTTCTGAGCATCAAGGTTCGTCAAAATCCTTCTGACATCATTTTGACGGAAGACCACAAGAGGCATTTAATGGTGTGTGAGAATTGTGGGAGGTGTTTATCAAGATCATTAGTACATGAGTTGGAAGAAAAATGGGATACTAGCAGGTCAGCTTTATCCTTGGCTGAAGTGACAACAGAACCGTCTGGTTTTGACTGAGGTGGGAGCAGAGATGGGCAAAAGTTGCAGCCAATAGGCAAGAGACTAGAATGCTCAGCTACCGTTAGGGCAAGAAGCAAGTTTTCTACTCTTAGTCTGTTTAAAATTTAGTTTGGGCTGATTAATAACTGCTTAACAATTGTTGCGAGCTTTTATGTAAGCAGAAAATGAAACTGAAGAATTGGAAACAAGCCAATTACGATATGCATGTTCTTCTCTTGAACAGCCTTAGCACATTTATTGGAAAACCAACGTTTAGATAACGGACGAGATTTTAAAGTGGAGTGTGGAATAAAGGATTCCATTCCTATAAGAATGGAATCTCATATGCAAGGATTAAAATTAATCACATAATGTGTGAAAATTTGTTTCCCTTTATCTGTTGGTCAACAATTGTCTTGCTCTGCTTTTTTGTTTTTTTGCGTTTTTGTTTCTGCAGCAGCACACATTAGTGGCAACTTAGTCATATCATTGAACAGCACACATTATATGAGACACATCACACTTGTTAGCAACAATAGATTTACACACTGTACACTCTCAAATTTTCAACTTTTATTCCTATACATGAAGTGCCCTGTTCTCATGAGCCATTGGTAAAAAAAAATTCAGTGAGATATATAAAACTCCTTCTGGAGCTGTATTGCATCTGAAAGTAGGCCCTATTTTTTGGTGCACTGATATAACTAAGTTGTTGTAGCCCAAGGGGAACCCCAGAATTATAAGTTTTCTAAATTTTTTTGCCATAGTTGTTGTTATTATGGCAGATTAGTATCAGAGACCATATTGTTCCAGTGTACTTATTGTTGATTGACAAGTTATACATGCTCAAAAGCCTGAATAGCTCATTGGTGGGGAAGGGGGATTTGGCTATCTACAGTCCCATATGAACAGCTGTTAAAATTTCTTCTGGTCTGCAACAGAATTCAAAACTTGAGATCCTTCCAAATGAGCAACAAGCACCAAACGCACCATACTCTCAAGAAGGAACTAAATTTCTCTTGGGCAGTTGGTCAAAAATTTACATACAATATGTGAGCTTCCAGTTCTGACCAAAACCATTTTACCTGTGAAAAGTTGAATATGGTTTCTATTATTATTAAATTTTCGTGGCAAAAGGTTATTTCACTTTTCTGTCTTTTTTTTTATGGAATTAACAAATAAATGAATTTTTTTTTAATGAAAACATCAAACACAAAAGGTATTAGAACCTATAATATAAAGTACCATGCATGGGTTGAAGGGTGAGGAGATGAAAGAAGATACTTGTTGACATTAGACTTGAATTTCTATACATTGTAATTTTCAGAAAATATGTGCAAAAGGAGATTGTTCCAAAAAACTAAAATTGAAGGGATAAACGAGTAAGAAGAAAAGTTGATTAGTTGAGGCCCATACTCAAACTGGCTTCAGAGAGAGGAATGGATATTATAGAAGCCAATTCAGAATAACAGTGCCCATAGAAGTACCTATAGAAAAGGCAGACAGCAGAAACAGAATATCTATGAGACAGAGATTGGAGAGACTAAGAGATGAGTAATTAATTAATGTAACTACCATCATGCTGATATAATAGAGCTAACAGAAACATAGTGCCATCCGGAAATTGGTGATGACAAGCTTTGCTGCAGTATGTATGATATATTTAGGGAAGATAGAAGAGGTGGAGGGGTCATGCTTCTTATCAAAAGCAGCCTGAGCATGAAAAGAGCTTTTGCTGAGTCTGGAGTTATGTCTGCCAGCACAGAATCTGTGTTGTGTGAGTTATTAGGAAGCAAAAGCATAATGAGAGTGGGAGTAATCTACAGACCAGAACATTTTGAAGTGTATGACAAGAGCCTTTACATGTAGATGGAATGGGCAAGCAAGTGTGAATGTCTTATTATGGGTGACTTTAATCTTCCCCAGATTGATTGTAATAAGTGGGAGGGAAACTCACAATGGGGGGAAAAACTTTTTAAGTAAACTAGATGATTATTATTTGTACCAGCATGTTAGAGGAAGTAGCAGGGGCAAGAATGTTCTTGACCTCATCATTACAAAAGATTCTCAGATGACATCACAGTGCTTAAAGTACAGGAACCATTGTCAAGAAGTGATCAGGCAATCGTCAACTGGAAGATAAAGAAAGATGTTGCAGTAGTTAAAGGTAAAGTCTCAGGTTTTAACTTCAGAAGGGAGGACTTTGACAGTTTAAGGCACTATATGGCATATGTAAACTGGTTGGATTGCCGAGGGATGGCAAATATATTTGAATTATGGCATACTTTTAAATTAAAAATCACAGAAGCCATGAAGGCATACATACCTTTAAAAAATATATTACAAGAGGAGGATGACGAAATGAATGACTGCCGTCCAGAATAATCCTACTACCAGCACACGTGCCGTTGCCTCTACCTTAGAGCAGAAAAAGATAGCATGGGACAGTTACAATGAAAAGTACTGAAGCCTACAACAGGTAAAAGTTGATCTGTAATAGTACCACAAATAAGTTCATGGAGGCCAAGGCTGCATAAGAGAAAGCATTGGCTAAGAGAGCAAAGAATGGGGACAAGGAATTTTTCATGTATGTAAATACAAGGAATGAAAAAGCAAATCAGATTGGACCCTTGTGCACTGGGTGTAGGAAAGCCTTAGACAACCCAGCTGATGTTAGGGATGAATTGAATAGGTATTTTACATCTGTCTTTACTGACAAAAGACCCTTTATACTGAGAAGAGGCTGTGCGAGTGAGGGTGAGTCATTAAATTAGTGATGTCGTAATTACAGATGATTGTTTATTAGTAAAACTTTTGAGAATAAAGGCTCCCAATGTATCGCCAATACATAAAAGCAGTTCTAAAAATGCAATCCAGGAACAGGCATTCTAAAGGACATATATGATAGCTATGTTATGGATAAATCATGCTTAATGTAGGCTATTTTGACACAGGTACTCGTGAGTTGGATTTAGGGAACAATTTCAACATAGTTTATTTGAATTTTAGCAAAGCATTTGGCCGGTCCTTCATGAGAAGTTGCTGTGTAAGCTTGAACAGGTTGGGATTACTGGTAAGATTCTAAAATATATTGCTGGGTGGCTGCAAGGCAGAAGGGGGGCTAAGGTAAAGAAAGCCAACACAAGAACCATGGGAAACTTTTACCAGTCAAAAAGCGTTTCCCGGTACTGCAGCTTCTTCTTGCATTCACGGTAGACAGCTGGTGCGTGTTATCAGTAGTGGCAGTAGAAGTCGATAAAGATGTATTAATTAGTTTTTTCTTATTATTAAAAGCAGATTATCAGAGTTCATGAGTGGGCTGAAATTTACTTAATTTCAGCCACGAAGGCATTACACTCATAAACTCCAATAATCTGCCTTTATTAATGAGAAAAAGCTAATCAATACATGGTTATCAACTTCTACTGCAACTACCAATAACACACACCATCTGTTTACTGAGAATTCAGGGAGAAGCTGCAGTATCGGGAAACGTGTTTGACCGCTAAAAGTTTCCCATGGTTCTTGTGTTGGCTTTCTTTATGTTTGCCACAGAGGGTTGTGATTAACTGATATTCTTCAGATTGGTGTAATGTCAGCAGTGGGCCCCTCGAGGATCAGTTCTCGAACCACAGTTGTTTCTCATTTTTGTAAATTACATTGACAAAGGGATACAAAGTGTGATTTAAAAATTTGCAGATGACGTAAAGATTAGCAATGTCGTTGAAGATCAGTGCCAAACAGCACTGCTTCAGGATGACTTGAATGGACTTCAGTGTTGGTCAGAGAAGTGGCAGCTATGTTTTAATACTGCTAAATGCACTTGGGGAATAGCAATCCACAAATAAACTATACACTTGGTGGAGCTGAATTAAAAACAGTGGAAGAGGAAGAAAGGAATTTGGGAGTTACAATACAAGCAGATATGAAGTTTTCTGAATAGTGTGAACAGACAGCAGGAAAATCTCTAGTGTCCTATCAATGATTTATCAAATGCTATCTTGTAGAGATAAGGAAGTCATAATCCCAATGTATAAGGCAATTGTAAGATCACATTTGGAATACGTCAAGTATGGAGACCATATCTGAAAAAAATAAATTGAACTTCTTGAAAGGCCCCAGGTGCCAAGCGATTGTGACTGAGTGATTTTTCTGAGCTTTCTCTGTGAATTTACAAAAAGTGAATTCTAATTCTCTTTTATGTTCCTCTCCTTAAGAAATCTTTTTATTTAATAGCATCTCTTGTATCAAAAGTAATGGTAGAGAGCAAGGAAGGAAAGTAACCTTTCTTTATTTTTCATATTTTATAGACTAACTCCTACTAATTTTGCTTGGTCACACCAAGCACTGCTCCTGCCTCCCCGTGACGGGAACCTTGGCAGAAAAGTTCATCTGCCAAGGGCTAAAAAGAGCCAATATGGAACACAATATGTTTCCCTCTTTAGAACCAACAAACTGTTGGCTAGAGATAGATAATGACAATGACTCATCGCAACCAAAGAGGTTAAAAACCAATTCTGCAGTAACAGACTTTCCTACATTTTTAATGATGCACTCACTCTTAGTAAAGAACAGCCTCTTAGTAAGCTATCCCCCTTTCTAATCCAAAAACACTTTGAAAGTATTGCAGGGTCTCTCAAGATGGTTAAGAGACTGCAGTCAGAAGACTTACTTTTTGAAAGTAAAAACTTACAAATGACAAATTTTGCTAAAATTCCAGTGAAAGTAACTCTCCGTGCAAACCTAAATACATCTGAGGATGTTATATCTAGTTGGGGCCTTTTGAATGTGACTGAGGAAGAAATTAAAGAAGAGATTCAAGAACAAAATTACATTTTGTTCCTGAAGGTGTAGTGCACACACTACATTGAGGAATGCTGCCCCCCCCCACCCTCAGGCGCCTCCGTAGCCAGGTGGGAAGGAGCAGCAGTGCGTAGCACACGCTTCTTGATTAGACCGGGGTTCGAGCCCGTCACCACCAAATACGGAGGATGCGGAAAGGTCAAGGGAATGACCACCGCATATCACGGAGCAATATGGCCTTAGTTGCTAATGCTCCTGAAAACCAAATAACCCCCCACCCTCTGTGTTACCAGGCAATGCTAGGTGGTAGATGACTCTCATCAGCCAGTGCAGTACCACCACTTTGCTTATTAAAGGCTTGAAGTGGTGAACCCATGTTTAGACTCCAGAGCTAAGTTCCGGTCAGCCCTTCCACAACAAAGGATGGAAGTCTGTCCCACCAACCAACTACCCACTAGCTAAAGGCAAACTTCTGCACATCTATCCTACATATGTCTTTCCTCAGTGGCGCCTCCGTAGCCAGGTGGGCAGGAGCAGCAGTGCATAGCACATGCTTCTTGATTAGACCGGGGGTCGAGCCCATGACCACCAAATACGGAGGATTCGGAAAGGTCAGGGATTGACCACCGTATATTCCGGAGCAATATGGCCTTAGTTGCTAATGCTCTTAAAAACCAAATAACAAACAAACAACCGTGCAACTTGTTTTCCAGGCTGCTGCTCATTCCAATAGAAGCAGTGCAAGAATCACTTTAACCTCTGCCAGTGGCTACTGTTAATCTATTAGTCCTTGAACCCCCCCCCCCCAAGCTAACAGTTTTCCAACCCAACTAACACTGCCTCGATACCATCAGCAAATATTCTTGCACCCTTTCTATTGAAGTGTATCCCATCCCTGTAGAAGCAGTCCCTCCTGTTAACAAGTACAGACCAGGCTGAGAAAAATTCTACCCCCTTAGCCTTGCACAATCTCTCCAGGGCCGAGTTGATGAAAAAGGCTCTCCTCATATACTCCCTCCTATCGTGTCTCTTCAGAATTGCAGACACTTTAAAATTCAACCCTAATTCATGGCTTTGTTTCAACAGTGACCTGTATTTATTAACTAATTCTGTAATTCTGCCAGTCTCCTACTCTTAATATCATTAGTGCCAATGTGTACGTCATAAGCCTTTGCCCCTGGCAGACATACACTAGTCCCGTTCCAGCTATCCTTTTTACATAGCATGTTCCCCATTTCCCTGACAATCGAGTCACCAACAACTACTAGTTCCTGTGGGACCAGTACATTCTGCCTTGGGGGTTGCCGCTGTTGCGTGATCATCAAGTGCAAGCTCTAGCATTGATGTGGGCAGCTGAGAGCCTGATGGGCCTGTCAATTTAGATCCTTTGAAGGCATCTGCCCTGTCCTTCAAGCTCTCATATAGGCCCATAACAACTCTGAGTTTTTGCCTCATTTCCTCGCACTCCTTACATCGCGCACACACACAAAGACATCCCCCTTGGCAATATCATCTCCTGTACCTGATTGCTCCACAAACATCAGGCAAGCAGTGAATTTTAAAAGGCTGTGATTCAGAGGGCAACTTCCCCCCCCCCTCAGTTCTCCCCTGAGCCACAGCACTCCATTTAGCTTGAGCCTTTTGCTTTGCTTCTCTGGTCTGAGTCATGATTTCGATTCAAATTCAATAAAATTTCAATTTCAGTACAAAAATTATAACCCTAAGCTTGTATCCCAAAGCAGTTGTAACACTATATATCTATATATATTTTTTTTCAGTATCAAGTATTATCTTCTAGTTTCTTTATATAACTTCCGTATCAGTTATGTATTAATTAATTATTTTTTTTTTTTTTTTTTTTTTGATTTGGTAGTTGTTGGCGCATCGGCTTCTGTGGCCATATTGCACCTCCAAAGGTTTTTGCAGTACTTTGATCCAAGCCCGAGGCGGGAATCGAACCCGCGACCTTTGGGTTGCCGGGCAGGTACTTTACCCACTCGGCTAGCCCGGTCGGCTTAATTAATTATGTTACGTTTGTAAAATCTATGTCATTATATGTATTTAGTTAAAAAGTACAATTTAATTGACAATGAAGTTCAACAAGATTGATAAATTTTATTGATTAATAGATAATATTTTATACTATACTATGTTAAGCTAACACTATCTAGTTCAGGATATAACGTTGTATTGTATAACAATGGCGGCAAGTTACAAATGGTAAATTTTCGGACACTTAAGTATTAATTAACTTCCAAAATCTCGCTGTCTCAATTCAGAATAAACCAAGGATCTATAAGCTACTTATAGAAAATAATTTAATATAACAATTAGTCAATAAAGTGGCTAAATATAGCTAAAAAAACTTCCCGTTCGCCGGCTTTTTGTAAAACACGTGGATTGGATACCCTTACCGATACTAAGTAATAACCTACAAAATCTCTATCAAAGTTAAAATTTAAACTAAGTATCGTAACTAGGAATATAAAACTACTCTAGAAAATAAGTTAATATGGCAATTTAAGTTGATAAAACAGAAAAAACTCTTCTATTTTCCTGAATCGTAAAAACTTCGCCTGAACAAGGCTACTCTCATTCCCGTTATGTCAAGGATCTGGGTATATTCTTACCATGTGTACACCATATCCAAAAATTTCATTACTTTGTGTAGCAAGTACCCCCCCCACACCTTTTCTTACTATTGAATACACCATGAATTGTCAAACTAATAGAATTAGCTTATCTGCAAAAAAATCTAAACATCCCAAATACTTCCTACTTCATTACACAAATATGCATGGTCTCAGTTCTAATCTCAACGATGTCCATTTCCACTTCAGTCTGCCAAACCTCATGTACTTTTTCTGGCAGAGTCTCAGTTATCAGTTGATTCAACTACTGCTCATCTCAGTTGCCCAAATTATTTGCAGTATGATTCTTTTTGCCTCAAAGGTATGCATATGTCCGTTCCGATATTCACTGTCAGAGACTTGGTAATTTGGAATCTCCTCTTTTTGATCTTCTCTGGCTTAAAATCTCTCTACCTCATTCTGTCAAATTCATCTGTTGTCTCTACCATTCTCCCAACTCCACTAATCACTTGAAGCTCTTTGACCTCCTCTCTTTGCAACTTGACTTTCTCCAGTCCAACTTTCCTAACAGTGAGGTAATTTTCCTTGGTGATTTTATGTTCAAAACTCCAGCTGGCTTCCATTTTCTAGTCACACCAACCCAGTTGGTCGAGATGCTGAGGCTTTTGCAATTACTAATGACTTTGCACAGATTGTTCATTTACCTACAAGACCAGGCAATCCTAACCATACAGCTAACACGCTTGATCTTTTTCTCACAAACAACCTTTCTAAGTACATGGTCGAAGTGAGTGGTCCTTTAGGCACCTCAGATCACAACTTGGCGATTGTGTCTTCTCCAATGGAACCTTTATCTCGTGGCTATTCCCAACCTCGTGTTGTTTGGCATTACAAGAATGCAAAATGGGATGACCTGTGAGATTTCTTTTCTTCTTTTCCTTGGTCGGATTACTGATTATATCACATCCTATCTTTTAGTTGCAGCTAAATACTCAATTCCATTATCAAATCCCCTGACCCGATGGCACTTCAACTACTGGTGGGAAGAAGAGTGCACAACAGCGAAGAAGGGAAAAAATAAAGCATTTAATTTATTCCGTCAGTATCCAACCACAGCTAATCTAATTAGCTACAAGAAGCCAAGGGCAAAAGCACATTTCATTCAAAGGCAAGCCTTGGTTCGCATCTGCTATCAATAGAAACACCGACTCCAGATTAATATGGTAGAAAATTAGGCAGCTTTCTGGGAAGTTTCCAACCATCCCTTCCCCTATTTTTTCCTGCAATAGGAAAGAACTCTCTGCTCCTCTAGATATACAAATATAGCGAATGTCTTGAGCAAAACCTTTGCCCAGGTTTCAGCTGCATCAAAGTACACTCCAGATTTCCAGAAAATTAAGACCCCTACCAAACAGAGATCCATCAACTTTCAAACCTCACTATCACTTCCATATAATCAGCCTCTTCAATACTGTGAACTTTTACAGGCCATCAGAACAACACTGCCACTGAGCCAGATGGAATATATTATATCATGTTACAGCACCTCGATGACAAAAACTTCCAACTGCTGCTAGTCTTTTTTAATCAGATCTTCCTGGAAAATGTTTATTCAACTTCTTGACACCATGCTACAGTTCTGGCTTTTTTTGAAACTTGTAAAAGATTCTTCCAGTCCTTATAATTACAGGCCAATCTCTCTCTCTCTGTCAAGTTGCCTTGGAAAAATTCTCGACAAAATGATCCACAGTCAACTCATTTGGATCATTGAAACTCAACATCTACTGAGTAATTGTCAACATAGCTTTCTCCAAAACAGGTCCTCTTTAGATCTGATGATCAAGGCTGAATCTGAAATTCACAATACCTTTGTGAAAAACGAACACCTTGTTATGGTCTCCATAGATATAGAGAAGGCATTTGATACTACCTTACAGTATGGCATTCTCAGTGACCTTCATACTCTTGGTCTACGAGGCAACCTGCCTATATTCATTAGGAACTTCCTCCAGAGCCGCTCTTTCCAGGTTCAATATCAAATCTCCTTTTCTTCTACATTCTCGCAGGAAGAAGGAGTACCATAGGGTACTCCTTCTTCCTGCAACCCTATTTGGTCTTAGAATTTATTCCATTACAGAAGAACTCACAAATACCGTGGAGGCATATCTTTATGCTGACGATCTCTATTTCTTGCCATTCTCAGAACGAGATCTATCGAGTGGCAATTGCAGATGTCCTTTAATAAAGTACAAAAGTGGCTGAGCTCAATGGATATCGTCTTTCCCATCAGAAAACAGTTGCAATACACTTTTGCAATCAATGTAAATTGCATATAGACCCTGAACTTCAGCTATCAAAGTCCAACAATATCAGATTCTTGGGATTGATTCTTGACAGCAAGTTAAACTTGAGCACATTAAATTAATACATGCTACCTGTCTGAAAAAGCTGAACATGCTAAGAGCTTTATCTGCCGTTTTGGGGAGAAGATCATACAACTTTGCTGCTCTTATATAGGGCACTGATTAGATCCCGTTTAGATTATGGTGCCCCAGTTTATGATTCTGCCCAAAAGAGTGTATTACGCTGACTCGATCCTATAAAACACAATGCACTATGGATTGCCCTTGGTGCTTATAGGACATCTCCAACCTATAGTCTATATATTAAAGCCCATGAACCCATTCTGTACCTCCACAGAAGAATGTTACTACTTAAATATGCAGCCAAAATACAAAGTTGTTCTCCGCACCCCATTCAGCCACCATACCTCTTTAATCCACCATTTCACAATCTCTATAGAAATAAACCAAGTAAAATATGACCAGCAGGCCTAAGGCTCCTTGAAATATCACAAAATTGAATTGTTCCTCTCCACAATAGGCAGCAGATAAAGAACTATTCTCACCCACCATGGATTCCCTTTCCTCAACCTACCTGAGATACTTATTTTCTCCAATGAGGAAAGAACTGTCTACCGACTCTAAATGTGCAACAACTCCATGCTAGCCATATTCAAAACTATGTTGACCTTACCGATGTATACTGATGGTTCCAAATCTCATTCAACTGTTAAAGCAGCAGCAGCAGTGTTTCCTTCTGCTATCATATCAGCTTCTCTTCCACCTGAGTACAGCAACTTTTCAGCAGAACTATATGCAATACTGTTAGCTCTAGAAAATTTGACTCTTCACCCATCTGCAAAATATTTAGTTTACACAGACTCTCTCAGCTCAATTAGAGCAAGGCCCCGGGTGCCAAGCGTTATAGTGATCAAGCAATTTCCTGAGTGATTATTAGAGCGTTTTCTCAAAGATATAGTTCTGTTTCAGTTATAAAAGTTTTCTTACTTTCCTATTATTAGGCAACTTAGTCTTACAAATAGTAAGCTAGTTTAAGAAAGGAAAAACACCTTTCTTTTTTTCTTTAAATTAACGTACTAACTTTTATACCGCTTGGTCACTCTAGCGGCACTGCTCCTGCCTCCCCGTGGCGGGGCCGGTAACCTGGGAGGAGAAATTCACTCTCCCAGGGCTGAAAGGAGCAAAGATGGATAAAAATATATATCCACCTATAGAGCCATTGAGCTCAAGACGAGACAATATAAATGACAATGATAATGACTTCTCTCAACCCAAGAGGCTGAGAACAACCCCTCAAGAGGAGATACTATCATTCCTCATTCTACACTCTCTCTCAGAGCAGCCTCTGAGTAAGTTATCGCCATTCCTTATCCAAAAATGTATTGAGTCTGTTGCAGGTTCACCGAAAATGGTAAGGCGACTTCAGTCCGGGGATATTCTTGTAGAGACCAGTAAAGCGCAACACTCTGCAAAGTTATTAAAGCAGACTACCTTTGGTGAGCAACCAATAAAAGTCACTCCCCATGCCACCCTAAACTCCTCGAAGGGTGTAATTGCAGAATGGGACTTAGTAAATGTATCAGAAGAGGAAATAGTCCAAGAGCTTCAAGAACAAAAAGTAATCCAAGCAAGGAGAATCCTGACTCGGAAAGATGGTATTCTTGTTCCCACAAGGAGTATAATACTCACTTTTAGTTCTCCTATCCTACCAACATCTGTCAAAGCTGGCTATCTTCATAGCCGTGTGCGTCCTTACATCCCGAATCCAATCAGGTGCTATAAGTGCCAAAAATATGGACACTCCCAAACTGCATGTAGAGGTGAGGCAATATGTCCAAATTGTGGATCAAAGGAACATAATCAATCTGAATGCACTGCTACTCCTCATTGCCCAAACTGTAAAGGTAATCACCCAGCTTTTTCCAAAATATGCGAACTATGGAAACAAGGGAAAAAAATCCAAAAATATAAAGTCGAGAATAAAGTCACATACTCAGAGGCAAGAAGACAAATACTCATAACAGAACCAAAGCGTACATATGCCACTGCTGCTAAACAATTTCAGTCAGTAGGTATTCAAACAGATGTTACAGTTCCTCCAAATATATCCATCGCCGATTGGGCACGTTCCTTGCTCTCTGCTTCCAAACAGTGTCCTTCACAGCAAAAAGCTGAACAAGCCAGTAACACCCCAATTACCATTCCAACCGACGTGCCTCAAACAGCAAATCCCAAAGTGGCAGAAACTAAAGTTCCGAACCCACCAGTTGCTACGGGCATGGATGTTGACCAACGCAATGAATCAGATGATGGTATATTAGAACTGCATGCGACTGATGAGATGGATGTCACACGTCCCTACTTTCCAAAAAAAGAGAAAGGGAAATTGGATCGATCCAATCAAGTTTCAACTAAAAAGCAGTCAGAAGCAAAAATAAACAACAAAACCACTTAATGGAAAGATTCCTCCAATGGAATTGTAGAGGCTTTCGCAATACAAAAGACGATTTATATGATCTCATCAACCGGTATGATCTAGCAGGCATAGCCCTACAGGAAACCTACTTAAATGCACGAGTGTGTCCCACCATTAAAAATTACACCATCTTCAGACGAGATAGGAGAATAGACTCGCCAGCCCGTGGAGGAGTGGCAATTCTTGTTAGAAACAACGTTCCATCGAAACATATTGATCTTCAGACCCCTTTTGAAGCAGTGGCAGTGCGTATTGTAATTGGCATCACTCTTACAATAGCATCAATATATATCCCTCCTAATTTCTTATTCACTTCAGACGACCTATAAAATCTAATAGACCAGCTACCATCTCCGTTCTGCTTGCTCGGAGACTTCAATGCACATCATTCGCTGTGGGGATCTCCAACAATTGACAAGAGAGGTAAGCTAATAGAATCCTTTCTTGATGCTTATCAACTCACCATTTTAAATACTGGCAAGCCAACCTACATTCATTTTTCGACTGGATCCATGAGTTCAATAGATCTCTCGATCTGTTCTCCCTCCTTATATACTATTATGGAGTGGTCTGTTCTTGACAATCCAATGAACAGTGATCACCTGCCAATTCTCTGCAAACTCCAAACACGAGCAAACTCCCCTTCCCCACGTCGCTCCATTTGGATATTCCGTAGTGCACACTGGAGTGAATATGCCTCTCATGTTCAATTAGATGATAAAATTATACAATCTCAGACCATAGAAAATGTCACGGAACACATTACTACTCAAATATTACTAGCTGCCACCATTGCAATACCAAAATCTTTACCGGGGAAATGGAAACACAGTAACTACTGGTGGAACAAAGATTGTACGAATGCGAAACGGGAAAAAAACAGATCTTGGAATTTATTTCGTAAATTCCCCACAACTAGTAACCTAATTAACTTCAAAAGACTGAGAGCCAAGTTCCGCAAAATAAGAAGAAATGCAAAGAAAGAAGCCTGGATTAGCTTTTCCTCAAGTATAAATAAGGACACAGATAGTAGAATCATTTGGAGAAAAATTCAAACGCTGGACATAATGGCAAATATGTCCAGTCCTCAACTACAATACTAAATTGGAAAGGGAAGGAGCTGTCATCACCAGCAGAAATAGCAAATGCCTTAGCGGAATCATTTGCCAGCATATCAGCAATATCCACCTTTAGCCCAACCTTTCAAAGAATTAAAGAATCTGCAGAAAAGCGTAAGATTAATTTTTCTACAGCAGTTTCACATCCATACAACCATCCATTCACATTAGCAGAATTAGTAGGGGCACTCAATAATACACCCAATAGTGCTGCTGGTCCAGATGGGGTCTATTATATAATGTTAAAGCAACTTGACAACAGAGCAAAAACAACATTGTTAAAATATTACAACCGTATTTTCTTAGAAAATACCTACCCACTCTCCTGGCGTCACTCAATTGTTCTAGCCTTCCCGAAGCCAGGAAAGGATCATACCTTTCCGCATAACTACAGGCCAATTTCACTGACTAGTTGTCTAGGAAAAGTCCTTGAAAAAATGGTTCACAGGCGGCTAACGTGGTTCCTGGAAGCTAACAACCTACTAAACAGCAGCCAGTATGGATTTCGAAAGAACCGGTCCACGCTAGATGTGATGATAAAAGCTGAGGCAAACATCCGAAATGCCTTTATAAGGAGAGAACATCTAGTCGTGATTAATCTCGATATTGAGAAAGCCTTCGATACCACCTGGCGATATGGTGTATTAAAAGATCTCCATTCTTTCGGCTTGAGAGGTCAGTTACCTCAATTCATACAAAATTTTCTATGCAACAGAACGTTTCAGGTAAGGTATATGAACAATTTATCCAAATCATTTGAACAAGAGGAGGGTGTACCGCAGGGTTCTATTCTAAGTCCAACATTATTTGCAGTAAGAATTACAAACATGACACGGGAAGTACCAAATACAGTAGAATCATACATGTTTGCCGATGACCTCATTATCTCCTGTCAATCCCAAACTATGAACATCATTGAAAGACAACTTCAAATTTCCATAGCTAAAATAGAATCATGGGTACTGCGGAATGGTTATTCTTTAGCCGAAAAAAAATCCACTGCAATTCACTTTTGTAAAAAACGAAAACTCCACCCGGATCCAGAAATATTTTTAAAAAACAGCCTGATACCTGTCACTAACAATTTTCGTCTGTTGGGGCTTCATTTAGATAATAAACTTAACTTTGCTTCCCATATATCTTACCTTCGAACCACGTGTCTTAAAAAACTGAACATCCTAAGAGCCGTTTCCGCCAAGTCCTGGGGTGCTGACAGAAGCTCTCTTCTTCATCTCTATAGAGCTTTAATAAGATCACGCTTAGATTATGGATCACCTGTCTATGACTCCGCTAGGAACAGTTCCCTATTACGTCTGAATACCATACAGCATAGTGCCCTTAGGATAGCTGTGGGAGCGTTTAGAACATCTCCGATCCACAGCCTGTATATTGAGGCAAATGAACCTCCACTGCACCTAAGGAGAAAATCCTTATTATGTAACTATGCACTAAAGATTAAGAGTATTCCATCACATCCTAGCTGGCAACACTTGTTTGACCCTAAATACACCATGCTATATCAAAATAAACCTAATGAGAATCGCCCAGCAGGGCTTCGACTGCAAGAGCTCATGATCAGTTGGAACATTAATTTTCAGAATGTCTTCCAAGACCTTGGTACTCCCGAACCTCCCTGGACTGAATTCGTACCTCTCTGTGACAGTTTCTTTTTAAGATGGGGGAAGACATCCCTGGCTAATACAAATTTTCAACAGCTCCATAAATCGCATTCCTTGGAAAACTCAGCAAAAGTACATATCTATACTGATGGCTCCAAAACAGATACAGCCGTAGGTGCTGCAGAAGTCTCTTCCAACTTCTCAGTAGCTGTTTCTCTTCCCACTGAATGCAGTATTTATACTGCAGAATTATTCGCAATAAAACTGGCTCTAGATAATATAAACAAGTACCATATCAAGGAATCCTTGATATATTCTGACTCCTTAAGCGCAATCACTGCCATTCAATCTACTTTTTGTCCTTCTCACCCCATTCTTAAAGAGATCCGATCTAAGTTATTTCACTATCAAACAGTCAATCAGAAGGTTACCTTCTGCTGGATCCCTGGTCATGTTGGCATCTCAGGCAATGAACATGCGGATGCTGCTGCAAAGCATCCAGACTTTGGATCTTCCAGACAAATAAAAGTTCCTTATACCGATCACAAATCTGTCATTAAAACAACATGCAGGAAACAATGGTCTCTCCTTTGGAAAACTCAAACCAATAATAAACTACTGCAGATAAAAAACGAGCCACAACTGTGGACATCTAGTTCCAGGAGAAGCAGGCGACAAGAAGTGATTCTAGCAAGGCTCCGCATCGGCCATTCACACCCAACTCACCTGTTTTTGCTTATGGGAGAGAATCCTCCTCAGTGTTTCTTTTGTCAGTCGCTGCTAACAATAAAACACATCCTCATAGAATGTCCCCAACTTTCAACAGTCAGAAAATCAAGCTTTAGCTCCCTGTCCAACATAATGGAACCCTTAACCTTATCTCATATTCTTGGCAATGAAGCAAATTTCGAGGAACTTTTTAATTATTTGAAGCACATAAATCTGTATAATAGACTGTGATCAAAGTGACAAACAAATCCTGAAGAGGCACAATATGGCCCAAGAGGCCCTTGTGCCAAAAAACCCCAATACAACAACAACAACAACAACAACAATTAGAGCAATGCAGAATCCCTCTCATGAGGATCCCCTGTTTTAAATAAAATCAGGAATTTACTATTGAAGATTGAGGATCGTAAACAACTAGTGAACTTTTGCTAGATTCCAGCACATTCAGGCATTAAAGGAAATGAATTGGCTGATATTTCTGCAAAAAATCCATCAACTTTAGACTTAACCTGTGTCTTTATTCCAGCCTCTGATTATAATATCATAATTCAAGCAGCATACCATGCACAGTGAACAGAGCTATGGCATAACCAAACAAATAATAAACTCTTCCAGTTAAAACAGGATCCAAAATTTTGGCACTCCAGCATTAGCATTAGCATTAGTAGAGGCATTTGATGCAAGAAAGCAAGCTTATGCAGCATCAGCCAAAAAAAAAAAAAAAAAAACCCACTTCCACTTCACCCCTCTGTTCGTTCAAAATACCTGTCCAGCTGAGCCTTAAACTTATTTAGGCTATCAACCTCCACCACAAGGGATGGCAGTCTGTTCCACCAACCAACCACCCGCCCGCTGGCTAAAGGCAAAAAATTCAAACAGTTCAGCAAGAAGTGGTACTCGCAAGGATTAGAATAGAGCATACTAATCTGACTCACCTCCATCTACTCACAGGCGATGATCCTCAGTATTCACACTGCTCAGAACATCTAAAGTCAAACATATTTTGATTGACTGTCCACATTATGAACAACATTAAATCATATCATTGGAGAGGAGGCAAATACCAATGAACTTTTCTGTTTTTTAAAACAAACTGAAATGTATGAACGAATATGATCAGTATCTGAGCTAAAATTAAATTGAACTGGCTTCATATTAATTATTTTTTAACATTCCTATGATTAGGTGCACTATAGCCACATGGCCACAGCAGCTTGTGTGGCATTAAACACCCATGCCACACACACTTCTTGAAAGGGTCCAAAGACAGGCAACTCAAATGGTGAGATCGGCAGAACGACAACCATATGAGGAAAGACTCATTATGGGCTACTGGGCACCTCAGATGTGACCTGATTGTGGTTTATAAGGCTCTGGGAGGGATTAGTAAATTAATGAAGGTGGAATTCTCACTGTTCTAAAGAAAAGGGTCCAAAGACAGGCAACTCAAATGGTGAGATCAGCAGAATGACAACCATATGAGGAAAGACTCAGATTATGTGGGCTACTAGGCACCTCCTATGTGACCTGGTTGTGGTTTATAAGGCTCTGGGAGGGATTAGTAAATGAATGAAGGTGGAATTCTCACTGTTCTAAAGAATTTGAGAACCAGGGGTCATAAATTCAAATTACAGGGCTTGAGGTTTATATTAGATTGTACGAAGTTTTCTTTTAGCCAGCAAGTCATTGATTGCTGGAACAAGTTGCCCCCGCAAGTAGTAGTAGTAGTGGCATGTGATGCAAGAAAGCAAGTGTTATGAGCTTATGTAGCATCAGCCAAAAAAAAAAAAAATTACAAAACAATTCCCTCTAAATGTTTGTCCAGTTCCTCCTTAAATTTATTTAACCTATCAACTTCCACAACAGCAGATGGAAGTTTGTTCTGGCAATTAACCACCTGCTGACTAAAGGCAAAGGCTGCACATAAGTAGCTGAGGCTGACAATTGGAATAAATTCAAAGGTCTACTGGATACTTACCTGTGTGATGAGTAAAACATAATTTGTGTTTTCTTATCTACTTGTTTATTTATTTATGTATTTAATTTATTTATGCTGTTAACTTTCACAATGACAGATGGAAGTTGACAGCTTAAATAAATTCAAGTCTGAACTAGACAAACTGTTAGAATGAATGGATGGGTGAAATGGGAAGGATTTGTTTTTTTCTTCTCTCTTTTTTTGGCTGATGCTATATAAGCTTTCTTTCTTGCATCATATGCCTCTACTAATGCTACTTGATTGATTGGGATTTTTTTTTTTTTTTTTTTTTTTTTTTGGCCAGTGCAGCAAATGCCTGTGGCTTCCTTGCACTATATGGTGATTTCTATTATTATTATCAGTGCTTTTTTTGTAAAAAAATAGGTGCCGGTACTCATTCTTTGCTACTATCAGAAAAATTAATAGGACATGAAAAGTACAGTACTCTAAAAAATTATTTCCTGATATTGTTATTTAGTAGTAATGTTTTTGGAATAAGAACAACAAATTAAGTATATTAACACAGTTTATTAAACATAAATTTATTATTCAAGTATATAAAAAATAAGTAAAAATTAGTAAAAAAAAGTAAGTAAAATAATTTCATAATAAAGTTTTTATAGAATATTCCAAATTTTCATTGAGTTCTCATCCAACACACTATGCCGACTTCTTACTGTTTGTGTCTGTTGCTGAATAGCATTTCCGAAGCAGCCACGAATCGACATATTTTGCCGGATCGAAGCAGGTCAGTGGTGGGCCACAATTTTAAGAAACAGTAGTGAAGAAACTGTTTTTGTCATCAACAAAGCTCAGGTTGGGCTGACGATCAGATTAATTTGTGAAAATCCTCATTCACATTCACTCAATGAAATTGGTATCGTACTCAGAGCTATCGTTCATCAAATGCCCTTCAATTTTTTTCAAAAACCGTCTTTTCGATTAGATATTCCCGAAATGGACGAATTGTATCTCTTTCATTTAACTTAAGCCTGCCGACCGGGCTAGCCGAGTGGGTAAAGTACCTGCCCGGCAACCCAAAGGTCGCGGGTTCGATTCCCGCCTCGGGCTTGGATCAAAGTACTGCAAAAACCTTGGGAGGTGCAATATGGCCACAGAAGCCCATGCGCCAAGAACTACCAAATCAAAAAAAAAAAAAAAAAAAAAACTTAAGCCTAATTGACAATTTTCTAAATTCAGTCTCACCAAATGCCAACATTTCATGTTTAGAAGGTTTAATACCTTCGTTGTCCTAATTTTCCTTCTCTCGTCATCGATATTGTCACTAGTTCTTAAATTTGAATTTTTCTTTCTTTTTTTTTTTTTGAAACTGTCCAAAATGTCGGTGTCATTCAGATATTCAGCTACTGTGACCATGTAAACAGAGATAGGGAAAATTTACGGAAAAATGTGGATAACGCACTTCCACGAAACAACAGATGATTATTTGTCGGGGTAAAAGAAAATCACTCCCTCCTAATTCTCGAACGGGACGCTTACATTTGATTTCCTGCAGTGTCCAACCTACGGCCAGTGCAGAAAGTGAATTAAAACAGCATTTTAAATTTTGCTAATTATCAAAAAATTCTCATTAAGTGGGCATTTAAAGGCAAAAGTAAGGTATTTTTTTGAAAAAAGAAAAAAAGAAAGTCATATTTTTATAATTTTAATAAAATCTAAAAAATAAATTAGTGACACAGATTTGTTACACATAAAAGTATTGGGAATTTGCATTTTTTTATATATAACCTGAAAATAAAAAATGGTAACATGAAAACAGAAACTTCCTTTTACATGTGAGAAGATATGGAAAAAATATCTTTTCTCGAATCACTCAGTGTGGCCCTGAAAGAATTCTAAATTTAAATATGCCCCTTGTACGAGAAATGGTTGGACACCACTGCAGCAGAAGGCGAACCAGTACGACTTCTCCATATGTGGGACAGGTTTTATTAAGTTACTAAGTACCACTAAGTTGTAGAATGGTAATCCCTTTAGCTCTCTCAATTCTTGCTTAGCAGCAGCAGCACTAATTTCCTAAATTGCCCGAAGGCCAAAAGTGTGAACAGTGTGTATGCAGTTAAGTCTCTCCTAAGCCGTTCGTTATATTAAAATTTTCTTTGCTCAACTGAAACTATTTTAAATGTAATTTCCAAGGGGATTCAAAAAAAATCGCTGAAAAAGGAGTTCATTAAACAGAGGTCCGACTGAGCAATTCAGAATTCTAAAAATGGTTATAAAGTTTTATATAGTAGATAGCTTAACAATAGACAATGAGATGCAAATTTAGTTAAATGACTTTAAGCTTATTTGAAAAGTAGGTAAACATGCAAAAAAATTTACAGAATATTACAAATTTCGAAGTGTACAGCATCCAAATGTCACACATCACTGTTAATAAAGGTGCCGGTATGCTGTACCATTGCGTACCGTCTCAAAAAAAGCATTGACTATTATTATTCATTTGAATGGAGTCTAGAACCATGGAAGGGTTATGGGAAGAACATTCCATGGTAAGGCGTATTTGAGATTTGTATAGAGTGAATAGCTATTTAGTAGAAAAGTAACACTGAGAGTGAAAGAGAAAACCCAGTTTTTTTTAGATGCAGAGGAAGCAATATTTGTGATGTGCTTATGTCAAGAGTGATTAGACATTAAGATAATCCCCAATATAGATATGTGATCTTTCTAAAAATATGGGCGTCATCGAAGATAAACATAGGAGAAAGAATCCTTTTTATGAGTTATAAAACAGGACTGAGTTTTAGAAGAATTAAAATTAGAATTAACTAATTTGTCTTTGCCCCATTGGAGAATTACCAGGAGATCAGCATTTCAGAATTTATAGTGGATATTCCAGAAGTTGAGGCTGTTTGTGTAGGACAAGATTTCTCAAACTAGAAGATGGAATGCAACATGCTATCGGAAAACCATGAAAAGGTCATAATACACAAGCAGAAAATAGTGGGAGAAAGGACTGAACCTTTGGGAACACCAGCATTAGTGGCGAATGTTTGAAGACAGAGAGCCATCTACCATCACCCATGAGTAGTCAGAGAGAAAACTGGATAGCCAGTTACAAAAATCACTCAGCAATCCATATAAAAAAAAATAAAATAAATAAAAAAAGTGCAGCCATTATCAACCCACTGCAGGATGGAAGCCTCCTCAACAATTCATGCTGAGGGAAATGGACCATAATCTGTCACGCTGGTCCAGTGCGGATTGGCAGATCGACCGTATTCAGCAGTCAGGAGCTTGAACCCCGGTCTACTCAAAGAGCGTGTGCTACTGCACTCCCGCTCCTGCCACTCAGCTACGGACGCCGTTTAATGGAAGCATATTTAAAAGACCTTTATACCAAACATGATCAAAAGCTATTAAAATGTCAAGAGCAACTGCTTGAATTTCACTAAACCTTTCCATTGAATTTGTCCATAGATGGGAAACATAAGGGAATATATCACCAGTGGATATACCATCTTATGTTTTTATGATTATTGATCAGATGGAAGGTTTCAAGATAGTTTAGCAGTTGGCAGTTAATGGATTTCTCCATTACTTTAGAATGAGTAAAAGTGAGTGCATCGAATGATAATTGGATGGGTGGGATTTGTCATCCTTTTTAAGAACTGGCTGGATATGGCCGTATTTGGAAAATACTAGCTAAAGTAAAGGATATGAACAAATTTCAAAGCAGAAGGAAAACACCAGTGGAATGAAAAAGTGACACAGAACAGGCATAAGCTCAGGAGCATAGGCTTTGAAAACAAGTGGAGAAATACCATCAGGACCATGAGCTTTCTTTGCATCAAGATTGTTCAAAATTTTTTGATGAAAGACCACAGGTGGCACTAAGTGGATTGTACTGGGAATGGTAGGAGGTGTTTTACCAAGATCATCAATACAAGAGTTAGAAGAAACATATGGTGCTAGTAATTTTGACTTTATCTTTAGCTGAGCTGGCAATAGAACCATCAGGTTTTAAAAGAAGTGGGAGTACAGATTGGCAAGGAGTTGCGACAAATAACTTTGGCAAAAGACAGAATGCTTAACTATCATTTGGACAAAAAGCAAATTTTCTGTTCTTAACCATTCAAGATCTAGTTTGGACTGATTAATAATTGCTTTACAGTTGTTTCAAAATTTGGTGTAGGCAGAAAATGAACACGATTTGTATGCAAGCCAATTATTATATGCAACATTCTTATCTTGAACAGCCTTAAACTAAGGTTTAGATTGAGGACGATTTTATGGTAGACATCACACAAAAAATATTATGGAAATCCTATCGTCTCGAAACTTGTTGGACAAGACAACTTGTGTAATTGAGACCTGTTAATATTTGTAAAATTGGAGAAATTCTAGCTCTTTGTGATTTGCTGTTATAAAACGGCACATGATTCAATTATAGAATGAGTGAAATATAATTGATTAAAATAGATGGAATTAGTATTTGGAAAATACTAGCTAAAGTATGTTACAAAATCTTTCATAGAAGAACCTTGTGATAGAACAAAAGACTGATTTGACCTTAAATCCTTGCATAACTATTGCTATAGGAAGATAACTCCCCGAAGCTCAATGAGGGCTTTTCACTTATTTTCACAGAGCAAGCGAACATGCCGATGGCTGTATTTATATGGCCACGCCACTTTCCATTGTTGTATTTCAAAAGTGCAAATGGGGATATTAAGGGGGCGAATAGAAGGAAAATTCCCTCCCCCTCATATTTCACTAATAGTTGGGGAATTTGAAAATTTAGAGATTTAGAACAGTTTAAAGGTTTTAGGGAGGACAGGATATGAAAGGTTCCACTCAGAAATCTGGGTGCATGACCACCCATCCCCATTAGTAGAGGTCCTGGATGGTTTAATACAGTTCCTTGAAGCAATTATTATGGGTTCCCTTTTTCTGGAGAAATGAACAAAACTGAAAATCTCAGGAAAGAGAAGAGAATTCCTGGCTTAAAATTTCTATATTTATAATATTCTATCTGACAAAACAAATGGCCCTCAGTCCCCAGCAGCTTTCACTCCCCCTCTTATGGCAGCGAGAGGATCAGAGTGGAAGCAGAGGGTGCTAAGAATCTCTGGGTACGACCAGCCTGCCATGCACGGAAACTGAACTTGGCCTGTTACAATGTAAGATCACATATCAGTGAAGACAGGATATTAGAGCTGGAAAAGGAATTAGAAAATGTGAATTGAAATATCATCGGCCTGGCTAAAACAAGAAGAAGAAATGAATCACTAACAAGTTTATCAAGCAGAAATCTGCCCTACACCAATGGAAACAGTGAAAAGAGTGAAGGTGGAGTTGGCTTTCTGGTCCATAAAGATTTTCAAAACAACATTTTGGAATTCAAAAGTACATCACCAAGGGTGTCAAGATTAATACTCAAGATTTCTAAGAGGTACAAGCTAAAGGTTATAATGATTTATGCACCAACATCGAGCCATGATGATGAAGAGGTTGAAGAAATGTACACCGAAATTGAGAGTCTTCTAGATGAGCAGAAAACCCACTACACTATTATTATGGGGGAATTCAATGCTAAAGTTGAAAAAGGACAAAACAGCGCAGAAAGGGGAACTATAGGAAATTTTGGAATTGGTGAAAGGAATGAATAAGGTGAAAGACTTGTGGAATTTGCAGAATCTCAAGGACTGACAGTAATGAACACTTTTTTCAAGAAAAAGGTGAACAGAAAGTGGACATGGAAGAGTCAAATGGATTAACAACTAATGAAATCGACTTCATCCTCACTAACAGTAGTTATATTGCGAATGATGTTACCATCCTGAATAAGGTAAATGTTGGAAATGATCACAGAATGGTAAGATGTACACTTGATATAGATGTAGGAAAGGAAAGGAAAAAACTGACTCGAGTAAATAATACAAAGGTCTTTGAGATAACAGAAGAGAAGAAAAAGCAGTATGTACTGGAACTTAAGAACAAGTTTGAGCTTCTGCAGACTGCTCAGGACCAAGATATCGACGAGGAATATTACAACTTTCTGAAAGAGATAAAGCCCAAGAAACCTATAGGGAAAAAGAAATCCAAAGAAGAAAAAATTAGTCAAGAAACACTTGTCATGATTAACCGAAGACGACAAATGAAGAGCAAGAAAAACACTGATAGGGAGAAAGTTGAGTATACTGAATTATGCAAAGCCATTAGAAAGAGACTCAGAGAGGACATAAGACGATTTAACACAAGAAAAGTAGAACAAACATTAAGGGAAAACAAAGGATTTAAATCAGCAGCCATGTGCAGTAATACAGAAAGACAAATGATACTGAAACTGAAGAATAGCGATGGTGTACTTATAAACAGCAGAGAAGGCATAATTCAAATAGCAGAAGACTACTATAGAGAATTATACAAGGAGCGAGGGAATGATGCCAGCAGTGGGGAAGATGGATTGCAAAGTAGCACCACATATGACATACCCGATATTCTTCCTGATGAGGTAGAAAATGCACTGAAGAAAATGAAGAATCAGAAAGCCCCGGGTGATGAAGTTACTGTAGAGTTGTTAAAATTGGGAGGAAGAGACATAACACAAAAACTGGCAAGGCTATTCACAAAGTGCATTAGAAAAGGTGTGATGCCTAAGCAGTGGAATAATGCAATCATAGTTTTGCTGCATAAGAAAGGAGATAAATCATAAATTTGAAATTATAGACCAATTAGCTTGTTATCCCACATCTACAAGTTGTTCACAAGGGTCATTACTAACAGATTAGAAAGAATACTTGATGAGAATCAAATGAAAGAGCAAGCTGGCTTTAGGACAGGATTCTCAACTATGGATTACCTTCATGCAATATCGCAGCTAATGGAGAAAGCAAATGAATATAAAACACCATTATGCCTGGCATTTGTGGATTATGGAAAGGCATTTGACTCCATACAGCATAAGACAATGTTTCGGGCACTGGAAAGACAAGGCATCGATACCCCAGATATTATGATTTTGAAGAAAATATATGAGAGTGCTACCTCCTTTATTAGACTAGACAAAGACAGTAGCAAATTTAAAATCGAGAAAGGAGTTCGACAAGGAGACACAATATCTCCGAAGCTGTTTACTGCTGCCCTTGAGGAAGCTTTTAGAAGATTAGACTGGTCACAGAAAGGAGTCAATGTGAACGGAGAGTACCTAAACCATTTACGATTTGTAGATGACATTGTGGTCATAAGCCACGATCCCAAAGAATTAGAGGAAAATCTTAATCGGTTATGCACAGTTAGTAAGGATTTTGGACTAAAGATGAATATGGCTAAAACAAAAGTAATGATGAACAAGTATGCCACAGAAAGGGAAATAATGATTGAAGGAGCAGTAATTGAAAAGGTGGAGTTATATACTTATCTGGGACAAGTTATTAGTTGTAATAATGATAAATGGCTGGAAGTCAAGAGAAGAATAAATTTTGGATGGATAGCATTCAGGAAATATAGTAACATACTGAAGAGCAATATCCCTGTTTGTCTGAAACGCAAAATAATGAGCCAATGTATACTCCCCACCATGACTTATGGAAGTGAAACTTGGGCACTCACCAAAAGAATGGAAGAGAAGCTGAGAACTACACAGCGAAGAATGGAACGAATTATATTAGGAATCAGACTGTTAGATAAGAAGAGAAACACATGGATTAGGCAGTAAACGCAAATAAAGGACATTCTTATCAAAACTAAAGAACTAAAATGGTCTTGGGCAGGACACATAGCTCGTAGACATGAGACATGATGAGAGATGGACTAAGAAAATAACAGAATGGTACCCAAGAGGAGCTAGAAGAAAACCTGGAAGACAAAGGCAGAGATGGATAGATGAAATTCATGAGTTTGTGGGTAGTAAATGGATGGCCAGTGCTCAAAACAGAAGGAATTGGAAAGTTGCTGGTGAGGCCTTCATCCTGCAGTGGATTGAAAATGGCTGATGATTGATGGATGATCTTAAAAAAAAAAAAAAAAAAAAATTTCTGCTTGAGATCTTAAAATTGGTTTAAAAATTTAATTTTAAATTAAATTTTAAATTCAACTAACACCTTTAACTTCTGTCCAACTATCACCTTTCACCCCTCAGAGCAGGATGGGTATCTGCCCCAGGGCAGATGCCATCCTGCTCTGGGGTGGGAGGTGATAGTTGGCAGTGGGGTAACCCACCAGGTGAAGGGGGTGTTCCACCTAGGATGTTGGAGTGAGAGAACAACCAAGGTGGGAAAGGGATCCCTATATTGGAGAGCCTGTTTGGTGCTCTGTCCCACACTGGTCAGGGGTCAAGTCCTGTTGACCAGTGTCTGCATACCTCACCATGCTGGCTAAGTGGCCATGGCATGCCATCTGCTTGGATGGGCAGGAGGCCATAAATGGTCGCCTTTCCATCATCCAGTCCGGGGGGAAGGATAGGAGAGAAACAATTTAATACATTCATAACCCTCATTCGCAATCTGCTTCCATTCTGTTTTTTATGCTTTTTTCTAACATTTTACACATAATTTTTTACTGTTAAAATTTTTTTTTTTTTTTCTTTTTTCTTTTCATACACCCATTCTCTTTTTCACACGGGGGGGGGGGTGCAATGATGTATAGTGAAATTTAAAGAACAGCTAAAATAAGTGTTGGTATTAATAAAATTTACTAACAATTAAGATTTGTGTTCTTTCACACTCACACCCATGCTTCCATTCATTCTTTCAAGCATTCGTTTCAGTTATTCAGTTCCATTCTCTCTCTCTGTACTGCATCCCTAGGCCCCTCAATTTACTATTACTATTCAGTTGATGTGCAGTTGCATGTCTTGCATGCTAGGGAGGAATGATGTGTGTCTATCGGTGTTGTTAGTAACTAAGTTCATTTGTGTTAGTGTGTATACTCTAAAATTGTATATTTAATAAGTGAGTCTCCATACTCTCGGTTATATTCATACCTTCATTCACTCCCATTTACCGAAACTCTCATTCATTCTCTTTTGCTTACAATCTTTACCTTTCACCACAATTTCTATTTCACTCAATCACTTTCATTCATTGCCCAGCACATTCACTCAATCCTTTCACACATTCATTCATTCATTCTACATTGCATCCTCTTGCAATAAGCTTACTAATATTATTCAGCTGAGTTGCTTCCCAGGCTGCCTGTACATCTTCCTGCCCTTTATATTTGCTTAGTGAGTGAGTGAATGTGGGGGCTCCCAGGTCCCAACTCATGGCAGGGTAACGGGGGGGGGGGGCAGTTATCGATTTGGTTATGTCCAATCTACGTATCTTTCAGGGTGCTGGTTACAGCTACCCTGTCAGATTAAAATGTCATCATTTGGGCATTACTGTGTTCTCTGTATTTCATATGTACAATTTGGCTCATCAGTCAACCCTAAGAAAGTTGGTTTTGCATTTAGGGGGCCATGACCTGTCAATATTGAAGGGACATAACACTTTGGTGGCTTTGGACTAACCATTACCATCTATGGCAGAAAGGCTCTCATTATGTATTCCCTCCTATCGTGTCTGTGTAGAATTGTAGATATTTTCAGTTTCAATCCTAATTCACAACTTTATCTCAGCAGTGCTCTGTACTTGTTAATTAAATCCTCAGATCTTCTCTTAATATCATTAGTATCAATTTTATATAAGATTATCACTTTTATGCCCTTAAAAGATGACAGCTGCTCTACAACATCAACTTTAGCCCCACAGATATCCCCTTGTCAAATTCCACCTGCCCTTGTTTGCACAATATGTTTTCCATTTCTCTGACAATTGAGTCGTCAACTATAGCTACTTCCTGTGGATCCAAGGATCTCTGCTGTGGATGTCATTGTGTTGCCTGATGCTGGGGCATAAGTTCAAACTTTGGGGTGGATACATGAGTGCTTGATGGGACCATCCCCCCTCTTTTAATCCTTTGAGGGCATAAACCGTATTCTTCAAGCCTTCATATAATCCCATCAGAATTCCATATTTGCACTTAATCCCCTCCTCTGTAATCTCCTGCAGTTCTCCTAGAACTGCCTGCAGAAGTTTTCCCCTGACCAAAAGCATTGGCGTATAGGGAGACCCCAATTAAAACAAACACCTTGACTCAAAGCATTCCCACTACTTTGGTCTCTTTGATTTGCTGCTGTTGCTGTAGTCCGAGGCATGATTTAAGCCTAAATTTAATTTAAAAGCAACTCACAAAACTAAGAGATCATAAGAATAATGCTACACTAATCTTATTTGGTGGCAGTATAAACAATGTTATTACAAACTACACTATTTTAGATGTTAAGTGCTACATGATAAGGATACAAAACTTTTTGTATTGCTATAAATTTATAGTTTGCAGGCCTAACAAAAACTCTTCTGATACTGATTACATTGCTACAAAGGCCTACATAAAAAAAACTCCAAGTAGCACCTATATCAGTACTATAACAATGGCAGCAGAACATTCTTATCTCAATATAACACAATGGTGGCAGGACTTTGGTTTTTTGAGCAACTTCAAAGACCAAGTAACAAACAAATTCACCAAATCAGTCAGAGAGACACAAATAATAACCACAGTACTAAATTTAAATCAAAAGTTAAAAAAAAAAAAAAAAAAAAAACAATAATCTTTAAGCAATAAAGTGTCACTTAGTGTCTCCCAAAAATAGCATTCACTCCAGCTTAAATTGTAATTGTTTAACTGATCAATTCATATTATAAGTATAAAGTAGATGTATTGTAGCATAAAAGTAATAATTAATCAGACAAACCAAGTTATTGACCATTATTCAAAGCAAAAAATTTGGAAATGTTTAAAAAATTATAAATTATTAACAATACATTGAATACCTACCACAGTACAACAAAATAAACTTTTACACACACTGTTCACTAGGCACTTCAAACACAATGATAAATTAAAATGCAGAAAAATATATACGCTAAAATGTGCCATAAAAAACCAAACCAAACCAAATGTAAGCTAAACAAGACACAGAAAGTTTGAGGAACCAATCGATGCCTGTTTTGTATGAGCACATGTCCATGGCCTTAGCTCTGTCTAATAATCTTGAATCATAATACCTACATCTGTTTCCCCCACTGTACTGGGACATCCCAATAATTATTTATAACAGGATCCACCATTCCACCTTCAACTGTGTGTATTCACATCTGCTGTCTAGTTGGTTTCAAATTGCTGCCATGCTAAGCCTTAACAATGCTACTTTAACCAGCATCGTGTCAGATACAAGATACAATTAAAACATGAAATTAAAATGAATGATGCCTGTTATTATTTTAATGATATAAGGAACAAAATTATGAAAATTGTTACACTTGCAACTACACAACAGAGCACCAACAATTGCCCTTCTTTCTTGGATTAAAAAAAGTGTTATACAAAAGGGCACATTTTCTTTCAAATTGCAGATATTGTTTGTACACTATTTTAATAAAGTCTATCATGCCAGTGGGTGTACTTGTATATCAGCAGTAAGAAATGTGACTTTTTTATGGCTATAAAAAAGTCACATTTCTTACTGCACAATAAAAATCATAATGAAAGAATACTAAAATATATGTGGGCATCACTTTTAATAAATCTTTTATAAGGTTTTTTTTTTTTTCTGCTTCAACTACAAATAACATGTTTGACAATCTGAATATAGCTCCTCAATCCAGCACACTTCACATTCATATGCTGAGGTTATTACTCCAAGATATATTGAAGAATGTTATGTGCAAATTTATCATACTAACAGTATTTAAATCTCCCGCTTCCATTTTGAAAGTTTATTGTCATAACAGACTAAACCAGAAGGGTGATTCTGAGTTAGTCATAGGAATTTCTGTTGCCAAGGTTGTGTCTTAAACAAGAGGAAAAAATTCTTTTCATTTTGTCAGTGAGGAAGTACTTTATTGCTGCGTGAGACTACATAGCACATAAGTTCTCCCTTGAAAAACTGTTTTTTTGAATGCCCAGGTAGCACAAATCACTTTTTTGAATGCCCAGGTAGCACAAACAGCAGTTCATCATTTTCAAATTTGAAATTTTTTGTGGACAAGTTTCCAATACTTCTTGTTGTCATTAAAGATAAAGAAATAGATGTTTTGCAGCATCTCTTCTCTCCATTTCAATGTGACACCCTACCACATGCTTTTACAAAAGAAGAAAGAGTTGATGTACAGTGGTCCTTGGTTGGAGAACTGACAAGTACACAAAGAAACATAAAATAAAACAAATTATTCCAAGTCATTCTTAACATTTTAATAATTCCTCATAGGAATGCTGAATATTTAATCACCCAAGCAAAAAAGAAAAAAAAAAAAAAAACTGAATCCAGATCTCTTTCTGGTGAACCTTTGCAAGCGTTTTTGACAGCCAAGTCTAGACAGTAGGGCCATTGTGTGAACAAAACTATGACTCAGCATTTCTAAAGAGGAAAAAAAGTTTGGGATGGTATCTTTCTTGAAGCAATCAGAATCAGCTGTTGTCTAATAGAAAATCCAAACAAAAAAATCATAGGTAAGTTGAGATTTGAAAGTATACTGTATGTATCTTTTTATGTTTTAATATAAAATGTATCTTTGTATGTTTTAATATAAAATGTATATGTTTTGGCCAAAAAATCTCCTCTTTTCCCTCATATTTGTAGTTGCCTGATCTCCAAATCTCCAGCTTTTTGAAAGTCAAAAGTTGTTAGCCATGTCTGTATGATTAGTTTTCATATGTACTCTTGTTTCCAATAGTTCACATGAGAGTGATTGTACAACTTGTGTGTCACCACTTGCTCAATTTCAGTTCAGCTGTCTTTTACGCTAGTTGCCTTTTCTATTATTTCAGCTCATCAACAAAAGGTAGAATATTTGAATGGTGCAAGTGGTTCAAAGATGGATATGATATCATTGAGGATGATGAAAGGTAGGAAATAAGGGGCTCAAAGCATCGATCCAGTTCATCACACACATTGGCAATGGCATGTACATACTCATACTTCATTATTAAAAGTAAGACATTTTATTAACATTCCAATTCTCATTGAGGATGATGAAAGGTAGGAAATAAGGGGCTCAAAGCATCGATCCAGTTCATTACACATTGGCAATGGCATGTACATACTCATACTTCATTATTAAAAGTAAGACATTTTATTAACATTCCAATTCTTAAAATTTTCCATTTTGGCCCTGGTGGGAGACTATTCACATTGCTGAATGAAAAACATGTCCTTCCACATGGAAAGAATTACTAGAGCCATCATCAAAAAAAATTGAGGACATACTCTGTTAAGTTGAAATACCATATAGTGGCTGCTAGTCATCTGGCATGATATTTTAAATGTGAAAAGATTATGCAAACTTTTTGCCCCTCAGTTTTTAATAGCAAATCAAATGGAAACAAGACTTGAACTTTGCAATCATGATCCAACATTTCTAAAACTAATAGTGACAGAAGAGGAAATGTGTTGTCTTACTACCCACAGACTTACTACTATAATGATTTCGCCGATATCCTACCACGTACAACCTTATAGCCTTCAAACGTGCACGAGCCAAAGCACGCTACATCCGTCGTCAGAGTCAAAAGGAATCGTGGATCCGTTTTACATCATCTATTAACCAGTCTACCAACTCTAAGGTAGTCTGGGATAAAATCCGGAAAATGAAGGGAAAATATACATCCCACCCTTCTTCAATCCTAGATTATAATGGATGCGCTATTGCAGATCCAACTGCAATAGCCAATGCTCTTGGGGAAACATTCTTTAACATCTCTGCAACATCTTCGTATTCCCCAGAGTTTCTGGTCCTGAAATATAAAATCGAAAAACAGGCACTTAACTTTAAATCTAAGAGCATTTATCCCTACAACGGGGATTTCACTATTCAGGAACTGAAAAGGGCCCTCGCTCTTTCCAAAGCAAGTGCCGTTGGACCAGATGGCATCCATTATGAAATGATTAAACATCTTTCATCAAAATCTATGGATTGTCTGCTCCTTCTGTATAACAGAATCTTTACTGAAGGGCAGTTTCCGGACTCCTGGCGAAAGGCAATCGTTCTTGCCTTTCCTAAGCCAGGAAAGGATCCAAAAGTCACCACCAATTATCGTCCTATTGCTCTGACTAGCTGTCTGTGCAAAATCCTGGAGAGAATGGTTAATTCTCGTTTAATTTGGTATCTAGAAACAAATGACCTTCTCTCCAACATCCAGTGCGGCTTCCGAAGAAACCGGTCCACTTTGGACCATCTTATTAGAATGGAAGCATCCATCCGGGATGCTTTCCTAAAACGGGAACACTTGGTGTCGGTGTTCTTTGACATGGAGAAAGCGTATGACACAACTTGGAGATTTGGCATTTTAAAAGACTTACATAGCCTAGGCCTAAGAGGGCATCTGCCCGTTTTTATTCAAAACTTTTTGGCCAATCGATCGTTCCAAGTTCGTGTGGGATCCTCACTCTCTCGCTCCTTTAGCCAAGACGAGGGAGTACCACAAGGATCAGTACTAAGTGTCACGCTTTTTGCCATAAAAATAAATTCCATCACAGAACAACTTCCTCCAACTGTAAACAGTGCCCTCTATGTTGATGACTTTAGCATTTTTTGCCAGTCGTGCAACATGAGGGTTATTGAAAGACAACTGCAGAAAGCCATTGATAGTCTGAATTCCTGGGCACTTAAAAATGGCTTCAGGTTCTCGCCGGAGAAGACCGTTTGCGTACACTTTTGTCGCAAGCGTAATCTTCATCCTGAACCCGAATTAAGGCTCGGACAAAATGCTATCCCAGTAGCAGCAAACACAAAATTCTTGGGACTCATTTTCGATAAAAAACTAACTTTTTTGGATCATATTCGTCAACTCCGCACAAAGTGCACACGTGGACTTAATATTCTCCGCTCGCTCTCCTCTACATCTTGGGGAGCAGACCGATGTACCATTCTTCGGCTCTACCGTGCACTTGTGCGATCCAAACTAGATTATGGGTCCCAGGTATATTCCTCAGCCCGAGACAGTGTCCTGCGGTGGCTGGACCCCGTCCATCATCAGGCTATACGCATCGCTACTGGAGCATTTCGAACATCTCCTGTCCAGAGCTTATACGTCGAAGCAAATGAACCACCGTTATCACTTCGACGTAAGCAGTTGTCTCTAAAGTACGCCTTAAAACTGAAATCCCTGCCAGACCATCCTACGTGGCCATTCGTTTTTGAGCCACGATGGGAAAATTTATACAATACTCGAAAGACTGCCAATCGTCCTTTTGGTATTCGTTTCCAAGATCTACTCAAAGAACTTAATATGAAGGTAGACAAGGTTGCCCAAACATCAAAGCAACCCTTTCCACCCTGGCATGCTCGTGTCCCGGCATGCGACTTGTCGCTTAGAAACTGGGGAAAGTCGGACACTCCATCATCTGTCTACCTGCAGCTTCATTCAGCACACCGAATTGAATATTCTGACTTCGCGCCAGTCTACACAGACGGTTCGAAGTCGGAATCATATGTGGGATCTGCTGCTGTCTTCACAGACAGCACTATATCAGAGCAGATTCCCTCTGAATGCAGCATATTTACTGCAGAGCTGCACGCTGTAGAGTTAGCCTTGGATCATATTAGTAAATACCAATACCAACGGTTCATTTTATATTCTGACTCTCTTAGCTTGTTACAGGCTTTAATATCTGTGAGGTATAATCCTCATCCAGTTCTGTCTAGCATTCAGCAGAAGATTCACGTTCTCCATGAACGCGAATATGACATCCGCTTCTGCTGGATTCCCAGCCACATTGGGATTAGGGGAAATGATTTGGCTGACGCCGCAGCCAAATCAGCAATCCCGAATAAAAACCGCTGCCTGTTAGTCCCCTATACAGACTACAGGCAAATAATAGACGAGAAAATACATTCCCAATGGCAGGATTCGTGGAATAGACAGACTGCGAATAAATTATATCGTATAAAGCCTGTAATTGAACCGTGGCAGTCTAGTCTGCGCAAGAATCGTAAGGAGGAAGTTGTTCTAGCTCGTCTCCGCATAGGACACAGTCATCTTACACATTCTTTTCTGCTGAGGGCAGATGACTGTCCTATGTGCGAGCAATGTGACACCATTTTATCCATTGAACATATTTTATGTGATTGTACCAGTTTTAGAAATGCTCGTTTTACCGCTTTTAACCATCTGACCGAGCCCCATACACTCAGTCAGATTTTATCTGACAATGACCATGTGTCTGCTATTTTTAATTTTCTAAAATCAGTAAACCTTTTTACCAATATTTAAAAAAAAAAAAAAAAAAAAAAAAAATCTTATTGTTATTTACTGATATTTGTCTTTTACAACTTATACTTGCTTTTTTACCCGGACTTAGTGACCTAATTCTTTAGGTCACCGAAAATTTTACCTTTTATAACAAGTTTTTGGCGCATTATAGCCTTAGTTGCTGATGCGCCAATAAAAACTCAATCAATCAATCAAACTACTATAATGACTTAAGGAAATTGGTTTATTACATAGAGTTAAGGAGTACATATTATATAGAGTTAGAGTTCATTTTGGAATTCTTAATTCCTACATTTTGTATGTCACAAATGTCAGAATTAAGAGAGAGAGAGAGAGAGAGATACATCAGTAAAGTAGGATAATTCTTACAGCATATATCAGTGTGGTCTGGAAATAAGTTTTGTGTGGAGGTGGATATAATATGAAAAAAAAATATATTTTTATATAATCAGTATAGTATGAAATAGCACTGCAGTATAATGTTCTTTATTTTTCTTTTCCCTTTTTATGATGTGCATCCAATGGTATTCTTTATGTCCCCTCTTGCTTTTTAAATATTTTTAAAACTTGTTTGCTCATTTTAATTTAACCACGTGTTTGAAATATTGAATTGCTACATTTCTGACTTTATTCTGCTGTAGTCAATGAGTAAGCTAATGGTAACTCCACCAGATGTTTTCAAAGAAGAAATTATGGAGCATTTTAGGAATCATGCCTCAAGGTAAGTAGCATAATTACTTTAAAATAACTCATATATTCTTATAAAAGGAAAATGATAATCTTAAGGCCAAAAACAGGATCAGTATTCAGATTCTGAAAATGTAACAATAACTTTGGTGAAGTTGTTTATAGGAAACAGTAATAGACCAAACTTCCATGCCTGGCAACTGCTATCCTTACAACCCTCTTGATCTCATCTTCCCTCAGAATTCTCAACACTAAAGAAAATTGTATTTCTATCTCTTGTTTGTATTCAGAAGTATCTGTTGTGAACAGATGGACATTACATGTGTTAGACTAATTTTTTGTTCATTTTGGTATGGCAGTGCAATCTCACTACTATTTTGGAACGTATGGAGAAGTTTAGTACCATATCAAAGCCTGAAAACATCTCCATCCATATTCTAATAGAATTGGGAAATCAGCAACCAGTGATATGCAAAGAGGTCTGAAGTCCCTCCCCCTCATCCAATGGTAAAAAACACTTCCACTTCACCCTTCCGTTCGTTCGAAATACCTACCCAGCTGAGCCTTAAATTTATTTAGGCTATCAACTTCCACAACAAGGGACGGAAGTTCAGAAAATATAACTGTCACTGTGATAATGCAGTTTAAGTGAAATAGTAATCATGCCAAAATGCCTTCCCTATTAACTCCTATTCCCACAGTCCAACTCATTATGAAGGATCTGAACTTCCATCAGAATTCACAGCATTAAAAAATTATATTTCTTTCTCTGTTTTCATTCAGAAGAAGCATCTATTGTAAGGAAGTGTTTTGAATGAAGAACACTAGTAAATATTGGATGACAACAGAAAATTCAAAAAGTTATCTTTATCTTCAGCCTCTGCTGTCAGCCTGGCCTAACTAAACCACTGTCAAAAATGGGAGGACAAGAAAATCAACGGATTTTAAAAATACAACTTTCTAGATTAGAACATAGTCGCATGCGAATGTTTTCATTATTTCTTCATTAAATGTAAACGGTATTGTGTGCAATGCAAATATAAAACTTCAAGTTCATAACTGCAATAGTTATTTTTTAAGAATTTTTTATTATATAATAATCCCATTTGATTTATTGAAAAATTAATTTGGAACTCTTTCAAGAGAAACCTCCTGAATGTCATGATGTAATGTAAACAAATGAAACAGCCTTCTATATTTTATTCACATTCAGCCATATACTCTTCATGCAAACATGAAAGCAGAAGATTCAGATTTCTGTAAAAATTGATTGGTGAGCATTGTGTGTTATCATAAACACAGAAGAAAATAGCCTCCAGTGCTTATGGACTACTCTTATACTCCACTGTGAGTATAAGCGTAGCCAACCTAAAAGTGAATATTTTCGCAATATGAGAGATGCCAAAAGATGGAGAATTTAACATGATGCACTTTTGGCCATTTTTAGGCATCCAACTCTGGAAATTTACTAATATATATTGGATAGTGCCCAAAGGCATAATTGAAATATGCAGTAAACTCATGAAGAAAGCAAGCAAAATTAGCAAAACCTATCCACTGAAGAGAACAGAAATTTCTGAAATGGTGCTATCTGGGTAGCGGCAGTGCCGGCCACAAGCATGTTCATCCGGTTCTGTTGAACAGGGCCCCATGCTCAAATGATCAAAACAATATTATTGATTAATGTATTAAATATTATTTGTATTTAAAATTTTTGTTCAGTATAATATAAAATTATTTAATTATTTCTACGTTACTGTAAAATTTGAAAAATTAAAAAAATCACTATTACAAAAACACCCCGTATAAGTTTTGCAGGACCCCCAGGGTCCCGTAACTAATTCTAGAACAGGGCCCCACAAATTTTTGAGCTGGCATTGGGTAGTAGCAATAAACTGAAAATAACAGTCTTCAGCACACTCTTCAAAAATGCAAGACTAGGCAACTTGTTATGAAGGATTTCACAGTATGAGATATTATAGTAATTATTCCGTATTGGAATTTTTGTTTCTGCACAGCTGAACTAGTGTTTTTATAACTGTAGTGTATACATTATTCCAAACAAATAAATCAATAAAATGAATTTATTTTTAATATCCGCTATAGTTATAACTGTCATACTGCATTGTAACCAACCATATAAAAGTATACAGAATATGCAAAGAACAGCATCATCATACTGCTTAATTACTGCAGTGATTTAAATTAATAAATTTTTGGTATATTGTCTTTTTAAAAATTAATTTTTAATTTACTTATACTTATTGATTAAAATCTTTCTCGTGAGCAATTTTATTACATTAAATATTTGTGCTCACACCTCATACATATACTTTTGACTTTAATTTAAAACACTGTCTCACAAAGTTTTCAGACCCACCTCACACGAAGCAGTGTTAGGTGGGTCGGAAAGCTGCTAGCTTGGGGGGAGACAAAGACTAATAGATTAACAGCAGCCACTAGCAGAGGTGAAAGAGATTCTTGCACTGCTTCTATTGGAATGAGGAGCAGCCGGCAAAACAAGATGCAGGATATTTCTGAGACTGTGGAGAGTCATTGCAGTACAAGTAAACACATGGGTTGTGTTAGGGTAGCTAAGAATAGAAACAGGTGCATGTATACTTGCGTGTACACCAATGCTAGGAGTTTAGTAAATAAATTTGATGAATTTGAGGTATTGCTCAAAACATCAAAGGCAGATATTGTTGGGATATCAGAGAAGTGGTGTCACACAGATATAAGAAATGCAGAACTGGAATTTGGGGAGTACAACGTCTACAGAAAGGATAGACAGGATAGAAAGGGGGGAGGAGTTATGCTATTAGTTAAGAAACACATAAAATCCAAGGAAGTGAAGCCAGTCGACATCGCTGGACAGTGCAATGTCGAGTCAGTTTGGTGTGACATAAGCATTGGGAGATCAAAATTGAGAGTAGGAGTGTGCTATTGGCCTAATGACTCTGATGAGTATAATAAGAAACTGTACAGGGAAATAGAGTGGGCCAGTACATCAGAGAGTCTTATAATGGGGGATTTTAATTTCCCAGATATTGACTGGAATTTGTGGGTTGGTCACTCACACACTAGCAAAGCTTTTGTGGTTTTATTGGATGATTGTTTTCTACATCAGCATGTTCGGGAGGCAACTAGAGGGAGTAATACTCTTGATTTGATTATCAGTAGTGATTCTTCATACATTAAGAATCTGCTGATAAAGGAACCACTAGGTGGCAGTGATCACAGTGTGCTGAAGTGGGATTTACTCAAAGAGGTAACTACCATCAGAGATAAAGGGAAGTGTTTTTGCTTTCGTAAAGGCGACTATGGTGGTCTGAGACAGTACTTAAATTCTATACGGTGGGACTAACTGATGATGTTACCAACAGGTAATGGGAAGCATTCAAAGAACTTATCTTGGAAGCTACTAGGCTTTACATACCAACTAAGAAATATTGTTCAGGGTTTAGGCCTAAATGGATGTCAGATGAACTAATGAGATATATGGCAGAGAAGAAAAATGCATGGGATACATACAAATTAACACGTCACACAGAAGCCTATGATAGATACAAGTTGATCTGTAACCAAGTTACAAAGGAGGTTAGGCAGGCAAAGGCAGATTACGAGAAATCTTTGGCAAGGGATGCAAAGAAAAACAGCAAAGGGTTCTTTACTTATGTAAACTCTAGAAGGAAGGGGATGAATCAGATTGGTCCACTTGATATCGATGGGTCAACTGTTGATGATCCTGCTAAGGTAGCTAACAAACTAAATGAATATTTTGCATCGACATTCACACATGAGGAGTTATTCAGCAAGGGGAATGCCAGAGGTGTATTCAACTCTGGCTGTAAGCTAGAGAAGCTTGTAATAACTGAGAGTAAAGTGGAGGAAAAATTTTTGAAGATAAACACAAGAAATGCACCTGGTGGGTGGATGGGATCTATCCAGTTATATTAAAGGAGGCAGCAAAGGAAGTAAGAAAACCCTTAGCCATAATTATGAGAGCTTCTTTGGACTCAGGGGAGGAACTCATAGACTGGAGGTGTGCAAATGCGACCCCAATTCACAAAGGAGGATCAAACGCTGGCACAAGTAATTATAGACCTGTGAGTTTAACTTCTGTTCCAAGAAAATTAATGGCGGCACTGGTTAAAGAAGCACTGCAGGATCATCTAGACAAGACTTCAGTTATAGCTCAGACACAGCATGGTTTTGTTAAGGGGAAGTCTTGCCTGACCAATTTGATTGGATACTATTACCATTAGCATTAGTAGAGGCATTTGATGCATGAAAGCAAGCTTATGCAGAATCAGCCAAAAAAATAAAATAAATAAATAAATAAAAATAACCACTTCCACTTCACCCCTCTCTTCGTTCGAAATACATGTCCAGCTGAGCCTTAAACTTATTTAGGCTATCAACTTCCATGACAAGGGATGGAAGTCTGTTCCACCAACCAACCACCTGCTGGCTAAAGGAAAATTTCCTCACGTCTATCCTACATCTGTCTTTCCTCAATTTGAATTTATGCCCTCTCAGGTGATTATTCTGAGCAAGAGGAAGAATCCCATCAGCATTGAGCATGCTCAAACCATTCAAGGCTTTATACACCTCTATCAGATCACCTCGCTGGTGTCTAGTCTCCAGACACTAATTTGCAAAACTTAAGCCTTTCTTCGTAACAGCAACCCCCTTTGTTCCATTCACCTAATCTTGTTGCCCTTCTCTGTACTCATTCCAGCAGCTCTACATCCTTCTCGAAATGAGGCCTCCAGACCTGTTTACAGTACTCTAGGTATGGCCTGACCATTGCCTTATACAAGGGCATCATCACCTCCTTATCCCTGCTAAAAAAATTCCTATATATCATTGACAATACACCATGAGCTACTCTTGCAGCCCGTCTGCACTGCTCAGAAAACTTCATATCTGCCTGCACAACCACTCCCAGGTCCCTTTCATTCTCTACCACTGTCAGTGTAGTACCACAGAGTTGATACGTTGCTCTGGGGTTGCTGTTTCCCATATGTAGTACTTTACATTTGTCAATGTTAAACTTCATTTGCCACCTCTCAGCCCATCTGCTCAACCTTTCCAGATCCTGTTGCAGTAGCATAGTGTCAGTAGTGTCTTTGACAACAATGCCAACCTTCGTATCGTCTGCAAACTTGGACATTAAGCTTGATATACTATCATCAATATCATTTTTAAATACAGAAAACAATAATGGACCCAATACTGAACCCTGAGGACTCCACTAATAACATTAGTCCACAATGAGCAGTGTCCATTGATTACCACTCTCTGTCTTCTCCCCCTCAACCACCCCTTTATCCATAGCAGCAATTTGCCTCCATTGCCACACTGCTCCAATTTGTGCAGCAGTCTTCCATGTGCAACAGTATCAAAAGCCTTTCTAAGATCCAAATATATAGTATCAAAGTTTATAATAACATACACGTATAAGTTATAAATCCAATTTCATGTAAGAATACAAATATATACTAACAGTAGCTTTCGAGATGCTTCTCTCTTCATCAACTGACATTTAAATACAAAAATACAACGGATAAGTGCAATGAGCTGAGTGAGGCACGTTTATCATTCGTCATTGTTGTTGCACGGACGTGCGCTGCTTTCTACTCCACTGATCATCGACCAGCATTAAAACGGTTGTCTCTAGGATGGGGTGTAGACGTATGCCTTTCTGGCAATTTAATGCCCTTGGATTGTTTTTAAGTTGAGTGACTCTAGCCATAGACGGTGGCAAAAGTGTTGTGAGTGGTCTACTATTTCAAAGTCGCGTTTGAGGTCAAGATCGTGGTTGGTGGCCCAAAAATGTTCCGCGGCCGCGGACTGGTCAATTTCGGCAAGCCGGATTGCTCTGTCGTGTTCCGTAAGGCGATCTTGGAGACACCTTGATGTTTCTCCTATGTACCAACTGTTACAGTCTCTACAGGTGATGCGATATACTACATTGCTGCATAAGACAGGTGTGACAGGGGTCTTCACGCTGGAGACAATTGAACGTAGGTTCCTGCAGGGTAATTGCACACATTTGATGTTGTAATTTCTAAGGACCTTCGAGATCCGTCCTGACACGCCTGGATAATAGGGAATGTAGGTGGACGAAATACCGACTTGGTTCGGTGGTCTTGGGTTGGATGTGAGTTCTTCTGCCTGTAATAGGCATCTGCTTAGCACATGGGATGGATAACCACATTTGGTTAGGTCCGCCTTCACACGGGAGATCTCGTTACGCCTAATTGTATCAGTGCTGGAATGGCTCCAAGCCCTGGAGAATAGGGTGCGGGCAGTGCTATTGAGATGGCTTGGTGCGTGGCCGGATCTGTAGTTAGTGAATTGACCGCACCACATAGGTTTGCGGTATACTGAAGTCTCTAGATGTGGGCCTACGTGATGCTCTTGGACGTCCAGGAGCGGTAGCGTACCATTCACCTCTGACTCTATGGTAAACTTGATGAAATTAGATAGGGAGTTGAGGTATTCCAGTAGTGCAGTTTCAGAACCACGTGGTATTACGGTAAAAATATTGTCAACATATCTACACCATGTTGTAATAGGTGTAGGTGGGTTCTGGTGTATCTGCTCCTCCAGATCTTCCATGGCAATGTTGGCTACTACGGAACTGACAGGGGCACCCATAGCAGTGCTATGTACCTGCTGGTAGACTGAATCCTCAAAACTGAAGATGCTGCTTGATAAGCATAGGTTGAGGGCGGTACAGATGTCATCAGTGGATAGTGATGTCCTGAATTCAAGGCTTAAGTCGTTCTCGAGGAGCCTTCTGGCACAGTGCATGGCCTGTTGGATGGGAATTGAAGTGAATAAAGAAATCACATCAAATGATGCCATGACAGTGTTGTCAGGGATTGAAAGGTCCTTAATGAGGTGGATGAATTCACTGCTATTTTTAATGGTGTGCAAGGTATTACCTATAAGAGGTGAGAGGAGGCGTGCGATATGCTTGGGCAGTTCATACGTTGGGGCACTGCAGCACGACACTATTGGTCTGATGGGAATACCTGGTTTGTGGATCTTTGGTAATCCATAGAATTGCGGTAGTTGGCAGCCAGTAGTACGTAGAAGACGCTGAGTTGTAGTCGAGATCTTCTTATCTTTAAACCATGTGTGGACGAGTTTATTGACATGTGCTCTAGACGTTTCAAGACCTTAATGGGTGGATCAGATAGAGGTTCATATACGTTTGGGTCTAGTAGTAGGGTCAGGGCCTTCTCTCGGTAGGTTGATCGGTCTAACACAACGGTCCGGCACCCTTTATCCACAGGAATTACGACAATGGAGTTGTCTTTCCTTATAGATGATAGGGCGGCATGTTGACAATGGTTAAGGTTTGAGTAAGTTTTTCGAGTGCTGCAGAGGATTGCGGCAGTCCTGAAACGGATGTCGTTGGCAGTTTTGTTGGCATGAAATTTGCCGTCATACCATCCAAACCTCCATTCACACAGCTCGCTATGGGTATAGAAGCCAGTATTTCCAACCTTCCCGAAGAAACTGCCAACGAGATCTGTTTCAGGACTGCCGCAATCCTCTGCAGTACTCGAAAAACTTACTCAAACCTTAACCATCGTCAACATGCCGCCCTATCATCTATAAGAAAAGACAACTCCATCGTCGTATTTCCTGCAGATAAAGGGCGCCGGACCGTTGTGTTAGACCGATCAACCTACCAAGAGAAAGCCCTGACCCTACTACTAGACCCAAACGTATATTAACCTCTATCTGATCCACCCATTAAGGTCTTGAAACGTCTAGAGACACATGTCAATAAACTCGTCCACACATGGTTTAAAGATAAGAAGATCTCGACTACAACTCAGCGTCTTCTACGTACTACTGGCTGCCAACTACCGCAATTCTATGGATTACCAAAGATCCACAAACCAGGTATTCCCATCAGACCAATAGTGTCGTGCTGCAGTGCCCCAACGTATGAACTGTCCAAGCATATCACGCGCCTCCTCTCACCTCTTATAGGTAATACCTCGCACACCGTTAAAAATAGCAGTGAATTCATCCACCTCATTAAGGACCTTTCAATCCCTGACAACACTGTCATGGCATCATTTGATGTGATTTCTTTATTCACTTTAATTCCCTTCCAACAGGCCGTGCACTGCGCCAGAAGGCTCCTCAAGAACGACTTAAGCCTCCAATCCAGGACATCACTATCCACTGATGACATCTGTACCGCCCTCAACCTATGCTTATCAAGCAGCATCTTCAGTTTTGAGGATTCAGTCTGCCAGCAGGTACATAGCACTGCTATGTGTGTCCCTGACAGTTCCGAAGTAGCCAACATTGCCATGGAAGATCTGGAGGAGCAGATACACCGGAACCCACCTACACCTATTACAACATGTTGTAGATACGTTGACGATATTTTTACCGTAATACCACGTGGCTCTGAAACTGCACTACTGGAATACCTCAACTCCCTATCTAATTTCATCAAGTTTACCATAGAGTCAGAAGTGAACGGTACGCTTCCATTCTTGGACATCCTAGTGCATCACGAGACTTCAGTATACCGCAAACCTATGTGGTGCGGTCAATTCACTAACTACAGATCCGGCCACGCACCAAGCCATCTCAATAGCACTGCCCGCACCCTATTCTCCAGGGCTTGGAGCCATTCCAGCACTGATACAATTAGGCATAACGAGATCTCCCGTGTGAAGGCAGACCTAACCAAATGTGGTTATCCATCCCATGTGCTAAGCAGATGCCTATTACAGGCAGAAGAACTCACATCCAACCCAAGACCACCGAACCAAGTCGGTATATCGTCCGCCTACATTCCCTATTATCCAGGCTTGTCAGGACGGATCTCGAAGGTCCTTAGAAATTACAACATCAAATGTGTGCAATTGCCCTGCAGGAATCTACGTTCGCTTGTCTCCAGCGTTAAGACCCCTGTCACACCTGTCTTACGCAGCAATGTAGTATATCGCATCACCTGTAGAGACTGTAACAGTTGGTACATAGGAGAAACATCAATGCGTCTCCAAGATCGCCTTACGGAACACGACAGAGCAATCCGGCTTGCCGAAACTGACCAGTCCACGGTCACGGAACATTTTTGGGCCACCAACCACGATCTTGACCCCAAACGCAACTTTGAAATAGTAGACCACTCACGACACTTTCGCCACCGTCTATGGATAGAGTCACTCAACATAGTAAACAATCCAAAGGCATTAAATCGCCAGAAAGGCATACGTCTACATCCCATCCTAGAGACAACCGTTTTAATGCTAGATGATCAGTGGAGTCACAAGCAGCGCACGTCCGTGCAACAACGACGCATGATTAACTTGCCTCACTCAGCTCATTGCACTTATCCGTTGTATTTTTGTATTTAAATGTCAGTTGATGAAGAGATACGCGTCTCAAAAGCTACTGTTAGTATATATTTGTATTCTTACATTAAACTGGATTTATAACTTATACGTGTATGTTATTATAAACCATGGACCCCAGTACACCAGCCCCATTCGTTACTAATATCAAAGTTATTCCCTGCATCCAGTTCTTTTGTGATTGCATCATAGTATTCAATCAAATTGGTCAGGCAAGACTTTCCCTTAACAAAACCATGCTGTATCTGAGCTATAACTGAAATCTTGTCTAGATGATCCTACAGTGCTTCTTTAACCAGTGCCTCCATTAATTTTCCGGGAACAAAAGTTAAACTAACAGGTCTATAATTACTTGTGTCGCCCTTTGATCCTCCTTTGTGAATTGGGGTCACATTTGCACATCTCCCGTCCGTGGGTACTTCCCCTGAGTCTGAGGAAGCTCTCATAATTATGGCTAAGGGTTTGCTTACTTCCTTTGCTGCCAATATAACTGGATAGATCCCATCCACCCCAGGTGCCTTTCTTGTATTTATCTTCAATAATTTCTCCTCCACTTTACTCTCAGTTATTACAAGATAATTCAGCGTGCTGCCAGAGTTGAATACACCTCTGGCATTCCCCTCGCTGAATAACTCCTCATGTGTGAATGTCGATGTGAAATATTCATTTAGTTTATTAACTACCTGAGCAGGATCATCAACAGTTGACCCATCGATATCAAGTGGACCAATCTGATTCATCCCCTTCCTTCTAGAGTTTACATAAGTAAAGAACTCTTTGCTGTTTTTCTTTGCATCCCCTGCCAAAGATTTCTCGTAATCTGCCTTTGCCTGCCTAACCTCCTTTGTAACTTGTTTACAGATCAACTTGTATCTATCATAGGCTTCTGTGTGACGTGTTAATTTGTATGTATCCCATGCATTTTTCTTCTCTGCCATATGTCTCATTAGTTCATCTGACATCCACTTATGATGCAGTCACAAAAGAACTGGATGCAGGGAATAACTTTTATATTATATACTTGGATCTTAGAAAGGCTTTTGATACTGTTGCACATGGAAGACTCCTGCACAAATTGGAGCAGTGTGACATTGGAGGCAAATTGCTGCTATGGATAAAGGGGTGGTTGAGGGGGAGAAGACAGAGAGTGGTAATCAATGGACACTGCTCATCGTGGACTAATGTTATTAGTGGAGTCCCTCGGGGTTCAGTGTTGGTCCATTATTGTTTTCTGTAATTATAAATGATATTGATGATTGTATATCAAGCTTAATGTCCAAGTTTGCAGACGATACAAAGGTTGGCAGGGTTGTCAAGTACACTACTGATACTATGCTGCTGTAACAGGATCTGGAAAGGTTGAGTAGATGGGCTGAGAGGTGGCAAATGAAGTTTAACATTGACAAATGTAAAGTACTACATATGGGAAACAGCAACCCCCAGAGCAACATATCAACTCTGTGGTACTACACTGACAGGTAGAGAATGAAAAGGACCTGGGGGTAATTGTGCAGGTAGATATGAAGTTCTATGAGCAGTGCAGACGGTCTGCAAGAGTAGCTCATGGTGTCTTGTCAATGATATACAGGAATTTTTCTAGCAGGGATAAGGAAGTGATTATTCCCTTGTATAAGGCAATGGTCAGACCACACCTAGAGTACTGTATACAGGTCTGGAGGCCTCATTTCAAGAAGGATATAGAGATGCTGGAACGAGTACAGAGAAGGGCACCAAGATCAGTGAATGGAACAAAGGGGTGCTCTTACGAAGAAAGGCTTAAGTTTTGCAAATTACAGTGTCTGGAGACAAGGCACCAGCAAGGTGATCTGATAGAGGTGTATAAAGCCTTGAATGGTTTGAGCATGCTCAATGCTGATGGGATTCTTCCTCTTGCTCAGGATAATCACCTGAGAGGGCATAAATTCAAATTGAGGAAAGACAGATGTAGGATATACGTGCGGAAATTTGTCTTTAGCCAGCGAGTAGTTGGTAGGTGGAACAGACTTCCATCCCTTGTCGTGGAAGTTGATATCCTAAATAAATTTAAGGCTCGGCTGGACAGGTATTTCGAACGAACGGAGGGGTGAAGTGGAAGTGGGGTTTTTTTTTTGGCTGCCGCTGCATAAGCTTGCTTTCTTGCATCATATGCGTCTTCTAATGCTAATGCTAATATTCTGTAATTATGTAAACATTAAAAGGAAGGGGTTGAATTACATTGGTCGACTTGATATCAATGGTCTAATTGTTAATGATCCTGCTCAGGTTGCTGACAAACTGAATAGGTATTTTGCAATATATACTCACATATGAGGAATTCCTTAGAAAAGTAGATGCCAGAAGCTTTTACATTAAGGGAGGCAACAAAGGAGGTAATCAAACCCTTAACCATGATTATAAGAACATCTTTGGATGCAGGGCAGGTCCCTGTGGACTGGAGATGTGTGAATGTATCCAAAATTCACTAAGGGGATCAAAGAATGAAAGGGGGGATCATGAGTAATTGCAAGCCTATTAGCTTAACTTCTATTCCAGGAATAAAAAAAATAATGTTGCCACTGGTTAAAGAAGTAATGCAGGAACATCTAGACAGGAGTCCAGTTATTCTTCAGTCACAGCATGGCTTTGCTAAGGGGGCCAGATTTTGTCTGATCTATTTGATTGGATACTATGATGTTCACTGTTGTGCAAAACTTAAGAACCAACACTATTTCTAAAGGTTGCCACAAAATCAAATGAAACAGCTTGTGGCAATATGGCGACTGGAGATGTGTGAATGTATCCAAAATTCACTAAGGGGATGAAAGAATGAAAGGGGGGGAACATGAGTAATTGCAAACCTATTAGCTTAACTTATATTGCAGGAATAAAAAAAATAATGTTGCCACTGGTTAAAGAAGTAATGCAGGAACATCTAGACAGGAGTCCAGTTATTCTTCAGTCACAGCATGGCTTTGCTAAGGGGGCCAGATTTTGTCTGATCTATTTGATTGGATACTATGATGTTCACTGTTGTGCAAAACTTAAGAACCAACACTATTTCTAAAGGTTGCCACAAAATCAAATGAAACAGCTTGTGGCGATATGCATAACTGTGGCTGTTCAGTAGAAAGCTGATGCACGTGCAAAAATTTGAATCATGATGAAAGTGCTCACATAAACAGATTAACGCAGCAGTTAAGTGAAAATTACCGAATAGTGAGCACGATTGTTACAGACATTTGATTGGTTTCATACAGTGCTAAAGACAACGAAATGGCCAGTAGACAACATCTGGATGACTTTACCTGGGGTCGAATAATTGGAAAGGTCGAAGTTCAAGGAGTGTGGCTGCAGAGTTCAGTATCGCCCATAGCATCATTTCACGTGCGTGGTCTGCCTTCAGAATGATAGGTATTGCTGTTCAAAGGACCAGTGGTAATCATCCATGAAAAAGAACACCCAATGATGACCTCTATATACTCCTACAGGTCAAGAGGGACCGACACCAGACAGTGGGATCCATTGCAAACCAGCTGCACAGGGATGCAGGATATCGTGGTTTACTGTGGCCAGGCAACTCCACAAAGGTGGACTGTTTGCCCGACAGCCAGTATGCTCTGCCCCTTTAACACCTGCCCATCGGAGACACCGTTTACAGTGGTGCGTCGAACACAAGGACTGGACAGCAGTGATGGGGTAAAGTACTCTTTACTGATGAGAGTAGATTCAGTCTCAGCAGCGATTCTGGACATCAGCTAATCTGGCAAGAGGTTGGCACACTGTATCACCCAGCAAACATAACTGAAAGAGATCGATATGGCGGTCAGGGTGTTCTCGTCTGGGGAAGAGTTATCTTGGATGGATGTACACAACTCCAGATACTGGAAGGCGGTACTGTATGCTACTGTACTGAGGTAATTCTTCCCTGTGTGCATCTATTCCGAGGTGCCATTTTCCCAGTTCGTGTTTATGGATGATAACGCCACACCCCATTGCACTGCAGCTGTTGATATGCTTTTGGAAAGTGAAGACATTGTTCGTATGGATTGGCCTGCCCGTTCTGCCAATCTAAATCTCATCAAACACATATGAGATGCATAGCGGCACTTCCACACCCACCAGAAAATGTTCACCAACTGAAAAGATGGTGCTGCCAGAGGAATGGATGATGTTACCAGAAGAACTTATCAACAATATTGTTCTAAGTATGGACAGGCTGTGCAAAACCTGCATCGATATGGCCACTCCTAATGTCTGGCTCCTACTGGGGACAACCTCTTCCCTTTGTTCTATCTTTGGCAGTGATGCATCTGTATCATGGCAGCCAGTGCTATGTTGCCATTTTTAAATAAAGTCCCTCTGTTCTGTTTTGTTTTTGTTGTTGTGTCGGTGTTGTTTCTTTCATCATTTCTGTACCTCACGAGGTTCCTTTGTATGCATTTCCCATGTCCAGGCCACTCTATGAGAAGCTACAGGTGAAAACCTGACTGGTCCTTAAATTTTGGACACCAATGTCATAACAAAGAAACTGGGTGCAAAAAATAATTTTGATATCATATAGTTGGATTTCAGGAAAGATTTTGATAATATTACACATAAAACACTGCTATACAAATTGGAAAAGTGTACCATTACGGGCAAGTTACTACTATGGATAAAGAGATGGGTGTGAGAGGACCGAGAGTGATTATCAATGGACACTGCTCTTCGTGGACTGTTATTACTGGAGCCTGAGAGGAATCAGTGCTGGACCCATCGTTGTTTTCTATATTTATTAATGATATTGATGAAGCTATATTGGGCTTAATGTCTAAGATTCAAGGGTTGGCAGGGTGGTTAAGAACAGTAATTATTAAAGTATGCTGCTGCAACAAGATCTAGAAAAATTAGGCAGATGAGCTCAGAAATGGCAAATGAAGTTTAACATTGACAAATGCAAACTACTGCATATGGGTAACAGTAATCCCAGAGTAACGTACCAACTGTGTGGTACTACTCTCAGGGTTATGGAAAATGAAGATGACTTGGGGTTAATTGTGTAGTCAGATATGAAGTTCTCTGAGCAGTGCAGATGTGCCACCAGGAGAGCTCATGGGTTTTTGTAAGTGATATACAGGAATTTTGCTAGCAGGGATAAAGAGGTGATTATCCCATTGTATAAACAATGGTCAGGCCACATCTTTAGGAAGGATGAAGAGCTGCTGGAACAGATACAGAGAAGGGCAGCGAGATTGGTGCAGGTAACAAAGGGGTAATACTGTTACCAAGAAAGGCTTAATTTTTTCAAATAGCATCTGGAGACTAAGCACCTGCAAAGTGATCTGATTGAGGTGTTTAAGGCTTTGAATTGCTAGAGCAAACTCAGTGATGATGGTATTCTTCCTCTTTCTCAGACTATGTACATGTGGGGGCATAGATTCAAATTGAGGAAGGATGGTTGCAGAAGCTTACGGGTTGTTACTGCTGGATTAAGCTTCCATCATCTGTTGTTGTGGAAGTGGATAGTTTGAATAAATTCAAGAAATAACTACTAGATTTACTACCTCATTATTGAAGGAGATGGATAGGTGAAATGGGGATTTTTTTGATTTTTTTGGCTGATGCTGTAAATCTGACCCTCTTTCATCATTTTCCATTACTAATTCTAGCTGTCCTATGTTTTTTTTTTTAATTTTGAATCAGTTAAACCCTTAATCTTTCATGTCATCCATTTTGGCATCTTTCTTTTGTGAAACTACTTCACCGGAGAGAATATACTGTAAACCCCTGCTATTCGCAGGGGTTACGTTCCTGAGAAATGCTGCGAATACCGAAAACGCAAATACTGAGTTATGGCTCCCATAGTAATAAAGGGGTTCCGTTCCAAAGTATGAAATATATAAGAAAAACTAGTCTAAAATTTTGTCTATGTATGTATTATATGTACCTTTATAATATGACTATGTACGTAGACAGTACATAGTGAAATGTGAGCATATGGCATCGAAATGAAAATAAGAAACAATTTAATATCAAATGTAATATTTATTAGAAATTTCAAACAAACCTTTCAAACCAGCACCTTTGCTAGCTATAAAACTTATCTCGCCAGTGCTATCACCAGTTTCGCTAAAGTGTTGATAAAGGAGTTTTGCCTTTTCACGAATGATGAGTGAACTTAACGGAATTTTATTTTGAGTTCGGTCTTCTGTCCACAGATTTAAAGCTTTTTTTCCATTTTTTTCTAATTTCACATCATGAGTTACAGAGCAAATTTTGAAGCAATTAACCCGTTTTCGCTGACACTATGGTGGATTTTTTCTTCCAATTTCTTGATTGATCATACCGTTGACTTATTGATTTTATAATGTTTTGCCACTGATGAGACACTTTCACCATTAGAAATTTTATCTTATAACTCAGTTTTATTCCCTAATATCATCACCTTTGATCTTTTCACATTTCCCTTGTTATTCGTAGCCATATTTTCGTACGCGTTAGAAAGAATTTGTCCACAATAAAGTCACTTTCTTCCGTTAACACACTCGAAAAAGTCTGTTTTACACTGCTTTTGCAGTGTTTATATGCTTATAAATTTATCAATTTATAAATTGATAAGCATATAAATTAAAAGAAACGACGAAACCTTCCATAACAAGCGCATAACACATACTGAACAAGGATTAGTGAGAAACATCCACGCTTACAATTTTGTCACCCCCCCCACCTACTGAGCGCTGTTTTGACCGGGAAAGATAATTTTAGCCACGCCCATGTTTTTTTATGGTGGAAAATGTTCACGGAGCTTTAAAATTAACATTTTTTTAGGTTTTATTTTATATTAAATCAGTGTACACGAATACAGATACCGCGAATAGTGGGGGGTTTACTGTATTAGTAGCTTTCTAGATATATTAATACAAAAATTCACACATTGTTAGAGAGATCCATCTTTAATTCAGTTTAGAATATGCCATTTTAGTTTGCAGCAAAGCTTAGTTACTGGTAGCTACTAATTCTAAAAACAGATAGATGGTTCGACATTGGCGATCATACTCAGGTAGCTGATAAACTGAATGAATATTTTGCATCTACATTCACATGGAAAATTATTCAAGGAGGGGAATGCCAAAAGTTTATGAAACTAACAGGGAGCTAAGTGATTTTGTAATAATGGAGAGCAAATTGGAGTAGAAATTGTTGAAGTTAAACATAAGTAAGGCACCTGGGTGGATGGGATCTATCCAGTTACATTAAAGGAGGTAGCAAAGGAAATAAGCAAACCTTTAGCCATAATTATGAGAGCTTCCTTGGATTCAGTGAAGGTTCCCATGGACTGAAGGTGTGCAAATGTATCCCCAATTCACAAAGGGGGTTCAAAGGGTGACACAAATAATTATAGACCTGTTAGTTTAACTTCTGTTCCTGGAAAAATAATAGAGTCACTGGTTAAAGAATTGTGCAGTGAGATATAAAGTTTTCCGAACAGTGCAAATGGGCTGCCAAAGCAGGTCATGGAAGTCTTGTCAATGATATATAGGAATTTAGCTAGCAGGGACAAGGAGGTGATTATCCCATTGTACAAGGCAGTGGGCAGGTCACACCTGAAGTACTGTGTACAGGTCTGGAGGCCTCATTTTGGGAAAGATGTAGAGTTGCTAGAATGAACACAAAGAAGGGCAACAAGGTTGGTGAGCGGAACAAAGGGTTGCTATTACCAAGAAGGGCTTAAGTTTGAAAATTGCAGTGCCTGGAGACTAGGCACCTGATTGAGGTGATAAGGCCTTGAATGGGTTGAGCAAGCTCAGTACTGATGGGATTCTTCCTCTTGCCCAGATTACCACCCTGTGGGAGCATAGATTCAAATTGAGGAAAGACGGTTGTAGAATAGATGTGTAGAAATTTGCTTCTGGCCAGCAGGTAGTGAATTGCTGGAACACACTTCCATCTCTTTTTGTAAAAATTGATAGCTTAAATAAATTTAAGGCTGAGCTGAAATGAATGGATGGGTGAAATGGGGTTTTTTTTTTTTTTTTCCTTTGGCTGATGCTTCATAAGCTTTCTTTCTTGCACCATATGCTTCAACTAATGCTAATGGTAAAATGAAGTATCATTTGCCAACTAGCAACTCATATTAGCACTTGAGGGCCAGCAGCAGTTGATGGAACATTTTACAGATCACTTAAGCAGCACTCACAGAAAAACCAGTATTCTGTTGAATACTAGTGGAACTGCTAGACCAGTGTTCTAGTTGTATTAAATATTTTGTCCCCCATCCCCTGGTAAATTTCCCTTCCAATTGAAATCACCCATAACAAGGCATTTACATTTGCTCATCAATTCGGTTTGCACTTAGAAACTTTCATCATATTCTTCACAATCTTCTGATGTGTGGTATACCCCAACTCTCATTTTCCCTTGCCTTCCAACTACCTAACACCACACAGATTCTGTGCCAGCATGCATAATTTCCAAATCTAGGAATGCTTTGTCATCTTCGGGCTACTTTTCATAAGAGATTCATTGTTACATGCTGCTGGGTTACACCAAGTTTCAGCTCATAAATTTTATTGGCAATGCCCCTAATATTACTTAGATACTTCAGACTAAAATGTTCATATATTCCTTGATTCTCTGGCATTAGTTGCCTATTCATTTAAACCATCACTGGCCTTGACATGTCGTTTCAGTATCCTTTGCTTTTGTATCTGCATGCAACAAGCTCGAGATATTTGTAAGCACTATTTGACTTACACTGAGTGAACACTGAATTATGACCACCTACCTAATACTTCGTACGACCTCCTTCTCTCAGTACAGCAGCTATCTGACGTAGCATTGATTCAACAAGATGTCGGAAGCATTCGGGAGGTATGGCCAACCAAGCTGTGTGTAATACGGTCAGCAATGCAGGTACGGAGGTGACTGATGTATCCAGATTCCTGATATGCCTTTTCATAGTGTCCCACACAAGTGCCGTATGGGATGGATTGATATCAGGGGAATTCGAAGGCTAGTCAATATGTCAGAAGTCAGAACTGTGATCCTCAAACCATTCCTACACAACAAGTGCCCGATGGCTCAGCACATTGGAAGACACCATCGCCATTCAGAAAAAAGTGTAACAAAGCAGGGTGTACACAATCAGCAAGCAGTTGATGATAGTGGAGACCACTGATACGTTGTTCCACATGCACCAGGGGTCCAAGTTCCTGCCACTGAAACATGCCTCACACCATACAACCACCTCCACCAGCCTGCACTTTCGATACCATGCACGATGGATTAAAAGCTTCATGTTGTTGATGCCAAATCCGTACACGACCATCCACAGTGTGGTGGAGTAAATAACGTGACTCATTCGACCAGCACACCTTCTTCCAGTCTTCTAACATCCAACTTGCATGCTCTCTTTGCACCAGGCAAGTCTTTTACGCCAATGAACTTGGTTAGGAGAGGATGCCGTAGGGGTCGTCTGCTGGTATAGCCCATGTGTGCGAGCGTGCGATGCATGGTCATGCCAGATATTGTTCCGAGTTGGCCCATGTTGTATTGAGTAGTCAACTTTTCAACAATGCTGCGCCTGTTTGCCTGTACAAGTCATCGGACCAGGCGCTCACCTCTAATATCAACCTTTTGCTGACCTTTGTAGTTTTGCCATTGGGTAGTTTAACCATTTCTTTTCATTGACGCCAGTCCTGGTACACTTTAACTACGGCAGTTCTCGAACACTCCACCAGTTCAGCCATTTGGGAAATCGAGGCGTCAGCTCGTCGAGCACCCACAATCTGCCCTTTATCAAAGTCCGATAAATCCTTCCTTTTACCCATCACGCTCAGAATTTTACTCCACACTCACATACCCCACATGGTCAATGGGTCACATTCAGTTTTTATATGGGTGGTCATACAGTGATCACTCAGTGTATATCATCAGATAAATGAGCAGACAAATGCTCATTTATCTGGTGATATACACTGGCCACCCTAGTAGGCACAAAGATAAACCTTTCTATCTACTGGGATGGGCTAGTGCTAATAAAATATCCTGCCCAAAAATGCCTTGCAGAATTCCTCAAAACTTGAATTAATCCACAAGGAAAGAAGAAAAATGAGAAAGTTACGTAAAAAATAAATAAATAAAATTATATTCTGCCAGTGGCTAAGCTTGTGATGAAATGCGACTGGTTGTCATATTAATGTCATAGCGGTGAAAATCGATATGATATGAATGCATAGTTCCAGGATAAAATAAAATATCATGCAGCAAATGTCAAATTAAATCTTATACAAAAAGACCTTCAGCAGGAGGATTTCTGGACTTATTCATTGGTAATAAAATAGTTAGCTACATTTGGACTGATTCTGTACATATCTGTACATTCTGTTCATATTTTCTTTCATCGATAAATTTGAATCCAACAGGACAGTTTTTTTTTTTTTTTTCCCCTTTTGAGAACTTTAGGTGAACCTCAGTTTGGATTTGTTGCCTCTGATTTGCATCATGTTCAGATATTGAAATTTTGTTAAAGTTAAATTTCACTGGGCAGGGAAAAAAAAGTAATAAATGAATAAATGTTAAATAAAGTAGAACTAGAAATTAGAACATAAATAAAGTAATAAATGTTAAATAACGTTAATCTTATGTATGATTTTTTTTTTTTTTTACTTTAAATATCTTCATACAGACTAGTGTACAGATTAGAAAAATGGTTGGAAATATCTGAAGCCTGGAATATCAACCATCCCACAACTCCTACATCTCCTACAAACTTTGAAGAATGCCAAAAAAGTATGTAGCTAAAAATCTTAAATTCACTTTTAGTAGAAAAATCCCCCTTTAACATATGATATACACTTCTGTTCGAAGAAAGTGCATCACCCCTTAAAATTGTAATTATCGTTCGATAAGTATATGGCAATATTTCTTACAGATTGCATCAGATAAGATCAACATGCGTAGGTGATAATGTACTATTGCATCAGCTGTTACTTTCAGCTATATAAGCACGCTCTTGCAGTCATTCCTTGCTTGTGTCAGGATGGCGAGTTACGTGCAGTTGACACCACAAAGAAAGAGTGCTATTATTCCTTTATGTGAGGAAAGATGTTCTTTCCAAACTCAAGAATACTGGTTCTGCTGATAGGAAAAAAGGAACCAGTCACCTTTTTTAACCCCTGCCATTATACATTCTCATATATTTGGAAAACAGAATAGAAATATGTAGAACAGAATAGAATGCATTGGTAATGCAAAAACCTAAGACTAGCTAGAACTGAAATTAAATAGACCATTTTATACCAAATCTATAATAGAATCTAAATCTACCAAATTAATCTAAAAAATGATAATAAATTAATCAAAAACAGAAATTTGGTTCTTGTTGCTGTCACATTCATTGGTTTCCTACCTGGAAGTCTAAAATGCTGGTGAAACTGATATTCAGGTGACACCTGAGTCAAGTGGACTGAATGTCTGATCATTCAGCAACAACTAAATCCTCTGCTTGCACCTTCACAGTGGTGGTACTGTTAGTAACCCTGGGTATAACCCCTTTGCACAAGTCCTGAAACATGGCACCTAGTATACTGGAGGTGACCACCGAGGTGTGAAACAATATAAGCAGGGGTCAAGGTGTGGCATCCACACCACGAAGAGGAATGTCGTCTTTCTGTGTAACCAGGCAATATTGGTTACAATAGAAACTGTGCCTTTACCTTTAACTACTGCAACATCTTTCTTCATCTTCCAACCGACAACTGCATGATTACTACCAGCCAATGGTTCCTGTATTTTAAGCCATGAGATGTCATCTGATTCGTGATTAATGATGACGTCAAAAATATGTTCACCCCTAGTATTTTCTCTAACATGCTGGTACAAATAACAATCATCTAGTTTATTTAGAAAAATTTTTCCCCAAGTGAACTTCCCTCCCACTTATTCCAATCAATCTGGGGCAGATTGAAGTCACCCATGATAAGACATTCTCACTTGCCCATTCCTTCTGTGTGTAAAGACCCTTGTCATCATCAGCCATTTTCAATCCACTGCAGGATGAAAGCTTTTCCATCAACTTTCCAATTCCTTATGTTTTGTGCTATGGCCATCCATTTACTACCCACGAACTCTTGAATTTCATCTGTCCCTCCTTGTTGTTGTCTTCCAGGTTTTATATTAGCTCCTCTTGGGTACCATTCTGCTGTTATTTTCTTATTCCATCTGTCATCAAGTCTTCGAGCTATGCATCCTTGGGGTTGTCACAGACATTCTCTCAGATATGCCAGACAAGCTGTACTTGCTACCTGGGAGTCTAAAATGCTGATGGAACTGATATTCGGGTTACACTCAAGTAGCCCCAATTTCGGCAAAGTCCGAATGGTCTATGACAGCCAAACCCTCTGCTTGCACCTTCACGATGGTGGGACTGTTAGTAATCCTGGGTATAACCTCGATACACAAGTACAGGGTGGGTGACCACCCAGGTGTGAACCAAAGTAAGCAGGGGTCGAGGTGTAGCAACCACACCACATGGAGGAATGCCGCCCCTCTATGTTACCAGGCAGTACTAGGTGGTATATGACTCATCAACCGGTGCAATACCACCACTTTGCTTATTGGAGGCTTGAAGTGGTGGAACCCATGTTTAGTCTCTAGAGCTAAGTTCCGGTAAACCCTTCCCTATCTTTTCCATCATGCAGTGTGATTGATGATTTTTGAGGTTATGATGAACATCGTGGCAAGATCCAATATTCCTTACATTTCGAGGGTACAGCTCTAAAACGGTGTTCGCAGGCCGGCCGCTAGTTAGTACACCGGACCGAACCTATTGGTAACTCTCTAGGAGGCTTCCAGATCAGCTAGTGTATAATCTTGCTACCTCTACTCTGCCAGATAGTGACTGGAGGGAGTCCGAATAGTATGTATGCGGGGAGCATTGTCAAGGCCATGTTATGTCAAGGATCTAGGTATATTCTTACCATGTGTACACCACATCCAAAAATTTCATTACTTCATACAGCATGTCCCACCCACTTTTTCTAACTATTGAATACACCATGAATTATCAAACTAATAGAGCAAGCTTATCTGCGAAAAGATCTAAACCTCCCAAGGACTTCCTAGTCCATTTCCACTTGCAGTCTGCCAAACCCCATGTACTTTTTCTGACAGAATCTCAGTTATCGGTTGATTCAACTACTGTTCATCTGAGATGCCCAAATTATTCGCTGTATGATTCCTTTCGCCTGAAAGGTGGTATGTCTGTTCTGATATTCCCTGTCAGAGACACGGCAGTTTGGAATCTCCTCTCTTTGATCTTCTCTGGCTTAAAATCTCTCTACCTCATTGTGTCAAATTCATCTGTTGTCTCTACCGTTCTCCCAACTCCACTAATCACTTGGAGCTCTTTAACTTCCTCTCTTTGCAACTTGACTTTCTCCAGTCCAACTTTCCTAACAGTGAGGTTCCTTGGTGATTTTAATGTTCACAACTCCAGCTGGCTTCCGTTTTCTAGTACACAGACCCAGCTGGTCGAGATGCTGAGGCCTTTGCAATTACTAATGACCTTGCACAGATTGTTCATTTACCTACAAGAATACCGGACAATCCTAATCATACAGCCAACACGCTTGGTCTTTTTCTCACAAACAACCCTTCTAAGTACACGGTCGAAGTGAGAGGTCCTTTAGGCACTTCAGATCACAAGTTGGTGATTGTATCTTCTCCAATAGAGCCTTTATCGCATGGCTATTCCCAACTTCGTGTTGTTTGGCATTACAAGAATGCAAAATGGGATGACCTGCGAGATTTCTTTTCTTCTTTTCCTTGGTCAGTTAATGTTTCAGAACTTCTGATGTCAACGTTTGCTCAGATCGTGTCAGTAAAATTATTCTTGTAGGAATGGAATCCTTAATTCCACATTCCACTTTAAAATCTCATCCTTTATCTAAACCTTGGTTATCCAATAAATGTTCTAAGGCTGTTCAAGAGAAGAACGTTGCATATCATAATTGGCTTGTTTCCAATCCTTCAGTTTCATTTTCTGCCTACAACAAAGCTCGCAACAATTTTAAAGCAGTTACTAATCAGTCCAAACTAGAGTTTGAACAGGCTAAGAGTAGAAAACTTGTTTCTTGCCCTAATGGTAGCCGAGCATTCTGGTCTCTTGCCAAAACTATTGGCCGCAACTTTTGCCCATCTCTGTCCAAACCAGATGGTTCTGTTGTCACTTCAGCCAAGGATAAAGCTGACCTGCTAGCATCCCATTTTTCTTCCAACTCATGTATTAATGATCTTGGTAAAACACTTCCCACCATTCCCAACTTGCTCCATTCAATGCCTCCTGTGGTTTTCTATCAAAAGGATGTCAGAAGGATTTTGACGAATCTTGATGCTAAGAAAGCTCCAGGTCCCGATGGTATTTCTCCACTTGTTCTCAAAACCTGTGCTCCTGAACTTACTCCTATTTTTTGCCGCCTTTTTTCACTTTCTTATTCCAAAGGTGTTTTTCCTTCTGCTTGGAAATTTGTTCATATCCAGCCAGTTCCTAAAAGGGGTGACAAATCCCTCCCATGCAATTACTTCTACTCTTTCTAAAGTAATGGAGAAATTAATTAACCACCAACTCTTAAACTACCTAGAAACCTTCCATCTAATCAACGATTGCCAGTATGGATTTCGTCAGTGTCGATCCACTGGTGATATTCTGGTTATGTTACCCATTTATGGACTAATTCAATGGAAAGGTTCGGTGAAACACAAGTAGTTGCTCTTGATATCTCAAAGGCTTTCGATCGTGTTTGGCATAAAGGTCTTCTAAACAAGCTTCCATCCTATGGTTTGCCAACCGTTTTTTGTAATTGGTTATCCAGTTTTTCTCTCTGATCGCTCACTGAGAGTGATGGTAGATGGCTCTCTGTCTTGTAACTTCTCCACTAATGCCCGTGTCCCCCAAGATTCAGTTCTTTCCCCCTACTCTTTTCCTCTTGTATATTAATGACCTTCTTCCATTGACTGGAAATCCTATCCATAGTTTTGCCGATGATAGCACACTGCATTCCACTTCCCCTCGACGTGGGCACCTGTACGTGGTGAGGGGACCTCCCAGTGACGCTGCTGGACTTCCAGACTAGCATCACTGGAATCCAACGCCCACAGCCCAGGTTCCAGGCTTACATCAATGGAATCCGGCGTGTTTGCCGTGCACTGCGACCCGTGGAAATTCGGAAAGGGGGATCCTGGTGGTTGAGGGGCCCAGCTTCAATACACCACTTTGGCCCCTGCTTCGACAAGACGGGTGGTCCTGGAAGGCCCGGCTAGGATCAATTGGCTAGTAGGCTCGCCTGCGAGGGTCAACCGTGTCAATGCCACACCCTACCCTCATGGTCCGAGGGACAGGATTCAGGCTGGCGGCGGTGCGGGTATAGTGTCTGGGTAGCCTTGGCGTCCCACTCCCGAGCGCATTTATTGCATGCCGGGTAGTGGGCGTCCCTTTGGGCTCCGTGGTGGGTGGGGAGCCCGGGCACTGAACCATATAAAAATCTCTATGAATCCTGATAAACTAAATCTTCAGGGCCCCAACCCGGTCCCTATCTGAAATCAATGAAAAGGAGACAGATAGCATTATTGCTAAAAAAAGGCAGCGAACCGAATTACCATCAGGGCCTGTCCCAAGGTTCTTAATTATGCATTCCACCGATGAAACACCAATTGGTAAAATGTCGCCCTTTTTTATTCAAAAAGGGTTAGACGGGTTAGCAGGTTCACCCAAATCAGTTAAGAGGCTTCGTTCTGGAGACCTTTTAATTGAAACTAAAAATGACAGGCAATCTGAACATCTACTCCGAACAACATCAATCGGAGGAATCCCTATAACAGTGACACCACACAGAACACTCAATTCATCGAGAGGTGTCATTTCGGAGTGGAACCTTCTCGACGTAACCGAGGAGGAAATCTGCTCCGAATTAAAACCCCAGGGAGTTATTGCCGTCAAGAGAATTACTGCGCAAAGGGATGGAAAAATTGTTAAAACCAGGAGCGTTATCCTGACTTTTAACTCTCCTAAACCTCCTGACGAGATTAAAGCTGGATACATCAATTGTTCAGTGCGTCCATACGTTCCAAACCCTTTACGGTGTTTTAAATGCCAGAAGTATGGACATTCTCAAATGGCCTGCCGTGGAGTCCTTGCATGCGCTCGATGCGGTGAAAAGGACCACGAAACAACAGCATGTTCAGCCGCAAAACCCACCTGTATTAACTGTGAAGGCGAACACCCGGCCTATTCACGAGCATGCCAGAGGTGGAAAGAAGAAAAAGAAATTCAACGGCTGAAGGCAGAGCTAAATATATCATACCAGGAGGCAAGGAAATCGGTCAAACCCCTGAATATTAACAAACCTACCTACGCCCAGAAGGTAGCAGGGAGATGTTCCGTCGGAACTCAGACGGACATGACCATTCCTCCAAAGGAGTCTTTCACTCCCATCGCGCTTTATCTCTTAAGTTCACAAAAACCTGCACAGAAGGACCAATCAGCTGCCACTCCTATATCGGTACCTCCTAATGCTCCACAAGCAACAAAGGTAACTATGAAAGATAAAAATAAAAAAGGGGAAGTCCCCCCTAGAACCCAAGAAAACATGGAGGTCGAGCAGAAGGAGGTACCCGAAGATTCAGTCTTGGAACTCTTTGCGGAGGAAGAAATGGACACGGGACAGCGTCCATTCTTCCCCAAAAAAGATAAATCCAAGACTGATAAAAGTAAGCCCTCAGCACCTCGGAAGCCGCCTGATGGACCCACCAAGCCAAAATAATGGCTAAATTCCTACAATGGAATTGTCGTGGATTCCGGCAAAATATTGATGACATCAAGGCCCTCCTGCAAAAGCACGAGCCAGTTTGCTTTTGCTTGCAGGAGACATATCTAAAGGCAAATGATGATCCCACCATGCACAACATCACATTTTTTCGAAAGGATAGAATTGCGGATGGCCCTGTACATGGGGGAGTGGCTATCCTTGTGGGTAACCAGACCCCAGTGCAGCCCTTGCTAATTACAACCAGCATAGAGGCTGTTGCAATTCGCCTTTCAGTGGGATTTCTATTAACTGTGTGCTCCATTTATTTGCCACCTGGGACTGACATCTCCCAGGCAGACCTTGATGATCTTCTTACGCAGCTGCCTTCCCCTTTCTTACTTCTCGGGGATTTTAACGGACATAACACCCTGTGGGGTAGTGCTAACATCAACGGAAGGGGACGAGTCATAGAGCGTATGCTCAATGACAATGACCTTTCCCTTCTAAATACTGGAACAAACACCTTCTCCCACATGCCTACCCGTACTTTTTCTGCCATTGATCTCTCTATCTGCTCCCCTTCACTCACTTGGGAAGTGGAGGAGAATCCATACGGAAGCGATCACTTCCCCGTGATAACCTTGTTACAGAGTGGGAGCCCATGTCTTCCTTTTAGGTTACCACGGTGGAAGATTGATCAGGCTGACTGGACTGCCTTCCAACATCAGGCAAATTTTGATCTTAGCACAGTCAGTCAAGAGCCTATCAATGATGCAGTTAAGTACATCACAGAAAATATTGTCCAAGCAGCTGCGAATGCTGTTCCAAAAACATCTGCCCGGTTTCCACCATTTCCCAAACCTTGGTGGAATTCACAATGCACAGCAGCAAAAAAGGCTCAAAACAAAGCGTGGGGGATATTCCGCCGATATCCTACCACGACCAACCTTATAGCCTTTAAAATTGCACAAGGCAAAGCACGATATATCCGCCGTCAGAGTCAAAAGGAATCGTGGATCCGTTTTACATCATCTATTAACCAGTCTACCAACTCTAAGGTAGTCTGGGATAAAATCCGGAAAATGAAGGGAAAATATACATCCCACCCTTCTTCAATCCTAGATTATAATGGATGCGCTATTGCAGATCCAACTGCAATAGCTAATGCTCTTGGGGAAACGTTCTCTAACATCTCTGCAACATCTTCGTATTCCCCAGAGTTCCTGGTCCTGAAACATAAACTGGAAAAACAAGCACTTAATTTTAAGACCAAGGGCCTCTATCCCTACAACGGGGCATTCACTATAGAGGAACTGAAAAGAGCCCTCATTCTTTCCAAAGCAAGTGCTGTTGGACCAGATGGCATCCATTATGAAATGATTAAACATCTTTCACCAAAATCTATGGATTGTCTGCTCTTTCTGTATAACAGAATCTTTACTGAAGGGCAGTTTCCGGACTCCTGGCGAAAGGCAATCGTCCTTGCCTTTCCTAAGCCAGGAAAGGATCCAAAAGTCACCGCCAATTATCGTCCTATTGCTCTGACTAGCTGTCTGTGCAAAATCCTGGAGAGAATAGTCAATTCTCGTTTAGTATGGTATTTAGTATCAAATGACCTTCTCTCCAACATCCAGTGCGGCTTCCGAAGGAACCGGTCCACTTTGGACCATCTTATTAGATTGGAAGCATCCATCCGGGATGCTTTCCTAAAACGCAAACACTTGGTGTCGGTGTTCTTTGACATAGAGAAAGCGTATGACACAACTTGGAGATTTGGCATTTTAAAAGATTTACATAGCCTAGGCCTAAGAGGGCATCTGCCCTGTTTTATCCAAAACTTTTTGGCCAATCGATCGTTCCAAGTTCGTGTGGGATCCTCACTCTCTCGCTCCTTTAGCCAAGAGGAGGGAGTACCACAAGGATCAGTATTAAGTGTCACGCTTTTTGCCATCAAAATAAATTCCATCACAGAACAACTTCCTCCAGCTGTAAACAGTGCCCTCTATGTTGATGACTTTAGCATTTTTTGCCAGTCGTGCAACATGAGGGTTATTGAAAGACAACTGCAGAAAGCCATAGATAGTCTGAATTCCTGGGCACTTGCTAATGGCTTCAGGTTCTCGCCGGAGAAGACCGTTTGCGTACACTTTTGTCGCAAGCGTAATCTTCATCCTGAACTGAATTGAGGCTCGGACAAAATGCTATTCCAGTAGCAGCGAACCTAAAATTCTTGGGACTCATATTCGATAAAAAATTGACCTTTTTGGATCATATTCGTCAACTCCGCACAAAGTGCACAAGAGCCCTTAATATGCTCCGCTCGCTCGCCTCATCTTGGGGTGCAGACCGATGCACCCTTCTACGGCTTTACCGTGCACTTGTGTGATCCAAATTAGATTATGGGTCCCAAGTATATTCTTCAGCCAGAGACAGTGTACTTCGATGGCTGGATCCTGTCCATCATCAGGCTATACGTATCGCTACTGGAGCATTTCGAACATCTCCTGTCCAGAGTTTATACGTCGAAGCAAACGAACCACCGTTATCGTTTCGACGTAAGCAGTTGTCTTTAAAGTACGCTTTAAAACTGAAATCCCTGCCAGACCATCCTACGTGGCCCTTCGTTTTTGAGCCACGATGGGAAAACTTGTACAATACTCGTAAGACTGCCAATCGTCCTTTTGGTATTCGTTTCCAAGAGCTACTCAATGAACTTAATATCAAGGTAGACAAGGTTGCCCAAACACCAAAGCAACCCTTTCCACCCTGGCATGCTCGTGTCCCGGCATGCGACTTGTCGCTTAGAAACTGGGGAAAGTCGGACACGCCATCATGTGTCTACCTGCAGCTTCATTCAGCACACCGAACTGAATATTCCGACTTCGTGCCAGTCTACACAGACGGTTCAAAGTCAGAATCATATGTGGGATCTGCTGCTGTCTTTACAGACAGCACTATATCAGAGCAGATTCCCTCTGAATGCAGCATATTTACTGCAGAGCTGCACGCTGTAGAGTTAGCCTTGGATCATATTAGTAAATGCCAATACCAACGGTTCATTTTATATTCCGACTCTCTTAGCATGTTACAGGCTTTAATATCTGTGAGGTATAATCCTCATCCAGTTCTGTCTAGCATTCGGCAGAAGATTCACGTTCTCCATGAACGCGAATATGACATCCGCTTCTGCTGGATTCCCAGCCACATTGGGATTAGGGGAAATGATTTGGCTGACGCCGCAGCCAAATCAGCAATTCCCAATAATAACCGCTGCCTGTTAGTCCCCTATACAGACTACAGGCAAATAGTACATAAAAAGATACATTCCCAATGGCAGGATTCGTGGAATAGACAGACTGCGAATAAATTATATCGTATAAAGCCCGTAATTGAACCGTGGCAGTCTAGTCTGCACAGGAATCGTAAGGAGGAAGTTGTTCTAGCTCGTCTCCGCATAGGACACAGTCATCTTACACATTCTTTTCTGCTGAGGGCAGATGACTGTCCTATGTGCGAGAACTGTGACACCATTTTATCTATTTATCACATTTTAACCATATGTCCACGTTTTACCCCTGAACGTGATTTTTATTTTACCCCTTTTAGTCATCTGGCTGAGCCTTATACACTCAGCCAGATTTATCCGACAATGACCACGTGTCTGCTGTTTTTAGCTTTTTAAAATCAATAAACGTTTTTGCTTATATATAAAATTTACATTTTATTATGATTTTCTGTTGATTTACCTTTTATACATTTGTTAAATTTTTTGACATAGTGACCTAACTAATTAGGTCACTGAAAGTTTTCTCTTTTATATATGACCTGGTCTTGGCGCATTATAGCCTAAGTTGCTAATGCGCCAATAAAACTCAAATCAAATCAAAGCATTCCACTTTCCATTTTGAGAAACTTTCTCCTGCTCAATCAGCTTCAACTTCTCGAAAATCTGCTACCAATTCCTTAAATGCCGATCTTCAGGTAATTCTCCAGTAGGGCAAAGACAACTTAGTTGATTTCAACCCTTCTAAAACTCAGTCTTGTTTTATATCTCATAAAAAGGATTCTTCTGCTCCTATGCTTATCTTTAGTGACACTCCGATTTCTAGGCAAAATGATATATCTTTTTTAATGTTGAGCGAGTTGAGAGTGTCCAGAGGCACATTTGGGAAGTGTCTCTTGAAATTCTCCATGAACATTAGTCCATGTAGAGCAGTGTCCATTTATTACCACTCAGCCGTCCCTTTATCCATTGTAGCAACTTGCCCTTAATGCCATACCACTCCAATTTGTACAGCAGTCCTCCATGTGCAACAGTATCAAAAGCTTTCCTGAAATCCAAGTATATGATATCAAAATTATTTTTTGCATCCAGATTCTTTGTGGCCACATTGTAGTATCCAATCAAATTGGTCAGACAATAACAAACCTTCCCTTAAAATACCCATGCCTTGTCTGAATTATTACTGCAGTCTTGTCTAGATGATCCTGCAATGCTTCTTTAACCACTGACTCAATTATAATTATTTTCCACAGAACAGAGGTTAAACTTACACGTTTATAATTATTTGTGTCATCCTTTGCACCCCCTTTGTGAATTGGGGATACATTTGCACATCGGCAGTCCATGGGGACCGCCATTGAATCTAAGGATGCGCTCATAATTGTGTCTAAGGGTTTTCTTACTTCCCTCACTGCCTCCTTCAATATAACTGGATAGATTCCATCCACCATAGGTGCCTTTTTTATGTTTAACTTCAATTTCTCCCCCACTTTTCTCTCTATTATTAAAAAAATAACTTAGCTCCCTATTAGAGTTCAGCATACTTCTGTCCTTCCTTCCTTACTGAATTGCTCATGTGTGAATGTAGATGCAAAATACCCATTCAGTTTATCAGCTTTCTGAGCAGAATCATCAACAGTCGAACCATCAATATCAAGCAGACCAATCTGATTCAACCCCTTCCTTCTAGAGTTTACATAAGTAAAGAAATCTTTGTTGTTTTTCTTTGCATACTTTGCCAAGGATTTCTCGTAATCAGCCTTCGCTTTCCTAACCTTCTTTGTGACCTGATTACAGACCAACTTATATCTGCCGCAGTATTCTGATTCTGTGACGCCTGACAATTTATATGCATCTCATGCATTTTTCTTCTCTTCCACGAGCCTCATTAGTTCATCTGACATCCATTTAGGACTAAATCTTGAACAGTATTTCTTAGTCGGTATGAAAAGCCTGTTAGCATCCAAGTTTAATTCCTTGAAGGCTACTCATTTAGAATTCGCTGTTTTTAACATCATCAGTTGATCCCACTGTATAGAATTTAAAACTGACCGAGACCATTGTAATCACCTTTATGAAAGCAAAAACTCTTCCCTTTACCTTTGATGGTAGTTACATTAGCATTAGCATTAGTAGAGGCATTTGATGCAAGAAAGCAAGCTTATGCAGCATCAGCCAAAAAAAAAAATAAAGTAAAATAAATAAATAAAAAATAACCACTTCCACTTCACCCCTCTGTTCGTTCGAAATACCTGTCCAGCTGAGCCTTAAACTTATTTAGGCTATCAACTTCCACGACAAGGGATGGAAGTCTGTTCCACCTACCAACCACCCGCTGGCTAAAGGCAAATTTCCGCACATCTATCCTACATCTGTCTTTCCTCAATTTGAATTTATGCCCTCTCAGGTGATTATTCTGAGCCAGAGGAAGAATCCCATCAGCATTGAGCATGCTCAAACCATTCATGGCTTTGAACACCTCTATCAGATCACCTCGCTGGTGCCTAGTCTCCAGACACTGTAATTCGCAAAACTTAAGCCTTTCTTCATAAGAGCACCCCTTTGTTCCATTCACTAATCTTGTTGCCCTTCTCTGTACTCGTTCCAGCAGCTCTACATCCTTCTTGAAATGAGGCCTACAGGCCTGTATACAGTACTCAAGGTGTGGCCTGACCATTGCCTTATACAAGGGAATAATCACCTCCTTATCCCTGCTAGATAAATTCCTATATATCATTGACAATACACCATGAGCTACTCTTGCAGCCCATCTGCACTGCTCAGAGAACTTCATATCTGCCTGCACAACCACCCCCAGGTCCCTTTCATTCTCTACCACTGTCAGTGTAGTACCACAGAGTTGATATGTTGCTCTAGGTTTGCTGTTTCCCATATGTAGTACTTTACATTTGTCAATGTTAAACTTCATTTGCCACCTCTCAGCCCATCTGCTCAACCTTTACAGATCCTGTTGCAGCAGCATAGTGTCAGTAGTGTCCTTGACAACCCTGCCAACCTTCGTATCGTCTGCAAACTTGGACATTAAGCTTGATATACCATCATCAATATCATTTATAAATACAGAAAACAATAAAGGACCCAATACTGAACCCTGAGGGACTCCACTAATAACATTAGTCCACGATGAGCAGTGTCCATTGATTACCACTCTCTGTCTTCTCCCCCTCAACCACCCCTTTATCCATAGCAGCAATTTGCCTCCAATGCCACACTGCTCCAATTTGTGCAGCAGTCTTCCATTTGCAACAGTATCAAAAGCCTTTCTAAGATCCAATATCAAATATATAATATCAAAGTTATTCCCTGCATCCAGTTCTTTTGTGACTGCATCATAGTATCCAATCAAATTGGTCAGGCAAGACTTCCCCTTAACAAAACCATGCTGTGTCTGAGCTATAACTGAAGTCTTGTCTAGATGATCCTGCAGTGCTTCTTTAACCAGTGCCTTCATTAATTTTCTGGGAACAGAAGTTAAACTCACAGGTCTATAATTACTTGTGTCAGCCTTTGATCCTCCTTTGTGAATTGGGGTCACATTTGACATCTTTAAGTAAATCCCACATCAGTGCACTGTGAATACTGTCACCTAGTGTTTCCTTTTCTTCAAATTCTTAATGCATGAATAATCACTGCTGATAATCAGATCAAGAGTATTACTCCCTCTGGTTGCCCCTGAAACATGTTGCTGTAGAAAATAATCCTCAAATAAATCCCCAGAAATCTTGCTGGTGTGCAAGTAACCAACCCAAAAGTTCCAATCAGTCTCTGCACAGTATCTGGAAATTTAAAATCCCCCATTACAAGACATTCTTATTTAATGGCCCACTATTTCTCTGCACAATTGTTCATTGTACTCATCAGAGTCATTAGGCCTATAACACACTGCTACTCTCAACTTAGTTTTACCAATGCTTATGTCACACCAAACTGACTCAACACTGCACTGTCTACCCATGTCAACTGGATGCACTTCCTTCGGATTTACGTGTTTCTTACCTGACAGCATCAACCCTCCTCCCCTTCCCATCCTGTCTATCCTTTCTGTACACATTGTACTCCCCAAATTCCAATTCTGCATTCCTAATATCTGTGTGACACTGTGTCTCTGATATCCCAACAATATCCATCTTTGATGTCTTGACCAACACTTCAAATTCATCAAATTTATTTACTATACTCCTAGCATTTTTTGTACATGCACCTATTCTTACTCTTAGTTACCCTAACACAGCCTATATATTTTCTTGTTTTGCGATGACTCCCAGTAGTTCCTGAAATCCCAGCAACTTGCTTTCCAGGCTGCTGCTCATTCCAGTAGAAGCCGTGCAAGAATTACTTCCACCTCTCCCTGCAGCTACTGTTAATCTATTAACCTGTAGATCCCCAACCCACCTAACATCAGCAAATATTCTTGCACCCTTTCTATTGAAGTATACCCCATCCATGTAGAAGCAATCTCTCCTGTTAACAAACACAGACTGCACTGAGAAAAAGTTTACCCCATGAGCCTTGCACAATCTCTCCAGGGCCGAATTGATTGACAAGGCTCTCATCATATGCTCCCTTCTATTGTGTCTGTGCAAAATTGCAGACACTTTCATGACTTTTTTTCAACACTTGTACTTGTACACTGACCTGTACTTGTTAAGTAAATCTTCAGATTTCTTACTCTTAATGTCATTAGTGCCAACATGTACAACAGTATCACCTTGTATGCACTTAAAAGATGATATCTGCTCTACAACATCATCAACTTTTGCCCCTGACATATATACCCTGGTTCTGTTCTACCTATCCTTTTTGCATAATATATTCCCCGTCTCCCTGACAATAGAGTCACGGACAATAACTAACTCCTGCGGGACCAGCGCATTCTGCCTTGGAGATTGCCACTATACAGTGGCAATCTCCCAGGCAGCCTGATGCACAGGAGTAAGCTGTGGTGTTGAGTTGGGTAGCTGAGAGCTTGATGGGCTCCTCATATTAATTTTATCGAGGGCATCTACCCTACACCTCAAACTCTCATAGATGCCCATCAGAACACTGAACTGACACCTAATTTCTTAACACTCTCTGTGCCTAACACACACACAAAAACATACTCCTTGGCTAGATCATGTCCTGTTCAAGATAGATCTGCAAACATTTCACGCTTTTGTGATCTCCAACGCATTAGTTTTTCCAACTAATGCGTTGGAGATTCACCCCCTTTGGTTCTCCCCCGAGCCACAGCACTCCCGCTACTTTGTGCCCGTTGCTTTGCTGCTCTAGTGTGGGTCATAATTTAAGTACAATTTAATTAACGATGAATTTTAATAAGATTAATAAATTTTACTGATTAATTTATAATACTCTACTAAGCTAACAGATTTCTAAGACAGTGCTACGTTACACTATTCCATATTGATATAATATACTATAACAATGGCAGCAAGTTACGAATGGTAAAATCTATGGACAGTGAGTATTAACTTTTAAAATCGCTATCTAAATTCAAATTAAACCAAGGAGCATGATTAGAACTATAAAGCTACTTCTAGAAAAAAAATCAATGTGACAATTAAATCAATAAAACAGCTAAATATTTATTAAAAAACTTAGCGTTTGCCGGAGCTGCAGAATCTTGTCCAAACATGTGGATAACCTCGTACCCAGCAACCTGGGTACAATTATATCATTATAACCTTTAGTTTGTACCTCTTAGAAATCCTGAATAGTAGTCTTGACACCCTTGGCGATGTTCTTTTGAATTCCAAAATGTTGTTTTTAATATCTTTATGGACCAGAAAGCCAACTCCACCTTCACTCTTTTCACTATTTCCATTGGTGTAGGGCAGATTTCTGCTTGATAAACTTGTTAGTGATTCATTTCTTCTTCTTGTTTTAGCCAGGCCGATGATATTTCAATTCACATTTTCTAATTCCTTTTCCAGCTTTAATATCCTATCTTCACTGATATGTGATCTTACATTGTAACAGGCCAAGTTCAGTTTCCGTGTATGGTAGGCTGGTCATACCAAGAGATTCTTTGCACCCTCTGCTTCCACTGTGATCCTCTTGCTGCTGTAAGAGGGAGAGTGAAAGCTGCTGGGGACTGAGGGCCATTTTTTTTTCATCATGTTGTCACATTTAATAAAGTGCTGGAGGGTTTGGGCTTTTCCTCTTCATTCTGACCAAATCTTGAAGAGAACCACTCCACACATTCGTTGCCACCAAAGTGATGCAACAGGACTTGCCAACGAGAAGATATGCACGAGTGGATTTTAGGGAAGCAGGCCAACTGGACTTCTCCTAAATCTTCTAAAATAGAAAGATATTGGATCCATCAGTGTTTTATACTGTATCTGATAACACACAGAATGCCTGTTCCTCTCTAACCCCACTCTTTTCATACACTTCCCAATCTTCTGGTCTGTAGATTACTCCCACTGTCATTATACCTTTGATTCCAGCTAACTCACACCACACAGATTCTATGCTGGCGGACAAGTTCAGACTCGGCAAAAGCTCTTTTCACACTCAGGCTGCTTTTGATAAGAAGCATGACACCATCCATCCTATTTTTCCTAAATACATTATACATACCATAGTGGAATCATCCCCTGTATCTGCATGGCACAATGTTTCTGTTAGCCCTATTATGTCAGCATTAGTTGTCCTAACCAGGAGTTCAAATTCAGTTGTTTTATTGAAAACACTCCTGACATTACTGTAGACACAGTTAAGACTAAATAATCTTCTATAGTTTACTGATCAGGATTACAGTCTGTGTAGTGTTGACTCATACTGTCATGGAGTATGTATTAAAGTATTAGTTATGTTTTATAATGGTATTTTTGTAGTGTGAAAGCAAAACTTCATTGAAGTGATGAGGTTTTTCAAAATGCATATATTTTTTACAGCCAATAAAATGGTAAGAAATGTGCATCTGCAAAATTCTCTCTCTCTTAATGCTAAAATGGAACTTCTACAGGAAGTTGCCAATGAAATTAACCATTCAGAAACTGAAATTTGTAAAAAATTTGGCACACCAAACTATTTTATCCACAATAATAAACAAGTTAATTACTATATGCAGTGCATTATATTTCAGGTGCCTTAGCAAATAGTAATAATTCATGATTTGTAACAAACAAAGAAAAAAATTAGCAATAAGGAAACAACTTTTATGCACAAATTGAGATTATTTTATTTCTGCACATCTGCTTACTGCTATTTCATTCCTCCAATCAACTCATGGCAACAAACATAGTATCCAGTGCTTCAGCTACAATATATAGTATACCAATAACCCATATGATAGGTAAGAAAAAGAAATAATAATTGCTAAATTCAGTTTGTCCAATTTAAATGAAATTTTGGGATGGTTTTACAAACCATTCTAAAAGAGCTAGATATAAAATTTCATGAAAACTGAAAATGAGATTTGAGTAACTACATGCAGATGGACTGACAAAAAAATACTATTTTCCAGATTTCTATTGGTCTCCAAATTAAATATGGGATGGCTCATCAGTTTTCTCTAAAAGACCTAATTATAAAATTTCATCAAAGTTCAGCTACTTCAAGTTGAGTTATTACATGCAGACTGACAAAAAAAATAATAATTTCTGGATTTTTATTGATCCGATTTTAATGAAATTGGGGATGGCTTGACAAATTTTTCTAAAAGGTTGAAATATAAAGTTTTATGAAAATCATCCACTAGAGTCATGGATGGATGAGTTACAATCAAGATAAAATTGTAACAAATTACAAAACTAGTGGCAAGTTTGAACCAGATCAGAACAAAAACATCTGAGGATGAAATTTTAGAGGCTGCACTTCTTCACAGAGGCATTTTGATAAACAAAAGGTTCCAGAATGCTATCTCCAGTCCTACACTGGTGAACACGTGGGATTAGAGCAGGCCTGGCCACACATAAAATAATACAATCTTTTAAAAATAAAAAATCAAATGCCATAAAAATTCATTTTATTCATTCATTTTTATTATATATCTACATATAATAAATTCATTTTTATTATTATATATCTAAAGCAAATGAGATATTTGCTTTTCTTTGCAGTCACTCAAATTTTTTTAAAATCTATTTCAATATTGATAGTTGCACATCTTAATTGATTTGTTATTGAAGCTCGAGATTTACTTTTAATAAATTTTATTTTTGGAAAGAAAGTTTCACAAAAGTATGTGGATTCAAAGGGGCTCACAATTTTTTGTGCAAAAAATCTTAATTTTGGATAATTTTCCACTGTCACATGCATAATGTAAAAGTTGATTTTTGATGTTGTGGCATGAATGTGTTCTAATTCATTGTTGCACTGTAAATCAATTACTTCCATCTGCAGAGTTTCCGGTTCGAAGAAGAAGGGAATGAGTGGTGGGAATTCGAAAAGTACAGCTGGTCTAGTATTATATTTCTTGTTATTTATCTTGCCTAGTGAATGATATCCCACTGATGTAGTCAGTAGAATAAAAATCATCTGTCGGGCCGCAAGAAAAAATAATATGGTAGGCTGCATGTGGCCTGCGGGTTGGCCAGACCTGGATTAAAGTTTTCTGGGAAACCAGCTTCATTAGAATAGCTTCCACATGGTTCCCATCTTCTGGGAGCCATGTGAGTTATCACAAGAAATTACATCTTGTTGATTGAATCAGCAATACTTGCTTTATTGAAAAATAACATCCCAAGGATATTTTAAACACGGATTAAATAGGATTTTTTTATCTCTGCATTCTCGATAAAGCACTTTCTTTTAAAGATGAGCAGTACTCTGTTGGCAAACGATCAAAGGAAAAGATCTCAGTAATGGTTGAATCCAATGCTGACGGATCAGAGAAGTGTTCCTTGTTTCTAATAGGGAAAAATTTAAATCCTCTGCTGCTTTAAAAAGGTTAAAAATTACCAGCAGAATACACTGCAAGTAGAAAAGCATGGCTTGCATCTAATGTTTTTTTCCAACTGGCCGCTAGCATTAGAAAAATTGCATTATTTTTCTGTAATTGTCTAGCCCATTTTGTTAACTTAAAATTAGCAGCTATTAAACTGATTTTTTTGCCACCGAACAACCAGTGCTCTGCAGCCTTGCAGCCAGGACATGATACAAAACTTAAAATTCCACTTTAGAGATCTGCTATTAAATGGATATTTCTTGCCACTGAATACAACCAGTATTCTGCAGTACAACAACTAGGTCATTATACAAAATTTAAAATTCCACTTCAGAGATCTGCTATTAAATGGATATTTCTTGCCACTGAATAAAACCAGTATCCTGCAATACAACAACCAGTTCATTATACAAAACTTAAAATTCCACTATAGAGAACTACTTCTGAGAAAATATCTGACTGCAACTGAAACAAAACAAGATTTCAGAGTCAATATTCTGGATGCCTGCCACTTGCTAACATCAACAATAAAAAAAACTGTTTTATGCTGGATTTTGTTCTGCCCAATTGCTGAACCTTCTGAAGAAAACCAAATGGGCCCAACACTTGGTGGAATGTTCAACTGTGTATCAAAAATATTAAATATTTTGTTTTCACTAAATGAATACAGTGGATGAAAATGTTACCAAAGCTGATGGATGTTGACATTGCAGATATAATGCAATCTATAAGTTCCACAAGAACAGCAGTGATGATGATGACCAGACCAAAAATAATAAATGCAAAGTTTTTCCAGTTCCTAGTACTGTGCATATTCATTCAGTGTTGGGCAGTGTATGTCACTACTTGGAGGTTTATTCAAATGAAATGTTTGAGCATATTTATCAATTAGAAGTTTGTTGAGAATAAATTGTTAGAAAATTCTGTCATTCTCTCTTTTCCTGAATATATAAACCATACTAAGAGATTGTACATGATTTATTAAAAAATCACTAACTTTTTCAAGAAGAATTACATTAAGGCTATGTGAATAAATCATATGTGTAAGTAAAACGTGACTGTTAATTTTCCATCTTGACCCTAATGTTTTAGGGTCAAGATGAAACTTGAAAAAAAATATACTGTTACCACCCATTTGGTGTTAAACACTTTTACAAACAGCCAGAAGAAAAAAACTAATTAGTGTTGTTTTAATTGGAAATCTTATATTTATTTAACAGGAAATTAATGTCTTGATGAAAGTAAAAAAAAGTAATTCTTTCAAGAAAGCTCAGAAAAAAAGACTAAAAATAATGTAGTTTTCTCAGTACATTATTTTTAATCATTTGGCAATTTCCAAGAAAATTCCTCTCTGTCAAGAAAACAGAGGTTTCAAGAAAATAAAAATTTCTGATTTATCCAAGTTAGTTAGTTTGCTAGCATAACTGTTTTCATTAGCATGTCCCCACACAAAATCAGTCACCTGGGGTTTAAATCAGTCTGTCTGTGAGGAAAGTGGATATCCAACCAATATTACAAACTGATAAGTGTTTTCTCAATACCACTGTAATTTTTTATTTTTTTCCATACAAAATATGATAAAAATCACTCTTTGTTTGAGGAATTGCTTCACATGGCAGGTTTGGCAATTTTTTGGAAACGAAAAACTTGAGTTTCTGGGAGACAAAAAAAATTATGCAACCATCATTCAAAACCAGTTGATTCAGCTATGGTGTGGAAACATCAATAAAAGTTCTCATTTAGATGGGACTGAACTATGCTAGTTTTTTTTTTTTTTTTTTCAAACGAAAATTTTCTTGTGAAAAAGCATGAAACTGACACTACTACCCATATGCAAAGAATGATACATTTTTAAAATAAAATTTGATTTGGTATGGTTACTGGAATAATTTACTTTGTTATAAAAAATATTTCCTGTAATAAGCAAAAGCAATTATGCTATAATTATAATTGAATTTTTTTTTGCTCACTATTATTATTGCTCACTTTTAAATTAGTACTTTTCCTATATAAATTAAATGTATTAGTAATATGATGTTTTTTCTTTTCAGCTCTATCCAGTACTCAGTATGATGTTCCTCTTCCAGAATATCCCCTCCTTCCTGCATCTAAAGGATTCTGCTTAACTTTACGCAAATCTCTTTCCTCATTTAAAGAGTTTCTATCTTTAGTGGGAATAAAATTGAGTTAGCTGTGGAGGGGGGGGAAATTGTTTATTTGACATTTGTTGGTAAAAATGACCTTTTTCAGAAGCTAGATGTCCTGGTCCGTGGTCACATCTAGGTTTTTCCCTTCCTCTTAGCTGTCATTCTCTCTTTTCCTGAATATATAAACCATACTAAGAGGTTGTACATGATTTATTAAAAAAAAAAAAAAAAAAAAAAATGTAAAAAGTTTCCCATTTGTATAATCATTTTTGTTTGTTTAATGTTCAAGCAACTTGAAGCCAAAGCAGAAAACTGGTTTTAAGAAAGAATATGAGTCATGTAATTTGTGTAAAGTCTACAACATTGTAAATAATGATTTGCTGATAATTCAGCAGTAGTTTTTGAGCTTCTCATAGAGCCAACAATAAAAAGCATCACTTTCTTTGTTTAGCACATTAATCGTGGAAGAATGTGGATACAAACATGGCATACAGTGATCATTTCGACAAATATTCAATCATAAAACAGGAAAATTCTGAGTTTATACTGGAAATAAACATTTAAGAAATTTACTCTCAATCTTTTTTCTTAAGTGATTTTTTTTTTTTTTTTATTTTTAAGTACTAAAAACCTTTCTTTATTGTTAATCATAAATGAATTATATTTGAAGAACATTTTCAGAAATAAAAAAAGTATTTAAGATTGGAATGAAGTATGGAATTCACCTAGTCATAACATTAGAATCAGGATTCACTAGTTTTACATAGAAGTGCAAAGCAATTACATAGAAGTACAGATTTAAAGAATTCTGTTAGATTATTTTTTTTTTTTGGACGAATGTATAAACTAGTGAAGGCCTAATGCAACTCTGTTTTATTATAGCTTCTAGAAATTTTACTATTTTTTGTTTAAATATTTGTCAGTGATATATATATATATATTTTTTTTTCCCCTTATGTGATAACAAACAGCCAGACGGGTGGATAATCTTCTTTCCAAAGTTAGTTAATAAAATGCATCATCTTTTGTTATTGTCACTATTTAAGTAATGATTATTAGTGAACAGAGGGAAAACTTGGTTTGTTATTAACATTTTATTTTTATTTATTTTGGAACCAAGTAGAAATTAAGTTGAATATAATTCCATTTTCTACCTCTTATCACATTTTGAATTCTTTAAATATGTTAAAAACAGATTAACCATAATTGTCTTAAAATTTGCTTAGGAGATTTCCATGAGATGTAAAATCTGTATTTATTTAAAATCTGTGTAAAAATCAAAGAAACAGAAAAGGCTGCTCAGATTTCTTAACAGTACCAAAGTGAATAATATAGCAAAATAAAAAGTTCTTTTGTTTCTGTTTACACCAGATGCATTAGACATGTTCTACTTTAATGTTTGCAGCACTTGATTCATTGAATTCTGAAGTGTAAGATTTTAATATTGATTACAAATAACTAACTCTCCCATTTTCTTAACGAATATCCAAACATATTTTACATTGTATATATCTATATATATATATTATTCTTTTGTCTTATCTTTGTGGTTTGTTATTCTTTTGTATTAATTTTGTTAATTACAGGTGTTTTTTACACATAGGTATTTTAGTAAATACATAACTGTTCTTTACGATAGCCTAATCTCGGTTATCTTAATTTACCATGGCCTATACATTTAGGATTTTTCAACTTGTTACGTATTGCTAAAGAAATTGTCATACAATTATTAATGAAAAACTATAGCAATAAGCAAATTATCAATACTACTTTATAATATTATATTAAACATTCTTATACATTTCAGTATTACATCACATGTACGTCAATCCCCTACTTCATCGGGGGCTTTGAGAGGATTGACAGTCCATTCGATGTAATGCATTTCTTACTTACCCGTTTCTGTTTGTATCTATCACAGCTTTGCTATTTTTTCAGTACTAAATTCTAATTTTTGAACCCTTGTTTATATTATTCCTAATTGTTATTAGTTAAATTCTTTTTTTATAATTAACCAAATTAATTTCCCATCATCTACCCAGCAACTGTGATAGAATACACAAAGCCCAACGGGTAAGTTTTTTAATAAAAATATTGCAATAACTTTACTCACTTGATGTGTTTAAGTGCAGTTAAAAGTGGGAAATTTTTCCTTATTTCGACTCTACGACCTCCACAGAAACACATCAAGTAGGATGGGAAACTTTCCTTTTTCGACACTACGACAACTCCACTTAAACACATCAAGTGAGTAAAGTTATTGCAATATTTTTATTAAAAAACTTACCCGTTGGGCTTTGTGTATTCTATCACAGTTGCTGGGTAGATGATGGGAAATTAATTTGGTTAATTATAAAAAAAGAATTTAACTAATAACAATTAGGAATAATATAAACAAGGGTTCAAAAATTAGAATTTAGTACTGAAAAAATAGCAAAGCTGTGATAGATACAAACAGAAACGGGTAAGTAAGAAATGCATTACATCGAATGGACTGTCAATCCTCTCAAAGCCCCCGATGAAGTAGGGGATTGACGTACATGTGATGTAATACTGAAATGTATAAGAATGTTTAATATAATATTATAAAGTAGTATTGATAATTTGCTTATTGCTATAGTTTTTCATTAATAATTGTATGACAATTTCTTTAGCAATACGTAACAAGTTGAAAAATCCTAAATGTATAGGCCATGGTAAATTAAGATAACCAAGATTAGGCTATCGTAAAGAACAGTTATGTATTTACTAAAATACCTATGTGTAAAAAACACCTGTAATTAACAAAATTAATACAAAAGAATAACAAACCACAAAGATAAGACAAAAGAATAATAAAATGTACTCTGTACCCATGCATTGCTAAAACAGCTACTGGGACAACAGAAAAAGCTAGTAAGAAATTAAATTAAATAAAACCACTATAATTATAGATAAAATACGGCATGAACTATCATATTACAAAAGAATAATATATATATATATGGATCCATGTGCACACACTTTCCCTATTCAAGATAAAAATTATATTAAATTTTTCCATGCTTATACTGCTAAAAACTTTTGTGCAACCAAAATAAAATTTAAAAAAAGGTGGGGGGGGGAATATTCTTCACTACACTATATAGGGTTAGACTTTGTACGTGGGGCTCTTAACATCAGATTCACATTCACATTTACAGGGGGCATATTGTTGTTAATTCCTCATATTAAGAGCAAAAATGTGAAAATTTTTAAATTTTCCAGAAGAAATAAGTGTACATATAAGTTATTAATTTTGTATTTCTATGTGAGAGGTTTTCTTTTCTTTTTTTTTTTTTTTTTTTTATTTAAAGTTTTACTTATTTCCAATTGTTCCCCCCCCCCCACTTTTTCCATAATAAAAGCAACAGCATTAGCAGTTTTTCTGCATTTCTGATGGACACAGTTTCACTGCATAAAAGCAAAAAAAAATTTAAATGTTCTTAAATTAAAAGTGTAAATTTAAGAAAAATAGCAATTTCTACTGACTATATGTTATAATGTTCATTTTTTTAATTTCTTGGTTTTAACTGGTTGCGATTTTGTTTATTTGACTAAGTAGTAAAACATCCACACATGTATCTGGCTCCATGATCGTTTGTTACTGCAAATTTAGTGTGTGACACTGTTAGGCCAGAAATGCAAATGTTTAACATAAAGTAAAAAAGTAAATTGCAGCCATTATCAACCCACTGCAGGATGGAAGCCTCCTCAACAATTCATGCTGAGGGAAATGGACCATAATCTGCCACGCTGGTCCAGTGCAGGTTGGCAGATCGATCATATTCAGCAGTCAGGGGCTTGAACCCCGGTCTACTCAAAGAGCATGTGCTACTGCACTCCCGCTCCTGACCACTCGACTACGGAAAACCAATTGTTTAACATATTTTAATGTTTAACATATCATACTGTAAACAGAATGATAACAGTATGATTGTGTGATTTTGATATTTTTAAGTGAACCTCTTTGCTCTAAAAAAAGAAAGAAGAAAGAAAACAACAAATAATTAAATGAATAGTATTTTTGCAATGCATAAATGCTGAATAAAGCAATAAAAGCATGACCTTATTTTTTATTATAATAACAATATTAAATAATTTTTGAAGCTCTTAAATTTCTGCTACTTTATAAGAGACCCTTCGCCTACTTAATTACCCTACCTTTGCATGCTTTCTCAACCTTTTTGGAATAAAACTTGTGTGTAACACCATGAAGAGTCAGCTGCTGTATATGTAGATCTGATATAATTTCTTGATGACATTATGCAGGAACTGATAACTATCTTAAGAATTTTATACAGTACACAAACTCCAATGGATACAATATGTATCTTACATAATGTGTATTGTGTTAGTTCTTAAATTACTAATATATATCTTCCACATACAAAAGAATACACCTCTACCATCTGCACCAAGCACTGAACACTTTAGCCTGCATCACATAAATTTTAAGATAAGCAAGAATCAATAATTCTGTGTTTATAACCAAAACTATGTGAACAGCATTGCTTCATTCTGTAGTTTTCAAAATCTTTTTATAGCCTGGTCCAGATTAAGGCCAAAAACTACCCTAAGCTAAAGATTATTCACTGCTCCCCCCTACACACAACTCAATCTAAAAATATTAAAGGGAAAAAAAGCTTCATTAATGAAATCAGTTTTTAATGTGCTCAGGCTATGCACACGAGGGGCATAAATTCAAGTTGAGGAAGAAGTATGGTTGCAGAATAAATGTATGTAAGTTTGCCTTCAGCCAGCTGGTGGTTGATTGTTGAAACAAACTTCCATCTGTTGTTGTGGAAGTGGGTAATCTGAATAAATTCAAGGAAGAACTAAATAAATTAGTGGAAGGGATGGACAGGTGCTGTGGAAAAAGTGATTTTTTTTTTAATGATGCTATATAAGCTTGCTTTCTTGTATCATATGCCACTACTAATACTAATATTTATTTAAACAAAAAGGAATAAAATAAATAAAAATTATTTGATACTCCTGTCAATGTTATTTTATTTTTATTTAAAAAACAACATTAAACATATTCTCATACAGTAACCTCCTGATTTACGACCATCCAATTTACGAACTCAAAAGTTCAATTCTCCTATTGGTCTGCCATCAGGGCCAGCATTACCTTTTGTGAGATAAGGGCATGAAAATTCACAAGATCACAAATAGTAATATTAATTTGTTTATTCAGTATTATTACCAATGTACTTGCAATAATTTTAATGTAAGGCCAAGGCTGTGTTTGACACACTGGCCAACCTGCTGTATGCATGCCAAAAGTAGCCCATTCAATAGCCTAGCTCTTGATTTGAAAAAAAAAAAAAAATTTTTTTTTAATTATACAGCTGATTTTAAAATTCAAAAAGGAAGATAAACACATACAGTTTAAATTCCACTTTCACTGCCTGAAATTTGTTGACCCTAGTTTCAACCAGGGTCAACAAACCCTGGTTTCTCATGTTGAAACCAGGATCAACATGAAAGGAACCTATGGTTCATATTTACCAACTTTTAGTATTAATTTAATGCGGGTAAGAAAGGTTATTGAGCTCCTCATGACATCAATTTAATATGAGTGAACATTGATTCATTAATCTCTATTAACCCTGTGGTACTTCCCTCTAAAAGTCACACTAACCGGCACATCTGAGTTCTATGTCGTGGGAATGTTTGGAATAAAAGCAATCAGTAATTTAAAATTGAGCACTTCTTAATGTATTCATTATTTTGACAGTATGGTGGATATATGACAAAATAATTTATTTGTTTATTTATTAACTGAATTAATTAATTTATTTTTTATAAATTAACATCAGAACAGCGAGTAGATATTTTCATATAAATGCACACAGTGATATCCTGTGGAATATCTTTTAAGCATATAGGGCAGAAATATATTTTTAAGTCTTAAAATAGAAAAGTTTTGCCGTAGCCTAGTGGTCAGGCGCGCGGGAGCATAAGTACACGTGCCTTGAGTGACCGGGGTTCAAGCCCGTGACTGCTGAATACGGTGCTGTTTCTTGCATTCTATGTATCTTGTAAACTCCTCTGATCGTTTGGTCGTCCCAGATAAACAGAAAATTTATTTATATACTTTGTGTTAAAATATATTTAAATAATTTGTGAGCCCGATCTGCTCCTGCACTTAATTGAATTTCTGCAATCAAGTGCATACTATATGTGAATCAGGTCACAAATAAAAGTCAACAATAAATTTTTAAATGAAATCAATAATCTTGTATGCTGATATAATAAAGATTTACTATATTATATTTTACCATTTTGGATAATGACAGGCACATGTGGAACTGAAGTGCCAATTCATTCAAGAATTTTGTGCCATATAAGTGCATCCCACTAGCAGGGGCAGTGTTTTGAATGCCTGGCTGTGCTAGCTGAATACTAGAACTAAAAACTGGCAAGAAGACTTATTAAAATATGAATTCCACTTACACGGGCAGTTGTATGAATATAAAAACCAGTAACAATAATAAAACAATAGTCTCATCATTGACCAAAAACTTTTAATCTGAATTTGTTATCCATCATAAATCTAACTAATGTACTTCAAACTGAAACAGTGGCATCTAAGATATGAAATCAAAACTAAAAATAAATTAGACACCTACAACCCTGTAGAAATCATTTTTGTGACCAGTTAGTTTGTATAAAAAAGAATTTTTATATAAACTCATAGCAATCTAAAGTTTCTAAGCCTGTTATTACAAGAACAGGCACAACAGTGAATGCAGTATGTCTAATACTCAGATCTGAGGGTTTTTTTTACATCTCATATTCCAACAAAATCAAGAAAAACAAAATCAGATCAAAACTGAAGGAATATTAAAATATTCATTTGCATCAATTTGACAGCCAGATTAATTTTCAAGAGTGTTGTGTTTTTTTTTTTTTTGTTTTTTTTTTTGTTTTTTTTTGTGTGCATGCCATACATGTTAAGCCATTCTTGGGTGAAATTTATTTTACCCAAGAATGGCTTAACCATTTTGTGCCATTTTAGAGGAAATTAAAAGCAGTCTTACACCACATGATAGAATTTTAAATATTTATTGAAGTGAATCATATCAATTTACACTTAATACTTTGGTGATGTCTTGAGGCTCAAGTGAACCCTGTTATCGGGCCTATAGGGGGAGTTAAAACATGAGAAATAAATCAAATTAGCAGTTATAAGTTTACAATATGATTGCATTATGAAGTTAAATTATTGAAATTTAATACAATACTGCAGTTCTGATGATGATGATAATACCAGTATCGTATTAAAATTCGTTAATGCAGCAATTCCCAAACTGCACACCGCAGCAAACTCACAGGGGGCAGCGTGATATTTTAAATTTTTGAGGGAAACACAACGATACTCAACATCTGTTAGATGCCACATGTACTAGCTCGAGTTAGTTCACAGTTTCAAAATTACTTAAGTTGTTTGGACCTAACTACTTAATAAATGGAACTTTTGGGTATTTCTTTTGACCTAGGGCACTGGGAAAAAATTACTGACACTAAGGGCACCGTAAACCGAAAAAGTTTGGGAACCTCTGCATTAGTGTAATTTCAATTTCTGATGGTATTCCAATGATGCCAATATTGTACTAAAATTCATTAATATAATTCATAATATCTTATGCTGAGGGATTTTATCTTTCCAGACATTGTCTGGAACTTGTAGGTTGGTCATTAACACACTAGCAAGACTTTTGTTGAATTTATTGGATGACTGCTTTTACAACAGAATGTTAAAGGGGCAACAAGAGAGAGAGAGAGAGAGAGCAATACTCTTGATCTGCTTGTTAAAAGTCTGCAGATAAAAGAACCACTAGGTGGCAGTGAACACTGTTGTTATGGGATTTACTTAAAGAAGTAACTACCATCAAGGGTAAAGGAAAAGGTTTTTGCTTTCATAAAGGTGACTAGAGTGGTCTCAGAAAGTTTTAAATTCTGTAAAGTGAGACAAACTAATGATAGTACCAACAATAAATTCTAAATTGGAATCATTCAGGAAAATAATTATAGACGTTATTAGGCTTTTCATACCAACTAAGTAATACTTTTCAAGGTTTAGGCCTAAATGAACTAATGAGACTTCTGGCTGAGAGGAAAAATGCATGAGATGCATATAAATTATCCGGTAATACAGAAGCATCTGGTAGATATAAATTACTCTGCAATCAAATCACAAAGGAGGTTAGGCAAGCCAAAGCAGATTATAAGAAATCTTTGGCATACAATGCAAAAACTTCTTTACTTATGTAAACACTAGAAGGAAGGATATGAAACACATTGGTCAACTGTTAATGATCCTGCTAAGATTGCTGACAAACTGAATAAGTATTTTGCATCTATTCACATGTGAGGAATTCTAGAGAAGTATTGGGCAGAAGTTTATCAAACTCTTAACAGAGAGCTAAATGATTTTGTAATAACTGAGAGGAAAGTGGAAGAGAAATTATTGAAATTAAATATCAGAAAGGAACCTGGGGGTGAATGGAATCTAGCCAGTTATATTAAGGGAAGTAGCAAAGGAAGTAAGCAAACCCTTAGCCATAATTGATTGGATCCTTGGATTCAGGGGAGGATCCTATGGACTGGAGATGTGCAAATGTATCCACAAAGGGGGATGAAAGGGTGACACAAGTAATTACAGACCTGTTAGCTTAACTTCTGTTCCAAGGAAAATAATGGAGTCACTGGTTAAAGAAGTCCTGTCTAAGACCATCTAGACAGGACTGCAGTTCTGCTTCAGACACAGTATGGGTTTGTTAAGGGGAAACCTTGTCTGACCAGTTTGATTGGATACTACAGTTCAGTCACAAAGGAACTGGATGCAAAAAATAATTCTGATATCATATACTTGGATTTCAGGACAGCTTTTGATACTGCTGCACATAAAAGACTGCTGTATAAATTGGAGCAATGTGGAATTAAGGGCAAATTACTGCTAAGGATAAAAGGATATCTCATCAATAAAACAGATAAAAGATGAGAGGGGAGTGGTTATACAGGACCTGGAGAAGGTTAAGGAAAGGTGGAAAGACTATTTTAAGAAGCTATTAAATGAGGAAAACCCAAGAGCACTATGTGAGGATGGAGAGATAAATGTGAGAGTAGTGGAAGGCATAAGCAGGAAAGAAGTGGAAAGCACACTCAGAAAAATGAAGAGAGGGAAAGCAGTACGTGCTGGTCAGATACCAGTAAGGGTATGGAGTAGGCTGGAAGAAGAAGAAGAGATCGATATCCTATGGGACTTGATGGAAAAACTGTGGCAGCAGGAGAGGATACCTGATGAGTGGGGGGAAAGTAAACTTGTGCCAATCTTTAAAGGAAAGGGTGATGTGCAGGAATGTGGGAACTACAGGGGAATAAAGTTAATGTCTCATTCGATGAAGATCTGGGAAAGAATTGTGGAAGGAAGGAAGGTTAAGGCAGGAGACGGAAATAGCAGAAGAACAATAACAATTTGGTTTCATGCCAGGAAGAGGAGCAACAGATGCTGTCTTTGCTTTAAGGCAGATGATGGAAAGATACAGGGAGATGCAAGTAGAGTTGCACAAGGTGTTTATAGACCTGGAAAAAGCATATGATAGAGTGCCCAGACAAGAGTTATGGAGATGTATGAGGGAGAAGGATACATCGGAAAAGTACATAAGGCTTGTGAAGGATATGTACGAGGGAGCAGTGACTCAGGTTAAGAGCAGTGTAGGTATGACTGAGGGGTTCTCTGTAGAAGTTGGACTGCACCAGGGATCAGCTCTCAGCCCATATCTGTTTGATCTGGTAATAGATGTGTTGGTGAGAGAAGTGAAGAGTAGAGCACCATGGAGTATGCTGTTCGTGGATGATATTGTACTGTGCGAATCATCCCAAGGAAAGGCAGAGGAGGAATGGAGGAAAACGTTGGAAGATAGAGGCATGAGGATAAGGAGAACAAGGACAGAATATATGGTATTGAATGGAGAAGTTGAGAGTTCTATAAAACTGCAGAAGGAAAAGCTACCATCTGTTTCGAAATTTAAGTATCTGGGATCGAACGTTGAGAGGGATGGAGGATTGAGTGCAGAAATACAGCACAGAGTGCAATGTGGATGGCTGAGCTGGAGAAAGATGAGTAGGGTGCTATGTGATAAGAAAGTTAATTGTAGAATGAAGGGAAGAGTGTATAAAACTATGGTTACACCTGCATTGATGAGCGGTGCTGAGACATGGGCAATTACAAGGGCCCAGGAGAAGAAGATGGAAGTGGCAGAGATGAGGATGCTAAGATGGATGTGTGGTGTGACGAGGAAGGACAGGTTAAGAAATGACTACATTGGAGGTACGGTTAAGGTGGAGCCTCTGAGTAAAAAAATACAGGAATCTAGGTTGAGGTGGCTTGGTCATGTGGAACGAAGAAGTGAGGAGTATGTAGGGAAGAGGTGTGAAAAGCTGGAGGTGATAGGGAAGAGGAAGAGGGGGAGACCTAAGCTGAGATGGAAGGACAAGGTTGCAGAGGATTTGAAAGAGAGAGGATGGAGGAGAGATGCAGCCCTGGTTAGAAAGGAATAGAGGAAGGGAATTAAGGAATGGAATACCGACCCCATATGAACGTGGGAAGAAGGAGAGGACAAAGAAGAAAGAAGACTGCTATGGATAAAAGGATGGTTCAGTGGGAAAAGACAAAGTGGTTATCAACAGACACTGCACTTTGTAGACTAATGTTAATGGAGTCACCCAGGGTTCCGTGCTGGGTCCATTTTGTTTTCTATATTTGTTAATGATATTGATGAAGGCATATCAGGCTTAGTGTCGAAGTTTGCAAATAGTAGTAGTAGTGGCATGTGATGCAAGAAAGCAAGTGTATGAGCTTATGCAGCATCAGCCAAAAAAAAAAAAAAAACACACCATTCCCTCCAAATGCCTGTCCAGTTCCTCCTTAAATTTATTTAACCTATCAACTTCCACAACGACAGATGGAAGTTTGTTCCAGCAATTAACCACCCGCTGGCTAAAGGCAAATTTCCGCACATCTATTCTACATCTGTGCTTTCTTAATTTGAATTTATGCCCCCTTAGGTTCGTAATCTGAACAAGTGGAAGGATCCCATCAGAATTCAGCGTGCTCAACCCATTCAAGGCCTTATATACCTCAATCAGATCACTGCACAGGTGCCTAGTCTCCAGCCACTGCAATTTGCAGAACTTAAGCCTCTCTTGGTAAGAGGATCCCTTCATTCCCCTCAACAATCTTGTTGCCCTTCTCTGTACACGCTCAAGTAAATCTACATCCTTCCTAAAATGAGGCCTCCAGACCTGTGCGCAGTACTCAAGGTGTGGCCTGACTATTGCCTTATACAGAGGGACAATCACCACCTCACTGCTAGCAAAATTCCTATATATCATTAACAAAACCCCATTACCTGCCCTGGCAGCCTGTCTGCATTGCTCAGAAAACTTCATATCTGACTGCACGATTACTCCCAGGTCTTTTTCATTTTCTACCACCTTAAGTGTAGTACCACACAGTTGGTACGTTTCTCTGGGGTTCATCATCATCATCATCAGCCATTTTCAATCCACTGCAGGATGAAGGCCTCTCCAGCAACTTTCCAGTTCCTTCTATTTTGAGCACTGGCCATCCATTTACTACCCACAAACTCGTGAATTTCATCTATCCATCTCCGCCTTTGTCTTCCAGGTTTTCTTCTAGCTCCTCTTGGATACCATTCTGTTATTTTCTTAGTCCATCTGTCATCATGTCTTCGAGCTATGTGTCCTGCCCAAGACCATTTTAGTTCTTTAGTTTTGATAAGAATGTCCTTTACTTGAGTTTGATGCCTAATCCATGTGGTTCTCTTCTTATCTAACAGTCTGATTCCCAATATGATTCGTTCCATTCTTCGCTGTGTAGTTCTCAGCTTCTCTTCCATTCTTTTGGTGAGTGCCCAAGTTTCACTTCCATAAGTCATGGTGGGGAGTATACATTGGTTCATTATTTTACGTTTCAGACAAACTGGGATATTGCTCTTCAGTATGTGACTATATTTCCTGAATGCTATCCATCCAAAATTTATTCTTCTCTTGACTTCCAGCCATTTATCATTATTACAGTTAATAACTTGTCCCAGATAAGTATATGACTCCACCTTTTCAATTACTGCTCCTTCAATCATTATTTCCCTTTCTGTGGCATACTTGTTCATCATTACTTTTGTTTTAGCCATATTCATCTTTAGTCCAAAATCCTTACTAGCTGTGCATAACTGATTAAGACTTTCCTCTAATTCTTTGGGATCGTGGCTTACGACCACAATGTCATCTGCAAATCGTAAATGGTTTAGGTACTCTCTGTTCACATTGACTCCTTTCTGCGACCAGTCTAATCTTCTGAAAGCTTCCTCAAGGGCAGCAGTAAACAGCTTCGGAGATATTGTGTCTCCTTGTCGAACTCCTTTCTCAATTTTAAATTTCCTACTGTCTTGTCTAGTCTAATAAAGGAGGTAGCACTCTCATATATTTTCTTCAAAATCATAATATATGGGGTATCATATCAATGCCTTGTCTTTCCAGTGCCCGAAACATTGCCTTATGCTGTATGGAGTCAAATGCCTTTTCATAATCCACACATGCCAGGCGTAATGGTGTTTTATATTCATTTGCTTTCTCCATTAGCTGTTGACTCTCTGGGGTTACTTCTACTCATATGCAGTACTTTGCATTTGTCAAGGTTAAACTTCAGTTGCCACTTCTTAGCCCATCTGCCCAAATTATCTAGATCCTGTAGCAGTAGCACACTGCCATTACTGTCATTAACAACCCTGCCAACCTTTGTATCATCTGCAAACTTCGACATTAAGCCTGATATACCTTCATCAATATCATTGATAAATATACAAAACAACAGTGGACCTAACTCCGAAACCTGTGGGACACCACTAATAACATTAGTCCACGAAGAGCAGCACCCATTGATTACCACCCTCTGTCTTCTCCCACTTAACTATCCTTTTATCCATTGTAGCAACTTACCCTTAATACCATTCTGCTCCAATTTGTACAATAGTCTTCCATGCGCAACAGTGTCAAAAGCTTTCCTGAAATCCAAATATATGATATCAAAATTATTTTTTGCATCCAGTTCCTTTGTAACCACATCATAATATCTTATCAAATTTGTCAGACAAGGCTTTCCCTTAACAAACCCATGCTGTGTCTGAATTATTGCTGCAGTCTTGTCTAGATGATCCTGCAATGCATCTTTAACCAGTGACTCCATTATTTTACCCGGAACAGAAGTTAAACTAACTGGTCTGTAATTACTCGTGTCACCCTTCGATCCCCCTTTGTAAATTGGGGATACATTTGCACATCTCCAGTCCGTGGGAACCTCCCTTGAGCCCAAGGATGCTCTCATAATTATGGCTAAGGGTTTGCTTAGTTGCTTTGCTGCCTCCTTTAATATAACTGGATAGATCCCATCCACCCCAGGTGCTTTTCTTATGTTTAACTTCAACAATTTCTCCTCCACTTTGCTTTCAGTTATTACAAAATCATTAAGTATCCTGCTACAATTTGATAACCTTCTGCCATTTTCAAACCTTAATAATTCCTCATGTGTGAATGTAGATGCAAAATACTCATTCAGTTTGTTTGCTATCTGAGCACGATCATCAACAGTCGAACCATCGATGCAAGTGGACCAATCAGATTCATCCCCTTCCTTTTAGAGTTTATATAAGTAAAGAAATGCTTGCTGTTTTTCTTAGCATCTTTTGCCAGGGATTTCTCGTAATCTGCCTTCGCCTGCCTAACCTCCTTTGTGACCTGATTACAGACTAACTTATATCTGCCATAGGCTTCTGAGTCGCTTGATAATTTATATGCATCCCATGCATTTTTCTTCTCTGTTACGAGTTTCATTAGTTCATTAGATAACCATTTAGGCCTAAACCTTGAACAATATTTCTTAATAGGTATGAAACTTTTAGTAGCATCCATGATTAATTTCTTGAATGCTTCCCACTTAGAATTTACTGTTGGTAACATCGTCAGTTGATCCACTGTACAGAATTTAAAAACTGTCGGAGACCACTGTACTCACCTTTACGGAAGCAAAAACCCTTTCCTTTACCCCTGATGGTAATTAAATCTTTAAGTAAATCCCACATCAGTACACTGTGATCACTGCCACCTAGTGGTTCCTTTATCTGCAAATTCTTAATACACGAATGATCACTGCTGATAACCAGATCAAGAGTATTACTTTCTCTGGTTGCCTCTCGAACATGCTGCTGCAGAAAACAATCATCCAATAAATCCACAAAAGTCTGACAGTGTGTGAGTGACCAACCCACAAGTTCCAGTCAATATCTGGGAAGTTAAAATCCCCCATTATAAGACATTCCGATTTACTAACCCACTCTATTTCTCTCTACAATTGTTCATTGTACTCATTCGAGTCATTAGGCCTATAACACACTCCTACTCTTATTTTTGCTTTTGCATTGCTTATGTCACACCAAACTGACTCAACAGTGCACTTTTCATCTATATCAACTGGATGCACTTCTTTTGATTTTATGTTTTTCTTAATTAACAGCATAACACCTCCTCCATTTCTATCCTTTTTGTACACATTGTACTCCCCAAATTCCAGTTCTGCATTCCTTATATCTCTGTGACACCACGTCTCTGCTATCCCAACAATATCCGCCTTTGATGTCTTGACCAACACTTCAAATTCATCAAATTTATTTACTATACTTCTAGCATCGGTATACATGCAAGCATGTATACCAATGCTAGAAGAATGTGTACCTAGTTAAATGGTACACAGGTTGGCAGGGTGGTTAATGACAGTAATGATGGTATGCTATTGTAACAGGATCTTGAAAAATTAGGCAGATGGGCTGAGAAATGGCAATTGAAGTTTAACCTCGACAAATGGAAAGTATTGCATATGGGTAGCAGTAACCACAGAGTAACATACTGACTGTGTGTGGTACTACACTGAGATTAGTGGAAAATGAAAACGACCTGGGGTTAATTGTGCAGTCAGATATAAAATTCTCTGAGCAGTCAAGACAGCTCATGGGATTTTATCGACGATATGCAGGAATTTTCTTGGAGAGATAAGGAGGTGATTATCCCATTGTATAAGGCAACCATCAGGCTATATCTTGGGTACTGCATTCTGGTCTGGAAGCCTCATTTAAAGAAAGATGAGTTGCTAGAACAAGTACAGAGAAGGGCAATGAGATTGATGAGGGATAAAGGGGGTTCTCTTACCTTTCTTGGTAAGTTCTGGAAACTAGGCATGTGCAAGGTGATCTGATTGAGGTGTTTAAAGGCTTTGAATGGATCAGGCAAGATCAGTGCTGATGGGTTTCTTCCTCTTGTGCAGGCTACACACATGAGGAGGCATAAATTCAAATTGAGTAAGGATGGTTGCAGAATAGATTTGCAGGAGTTTGCCTTTAAGTTGAGTGGTTAATGATTGGAACAAACTTCTATATGTTGTTGTAAAAGTGAATAGCTTAAATAAATTCCAGCAAGATCTAAACAGATTATTGGATGGAATGGATAGGTAAAATGGAAAGTGTTTTGCTTTTTTTTTGCAACAGTACATCCCTATCTTAATAGGCAAGTGCTGATTATTTAAAATAGTTTGATAACAAAGTGACTTGTGAAGGTGAGAGTATTCCATACTAAAAGAAAAAGAGTAGTATCTCACTATCAGAAAGGTAGTACTCTTTATTTCAATCATTGATCTTAACATGGAGTGCACCTCACCAAATGGTTTAGTCCAAATGCATCAGTTCACATGGTGTGCCAGTTAATTTGATCTAATTTTATGTTATGTCTGTGTGAGTGTGTGAATTTAACAAAAGTTCAGTAATGGTGTGAGTACCCTTCAGTGGTATGGAAAACTTCTTATAACCCTTCTTATTGTTCAACAGCTTGACAATCATCATATAGATTAACATTCAGCAACTGACAACCATCTCATGGATCCTTTTTTGTATGACCAAAAGTACCTGACCAATAAGTTAAAATGCTCTCTATCTACAAATTTTGATAAACAAAAGTGTAAAGAAACAAGTATCAAAAGGAAAGCTGATAGATTTGGTGTGCTATAACCTTTAGCCAAACTGATGATTGACTGAAACTGGAGAGGAAAGGGGTCGCTTATATTGAATGTTGATAGAAGGCAGGGATAAGTTGAAGAAATAAACACAAAGACTAATCTGAATGTAGCAATAACAATAGCCTTTCACATTATCATCACAATTAGAAAAAGTAAGCAGAGCCATGATGCTTTAAACTGGTGTAGAAAAATTCAAGAGAAATCTGGAAATATGCTAGGAAAATACAAAACTTTATAATCAAGCCTTTAAGAAGTCAGTAATTCTGCCTTCAGAAATTCTTCTATAACTGTAAAAAGGTGCTTTACTTGTTCTTTGCTTGTGAGCAATATAACTTTGTTGTATTTTCTGAAGCATGACATTGGGAAAATGGAAAGTTTGTGTGAAGGTAGAGTTTTCAAAAATGATTAAACTTTACTTGTCTTATTCTCCAAAAAACTGTTTTTGTTATAAGAATACATTATCATTACAAGAGTGAATGTAAAGACAGACCTGATTATCTCAATGGTGAACTTAGAAAAAATAAAATTTATACTTTTTCTGGCTGATTTGTGCAATTTGAAAGGCTCCAATTATAAGACCGATGTAGTAGGGAGAATATAAGAGGAAGTTATGTAAGCTGACTCTAAAACTGATGATATTTCACTACATCATTCTTCAGGAGGTAATACAATCCAAAATTTTGATTAAAGGATGTTAAGGATGATTTTTCAATAATAAACTTCATTCAACACAATGGTTTAACACACCATTAGCCTCACCATTTTCTGATCTAAAAGCCATTAGCATTAGTAGAGGCATACGATGCAAAAAAGCAAGATTATGCAGCATTAGCCAAAAGAAACTCCCATTTCACCCCTCCATTCATTCCAAATGCCTGTCCAGGTCAGCCTTAAATTTATTTAGGCTATCAACTTCCACAACAAAAGATGGAAACCTGTTCCACCAATCAACTACCTGCTGGCTAAAGGAAAATTTCTGCACATCTATTCTACAACTATCTTTCCTCATTTTGAAACTGTGCCCCCTTAGGTTCTTAATCTGAGCAAGAGGAAGAATCCCATCAGCAATCAGCTTGCTCAACCCATTCAAGGCATTAAACACCTCAATCAGGATCACCTCGCAGGTGCCTACTCTCCAGGTGCTGCAATTTTCACAACTTAAGCCTTTCTTTGGTAAGAGCACTCCCCCCTTTGTTCCCCTCAACAATCTTGTTGCCCTTCTTTGTACTCGTTCTAGCAACCCTATATCCTTCCTAAAATGAGGCCTCCAGACCTCTACACAGTACTCTAGGTGTGGCCTGACCACTGCCTTGTATAACAGGATAATCACCTCCCTGTCCTTGCTAGCAAAATTCCTATATATCATTGACAAGACTCCATGACCTGCCCTGACAGCCCAACTGCACTGCTCAGCGAACTTCATATTTGATTGCACAATTACCACCAGGTCTTTTTCACTTTCAACTTCTCTGAGTGGTACACACAGTTGGTATGTACCTCTTTGTTTATTGCTACCTATATGCAGTACTTTGCATTTGTCAATGTTAAACTTCAGTTTTCTCTTCTAAGCCCATTTTCCCAACTTATCTAGATTCAGTTGGAGTAGAATACTGTCTTTAACAGTCGTTAACAACCCTGCCAACCTTTGTATCATCTGCAAACTTGGACATTAAATCTGATATACCTTCATCAATATAGTTGATAAATATACAAAACAACAATGGGCCCAGAGGAATTCCACTAATAACATTTGTCCATGAAGAGCAGTGTTTATTAATTGCCCTCTCTATCTCCCACTCAACAATCCATTTATCCATAGTACCCTTGGTGCCTCCGTAGCCAGGTGGGAAGGAGCAGCAGTGCGTAGCACACGCTTCTTGATTAGACCGGGGTTCGAGCCCGTCACCACCAAATACGGAGGATGCGGAAAGGTCAGGGAATGACCACCGCACCAGAGCAATATGGCCTTAGTTGCTAATGCTCCTAAAAACCAAACAACAACATAGTACCCTTAATGCCATACCTCTCCAATTTGTACAGCAGTCTTCTATGTGCAATGGTATCAAAAGCTTTCCTCAAATCCAAGTATATGAGATCAAAATTATTTTTGGCATTCAGTTCCTTTGTGACCACATCATAGTATCCAATCAAATTGGTCAGACAAGACCTCCCTCTAACAAGGCGCCTCCTTAGCCCGGTAGGAAGGAGCAGCAGTGCGTAGCACACGCTTCTTGATTAGACCGGGGTTCGAGCCCGTCACCACCAAATACGGAGGATGCGGAAAGGTCAGGGAATGACCACCGCACCAGAGCAATATGGCCTTAGTTGCTAATGCTCCTAAAAACCAAACAACAACATAGTACCCTTAATGCCATACCTCTCCAATTTGTACAGCAGTCTTCTATGTGCAATGGTATCAAAAGCTTTCCTCAAATCCAAGTATATGAGATCAAAATTATTTTTGGCATTCAGTTCCTTTGTGACCACATCATAGTATCCAATCAAATTGGTCAGACAAGACCTCCCTCTAACAAGGCGCCTCCTTAGCCAGGTAGGAAGGAGCAGCAGTGCGTAGCACACGCTTCTTGATTAGACCGGGGTTTGAGCCCGTCAACACCAAATACGGAGGATGCGGAAAGGTCAGGGAATGACCACTGCATATCCCAGAGCAATATGGCCTTAGTTGCTAATGCTCCTAAAAACCAATTAACAACAACAACCTCCCTCTAACAAACCCATGCTGTGTCTTAACTATTACTGCCATCTTGTCTAGATGATCCTGCAATGCTTCTTTAACCAGTGATTCCATTATTTTCCCCAGAACACAAGTTAACCTAACAGGTCTATAGTTACTTGTGTCACCTTTTGAACCCCCTTTATTAATTGGTGATACATTTGCACACCTCCAGTCCATGGGGACCTCACCTGAGTCCAAGGAAGCTCTCATAATTATGGCTAAGGGTTTGCTTACTTCCTTTGCTGCCTCCTTTAACATAACTGGATAGATCCCATCCACCCCAGCTTCCTTTTTTATGTTTAACTTCAATTTCTCCTCCACGTTGTTCTCAGTTATTACAAAATCACTTAGCTCCCTGTTAGAGTTTGACTGGCACTCTCCTCATTGAATAACTCCTCATGTGTGAATGTAGATGCAAAATACTCATTCAGTTTATCAGCTACCTGAGCATGATCATCAATAGTCAACCCATCTATGTTAAGTGGTCCAATCTGATTCATCCCTTTCCTTTTGGAGTTTACATACGTAAAGAATTCTTTGCCAAAGATTTCTCGTAATCTGGCTTCGCCTGCATAACCCCCTTTTTGACTTGATTACGGACTAGTTTATATCTGCCATAGGCTTCTGTGTCACCTGATACTTTATATGCACCCCATACATTCAATTTCTTTTTTGCCATGAGCCTCATTAATTCATCTGACATCCATTTAAGTCTGAACTTTCAACAGTAATTCTTAATTTGTATGAAAAGCCTAGTAGCCTCTAAGATTAAGTCCCTGAAGGCTTCCCATTTAGAATTCAATGTTGGTAACATCATCAGTTGATACCACTGCACAGAATTTAAAAACTGTCTGAGACCTCTGTAGTCACCTTTATGAAAGCAAAAGCCCTTCCCTTTAGCCTTGATGGTAGTTACATCTGTAAGTAATTCCCACATTGTGATCACTGTCACCCAGTAGTTCCTTTATCTGCAAATTCTTAATGCATGAATAATCACTGCTGATAATCAGATCAAGAGTATTACTCCCTCTGGTTGCATCTTGCTGTATGTCAGCAAGATGTCATCCAATAAATCCACAAAAGTCTTGCTAGTGTGCAAGTGACCACCACAAGTTCCAGTTAATATCTGAAAAGTTAAAATCCCCCATTATAAGACATTCTGATTTACTGGCCCACTCTATTTCTCTGCACAATTGCCATGATTATACTCATCAAATTCATTAGGCCTATAACACACCTACTCTCATTTTTCCTTTCCCAGTGCTTATGTCACACCAAACAGACTCGACATTGCATTGTTCACCAACATCAATTGAATGCACTTCCTTAGATTTTTATGTGTTTCTTATCTAACAGCATAACCCTCCTCCTCCTTTCCTGTCCTGTATCCTTTCAGTACACATTGTACTCCCCAAATTCCAATTCTGCACTGCTTATATCTGTGTGACACCACTTCTCTGATATCCCAACAATATCTGCCATTGATGTCTTGACTAGCACTTCAAGCTCATAAAATTTATTAACTATACTCCTAGCATTGGTGTACATACACCTGTTTCTACTCTTAGTTACCCTAACACAGCCTATGTATTTATTTGTTCCACTATGACTCCCAGAGGTCCTCGAAATCTCCATTACCTTGCTTTCCTCTGCTGCTCATTCTAATAGAAGCAGTGAAAGAATCACTTTTATCTCTGCCTGTGGCCACTGTTAACCTTTTAGTCTGTGTATCCCCCTAAGCTAGCATTTTTCCGACCCACCTAACATTGCCTCGATTAAAGCGAAATGAAAGTGCTTGCTGCACAAATGTAACGTATTAAAAAACAAAATTCCACCACTTCTTGCTGCAAAACTGGAGGATATGCAGTTTGAATATGCTGCAAACCTTGAAAATGAAAATTTTGTTTATGTTACTAGGAGCCAACTCCCAGAAACACCAGTAAAAAGCCAGAAGAGAAGGCCAAGAATGGAACCCTGGGGGCATCCATAGGAGACTGGTAATAGGTTGATTTATTGTTTTAACGGTAACCACTCAGAAAAGTAGCTTTTCACTTATGGGAAAAGGTGAGAGGAGCAAAGCCTGCCAAGGTCATGTGCCCCCCCCCCCCAGGGAGCCCAATGTGCCCTCAAAACTCACCAGGATGGGAAGGATATAATTGTGAATTTGTCTTAATTGTGATTTGTGAATTGTCTGAGTAAACAATATCAACCAGTACATCCTTGCACAAACATCCACGTTGTCTAGGGGACATTTGGGTGTTGATCCTGTTTGCAATAAGCCTTTCATTTCGTTTTCTGAGTTTTGGAATAAGAGTGATTCCATCTGTAAGTTTAGCATCAGGTGGAACTTTGTCAGGTTTAAGTATTTTTAATAGGGCAGTTTTCCAGCAAATAGGGAAGGCACCTTGTATAAGACATTTGTTGAAAAGCATAAGAAGATCAAGAGTGGCTTGAGAGAAAAGAATATGAAAATTAAGATGTTTTCCAGTAGATCCAATTGTGGAATATTTGTTGAGTTTTAATTTGGCAACTGTCAATTCACTAATTATAGCATTATGTAGATGTTCCATAATATATGATCGCTGCCACCTAGTAATCCCTTTATTGGATATGCTTAATGCATGTGGAGTCAGTGCTAATAATCAGATCAAAAGTATTGCTTTTTCTCGTTCATTTTCAAAAAAGCTGGTGTCGCAATCATCGAGTTGATCCAGAGAGGTCTTGTTACCATGTGAATGGTGTTGACACTAGTTATATCATTATATAGATCTTACATATGATTGCTGCTCCCCAGTAGTCCCTTTATTTGGATATTCTTAATGCATGGGAAGTCAGTACTAATAACACTGGTCAACAAGGTTTTGCTAACATGGGTAAAAGTAAGCATTTTTTGTTAATTTGTATGTGCTGATGAATATAACAGTAAAAAGTTTCTAAACAGTTTTAAAAAAAACGTAAAATAGCTTCAAAATCAACAAATTCATCCAAAGTCGCACTCTGTAGCTTTCTTGGTCAAATTTATTGAACAAAAGAGATATCACCAGGGCCGCATTTACACTTTTGGAGACCCTAGGCACAACACAATTGAGGCCTCAAAAGGTCAAGTCAAGTCGGTACAAATTAAAAAAAATTGCTTCAAATGTTTATTTCAGTTAAATTCATAATTTTTTTTTAATTTACTGAAAATAAAAGTCTGCATTTCAATAAAAACTCATTTAAAAAAAAATAAAAATAACACAGCATTGGTATATATGTATTAAAAATAAAGTATTATACTTATGTATTAAATTAAAAAAACGAATAACAAAATTTTTTTTTCTGGCTTTGGTCTTAGCAAACAGGGCTGACTCGAGGGTATGTGGTACCCCTAGGCCAGTTTGGTTTTCAGCATCCGCTCATTTTTTTTTTTTTTTTTTTAAATTTTTAAGCTTTATAAATTTTACAAAAGGGGCATGTTGTAATAGAACATATTTAAAACTTACATATAAAATAAAATTTACAAAAGGTAATATAACCTTTTTTTAAACAAGAATAAATTAGTCGAAAACTAAACAAAAAAATTCTTGAATAAAATATTTAAAATTATACTTATAAAATAGGTGTATAATAATAATAAATGTAATAATTTTGCAAAAACAAAGCAAAAAAATCTTAAAGTATATAAGCTATGTCTATAAAGTATAAGAATAATTATTGAAAATCATAGCAAAAAACAATTTTTTAACTAAAACCTTTTCTGGCTTTTACTGTTCCAAAATTTGTTAACAATTCTTCCATATCAAGTTCTTTTAAAATATCTTGTTCAATCAATAATATTGCTAAACCATCTAATCTTTCCTGACTCATAATTGTTCTCAAATGAGTTGTAATAAATTTTAGTTTCAAAAAACTTCTTTCCGCACTAGCCACAGAGACAGGCAACATTAGCAAAATGCGGAGAGAAATGAATAGGTTTGGTAAGGAAGATGTTAATTGCTGATCACAAATGAATTAGAGAATTTTTGAGGTACATTTCTTCATTCGAATATGAACAGTGAAGATATCTAATTTCATGAAGCAAATCTGTTCCCGATGTCTTTTTCTTTTTCTGCTGTTAAAAGCATTTCAAAATTCATACCATGTCAGCATTAGTAGAGGCACATGATGCAAGAAAGCAAGCTTACGCAGCATCCGCCAAAAAAAAAAAAAAAAAAAAAAAAAACCTGCCATTTCACTACTCCGTTCATTCCGAATACCTGTCCAGCTCAGCCTTAAATTTGTTTAGACTATCAACTTCCACAACAAAGGATGATAGAAGTCTGTTCCACCAACCAACTACCTGCTGCCTAAAGGCAAACTTCTGCACAATCTATCCTACAACTGTCTTTCCTCAATTTGAATTTATGCCCTCTCAGGTGATTATTCTGAGCAAGAGGAAGAATCCCATCATCACTGAGCATGCTCAAACTACTCAAGGCTCTATATACTCACCTCGATCAGATCACCTTGCAGGTGCCTAGTCTCCAGACACTAATTTGCAAAACTAAAGCCTTTCTTCATAAGAGCAACCCTTTGTTTCATTCACTCACCTTGTTCCCCTTCTCTGTACTTGTTCCAACAGCTCTACATCCTTCTTACAATGAGGCCTCCAACCTGTATACAGTACTCAAGGTGTGGCCTGACTATTGCTTTATACAAGGGTATAATCACTTCCTTATCCCTGCTAGAAAAATTCCTGTATATCATTGACAAGACACCATGATTCTTGCAGACCGTCTGCACTGCTCAGAAAACTTCATATCTGTCTGCACAATTACCCCCAGGTCCTTTTCATTCTCTATCACTGTCAGTGTAGTACCACAGAGTCGATATGTTACTCTGGAGTTACTGCTTACCATATGTAGTACTTTACATTTGTCACTGTTAAACTTCATTTGCCACCTCTCAGCCCATCTGCTCAACTTTTCTAGATCCTGTTGCAGCAGTGTACTGTCATTTGTGTCCTTAACAACTCTGCAAACTTGATGATTAAGTTTGATATACCATCATCAATATCATTTATAAATACAGAAAACAACAATGGATCCAACACTGAACCCTGAGGGACTCCACTAATAACATTAGTCCATGATAAGCAGTGTCCATTAATTACCACTCTCTGTCTTCTCCAACTCAACTATCCCTTTATCCATAGCAGCAATTTGCCTCCAATGCCACACTGCTCCAATTTGTTCAGCAGTCTTCCAGGGGGGGGGGGGCTCACATCTGGTGAGTATGTGCTTGGTACACCCAGGGTCCTGAGATGGATATCATCATCATTCTCTTTCTCGGTGATTCCTTTCTACTTCTGACACACACACACACACTCTCTGTCTCTCTAGGTAATTCAGAAATGTTTTTTGAATTTCTGAATTACTTGGCTTCCTTGTACCATATGGCTAATAATAATAATAAATGTGCAATAGTATCAAATGTCTTTCTAAGATCCAAATATATGATCTCAAAGTTATTCCCTGCATCCAGTTCCTTTGTGACCACATCATAGTATCCAATCAAATTTGTCAGGCAAGACTTTCCCTTAAAACCATGCTGTGTCTGAGCTATAACTGAAGTCTTGTCTGGATGATCCTGCAGTGCTTCTTTAACCAGTGCCTCCATTAATTTTCCTGGACCAGAAGTTAAAATAACATCTATAATTACTTGTGTCGCCCTTTGATCCTCCTTTGTGAATTGGGGTCACATTAGCACATCTCCAGTCCATGGGTACCTCCCCAGGGTCCAAGGAAGCTCTCATAATTATGGCTAAGGGTTTGCTTAGTTCCTTTGCTGCCTCCTATAACTGGATAAATCCCATCCACCCTGGGTGCCATTTTTATGTTTATCTTCACCAATTTCTCCTCCACTTTTGACACTGTTGCGCATGGAAGACTGTTGTACAAATTGGAGCAGAATGGTATTAAGGGTAAGTTGCTACAATGGATAAAAGGATGGTTAAGTGTGAGAAGACAGAGGGTGGTAATCGTTGGGTGCTGGTCTTCTTGGACTAATGTTATTAGTGGAGTCCCACAGGGTTCGGTGTTGGGTCCACTGTTGTTTTGTATATTTTTCAATGATATTGATGAAGGTATATCAGACTTAGTGTCGAAGTTTGCAGATGATACAAAGGTTGGCAGGGTTGTTAATGACAGTAATGGCAGTGTGCTACTGCAACAGGATCTAGATAATTTGGGCAGATGGGCTAAGAAGTGGCAACTGAAGTTTAACCTTGACAAATGCAAAGTACTGCATATGGGTAGAAGTAACCCCAGAGAAACGTACCAACTGTGTGGTACTACACTTAAGGTGGTAGAAAATGAAAAAGACCTGGGAGTAATTGTGCAGGCAGATATGAAGTTTTCTGAGCAATGCAGACAGGCTGCCAGGGCAGGTCATGGGGTTTTGTCAATGATATATAGGAATTTTGCTAGCAGGGAAAAGGAGGTGATTATCCCTCTGTATAAGGCAATGGTCAGGCCACGCTTTGAGTACTGCGTACAGGTCTGGAGGCCTCATTTTAGGAAGGATGTAGATTTACTTGAGTGTGTACAGAGAAGGGCAACAAGATTGGTGAGGGGAATGAAGGGATCCTCTTATCAAGAGAGGCTTAAGTTCTGCAAATTGCAGTGGCTGGAGACTAGGCGGTGATCTGATTGAGGTGTATAAGGCCTTGAATGGGTTCAGCACGCTGAATTCTGATGGGATCCTTCCACTTGTTCAGATTACGAGCCTAAGGGGGCATAAATTCAAATTAAGAAAGGACAGATGTAGAATAGATGTGCGGAAATTTGCCTTTAGCCAGCAGGTGGTTAATTGCTGGAACAAACTTCCATCTGTCGTGGAAGTTGATAGGTTGAATAAATTTAAGGAGGAACTGGACAGGCATTTGGAGGGAATGGTGTGATTTTTTTTTTTTTTTTTGGCTGATGCTGCATAAGCTCATACAATAGCTTTCTTGCATCACATGCCACTACTACTACTACTTTCCTCTCACTTATTACAAAATCATCTAGCTCACTGCCAGAGTTTAATGTTTTAAAAGTTCTATGTCATTACATTTATTTAAATTGAAAAGAATATTAAAATTATTATTATGTTTCACTACAAATCAAAACGATCCTTCAAAGCAGTGATGGCGTGGTCTCAAATGTTCCAAAAAAAAGTTATTTTAAAATCTTCTTCATCGTATTGTTAGACCGAGAGTTTCAGGATCTCTCAATAATCAGCCAGAATCTATTCTCTGATAAATAGCTAATGCAGTGTCTTGGGATATTTTAAACTTTATTAAAAACAAAGCCTCTTTAAAACTCTTCGGTCTACCCAAAATAAACCATTCAATTGTTGCAAATTATATCTCGGGAATCTGTGGGATAAGATCATAAAACTATATTCATTCGAAACCTATGTTGTAATACAATAAGAGGGCAGAAACTTATTTTCAAAGGAGAGTGAGTGTACAGACCAATAATGCTTTTCCCCATCGCTCTAGTTCAACAAAGCCAGAACATCTCCGCTTTCACGCCCACGATGGTACTAGAAGGGGATTTATTGCTACAGCTTGGGGGGGGACGTTCAGTTTTCCCTGCGAAATGGACATTCCACGATGATTCTATCACTGTGACGTAGAACAAGATAATGTTAGTATATAAGAGATGGGAGGCACCAAGAAAGGAGAGAAGGCGACACCTTTTAGCTTTTCCAACAGAGAGACTGGCAGGAGAGTGGAACGTCTCGCCATCGAAAGTCGAGGGTCAAAACGATGTGAAGGGAAGGTTCTGCAGTCGTGTTTCGCTCCAGCCGAAAAGAACGGCCGAGGAGAAATGAAGACAAAAAGGAAGCATGGCTCAGAAGACCACACCCTAGTTTCTACCGGAGGAGAGGAGGTCCCACCGGCTGTCCTGAAGCAAGAGATTTAACTGGTAAGCCCTTATCTCACTTGTGTGAATGTAAGCTTAGAATATGACACAAACAGATACCATTTGAATGCTTCCTTCCTAAATATTTAACCTTTGTGAATTTGATAATAAAATGGGAATTTCTCCTAGAGTAGTTGGTACACAGAATCGTACAGCAAAGTGATGGGGAGATAAGAACCAAGAGGGGATGAACCTGTTCACATTAGAACGGAAGTAAGACGGCCTAAAGGTGATGAGCACATCAAAAGTACTTTGCCGAAGGTTCTCCTGTTCCAACCGTTCTTGTTCTTGTGTTGAAGTGTTTTGTGAATTGAATTGTTGTAGCTTGTAAATCTAGAACCAAATAATAAGTCTATTGAAGGAATAGTTCCAGTGATACCAGAATCCAGTATGTTGTAAGCAAATACCAGATCCTTGTTCTGAACAGAAACCTAGAAGCTTATATACACACATAATTTTAACTTCTACACAAACCCACTAGATAAAATAAATAAATAATCTGTTTATACTCCGGCACGACAACCAAATTAGTAGAGTTTACAATAAATCGTCAATACAAATATTTATCGTATTTAGTAGTCACGAGCTTGAACCCCGGTCCACTCAAGGAACGCATGCTACGCACCCTCGCTCCTGACCACTGGGCTACGTCAGGCCTAAATATGGAATGTAAATCTGTATGCATGTTTTCTTTTGTGATAATAAATATTGTTATGTGTTACACAATGTCTCATTCTCTCTGCCGGTAATCAAATATACCAGTTCGAACCCAGGAGGGGTCATTGCGGGGGATCGAGTTTGACATCCTGTGTTCACTCGATCTTTTAAACACAACGCGAATTCGATGCTGCAGCGATTGGGTGCTAGAAAAGCATTTAATAGCCGATAGCACGGATTTTGTCCTAGCCCGACGATCATCTCATTTAGAACAATTATCACAGGAAAAGTAATGCGGCCATAAGTCGAGGGGAATAAACACAGAAAGAGAGAAAGACAGGAAGAAAGAGAGAGCCCCTGACAGTATATTGTTTCATCTTTATTTTCGTAGGGAAACATTGCTTTTCGTTTCAGTGTTCTAATTTTTTTCAATATCTTCTGCTTCCGGCAAAATATTTTTAAATTTTTCGTCGCATCTATAATCATGAAGATATTGCAACGAACTAGCAATAAGCGAATTTGCGTTTTATAAATTTAATCCGACTTCTTTTAAAGCTTTATTTGTTATATTTATGTTGTTTATACGTCATGCCAAATAATTAATGAACAAATGAATTGAAAATTTGCAATGTTCTTGAGCAAGGCGTTTGCTTCAGATTTGTTTTTGGCAATTGTTGAAGTTTCGATTGGCTGTATTTTCCTATTATTCCATCCAGTTCGCAGACTATTATACAGGGAAAGCGTTAGCAGTACCTCCTGTTTAATAGGCATGTATAAATTAGTTTTCAAAGACCTATTAATCCAGTTAACTGCTTAGGTAACTAATAATTAATTGATTAAACGGTTATTTAATTTTTCTAGTTTATTGCATGCCCCAGACTGGTTCACAGCTGTAGTGTGATAAAACGGAGTTTGGTGCGAAAAGTAAAATAGGTAGTGTTTCCAACTTAATACTACCCGCTTGCCGCATGTTCAAAATCCGCTCTTTTTGACGCAACCCGACAACTTTTTAAATTTTCATTTGGGTTAATTCCTATTAATGGTGCCCTAAAAATTTTTAAGACCCCTACATTATGTCCAAACAAAAACTTCCAAATTGCATATCAAATGCAGTGTATTCTGAAGAAGTCAAAAATAACTACGGTTTAACGAAGTTGATGAATTTATGCAGTGGCAATATTGATCACTTGATTTCTTGGATGGCGAAAAATCACATTTTGCAAAATACAGCTTTTTGTGAAGTTTGCAATCTTGAAATGCGGCTTACAAAAAAGTAAATGTAAAACTGATATGTTTAGATGGGGTTGTAAGCCTTGCCGTAAAACAAAGAGTATTAGAGATAAATCATTTTTTGATGATAGTAGATTATCGTTATCTCAAAATTTATTATTTCTATACTTCTGGTCCCAATATTGGTCTCAACATCTCGTTGCTCTTGATTTAAATATCAATAAAAACACTGTTATTGAAAAATGCAAAGATCTGAGGGAGATCTGCATGATATCAATAACTGATTCAGATAGTTTACTATCTGAATTACCCCTAGTTAACCCTAGTTAACTATCTGATTCAGATAGTTAACTAGGGGGGGGGGGGGGATTTCAGAAAATGGAATACCTTAAAAATTGATGAATCAGCATTTTTGAAATGAAAATATAATAGAGGACGACTAATAGGAACACAATGGGTTTTTGGTGCGTTCAAAAGAATTACCAAACTATGCTTTTTTAGTTCCGGTAGAAAATAGAGATAAAACAACTCTATTATCAATTACAAGAATCATCAGTGATGGATGGCCTGCATATAAAGATCTCTACCGAGACATTAATTATACCCATGATGAGGTTATTCATCGCTATAATTTTGTTTCTCCAGATTATTCATGTGCTCATACTCAAAACATTGAAAAACACTTAGTTACATTCCAAAAGAAAATTAAAATACCAATTTGGAACACAAGATAGTCTACTAGAAGGTAACCTATATGAGTTTCTATTTAAAAGAAAATTTTCTAGAGAAAATTTATTTAATTACCTTATTTTAGAAATAAATAAATTAGAAAGGTAACTTTTTTGTATTTTGAAAGTTTCAATTGAATTTTTGATTTTCCCTAATTTTTATTTATTAAATTTTATCTAACTTTTTAAGCATATATTTTTTATTTTTTTATGGCACCCATTAATAGGATTTGGCCTTCATTTGTTTGTAGGGATTATATATATATATATATATATACGTTCTGTTTTTAATATAAAATAAATATCTAAAAATCTAATTTAAAGTCGAAATTCAATACCTCCTCATCATATGCTTCTTGTCTACCTATTTTGCGAAGCACTTCTGCAGGTAAAACTTAATTTTTACAACACTTTTCAACTCTTTTGATCGTATCCATATTTTTCGATTTTATTCAACAATTTTAAGCTATGACCCAACGGTCATGTCGTTTGTCCCAAAGAGTAGTACTACAGAGTATGACTCTTAGTAGTAAGATACTTGGTATCTTTCTCCTACAGATTAGTATCTTACTACTCTGTGGTTTGTCCGCCAGTATAAACTAAGTATTGAAATTGTTGGGTTCCCCTCAGGGGAATCCCTGAATAATATAAAACAGATTCTTCGCTTTATGAAAAAAAAAAAAAAATGAAATAAGATATCCCTACTATGTTTACGATGTATATCAATAAAACATTTCAATTATCGCGAAGCTTCCTAACCTGGGAAAGGTATTTTTGTTTATTCGAATATCGAGATTACGCGATATGGCTAGTGTTAGTTGTTTTATGCCTGAAATTTCGCGTAATATTGTTAAGCTTGCCTTAAAATCTCGATATTCGAATAAACAAAAATACCTTTCCCAGGCTAGGAAGCTTCCCGATAAATTAAAAAAGTATCTACATCCGAACGATTGGTCTTTATTGAAGACTTCCATAGATTTGCAACGGGAAGCACAGGCCTCAGAAATAACAAACAGACCCGTTAATAAATTGCTAACATTATCGGATAGGTCAAGACACGTTCATGCGAATTCTAACACATTGTCGCGGGGTTACGACCAAGTACATACGAGTTGGATGATAACCCCCTACAGACATACAACGTACTACCACAGAATACGTCAGCTACATCACGAACACAGACTTTTCTTAAACAAACCCATTCTGTGTCTGAATTATTGCTGCAGTCTTGTCTTGTTTAGATGATCCTGCAATGCATCTTTAACCAGTGAAGTTAAACTAACTGGTCTGTAATTACTCGTGTCACCCATCGATTCCCCCTTTGTGAATTGCGGATACATTTGAACATCTCCAGTTCGTGGGGACCTCCCCTGAGTCCAAGGATGCTCTCATAATTATGGGTAAGGGTTTGCTTAGTTGCTTTGCCACCTCCTTTAATATAACTGGATAGATCCCATCCACCCCAGGTACCTTTCTTATGTTTAACTTCAACAATTTCTCCTCCACTTTGCTCTCAGTTATTACAAAATCATTAAGCACCCTGATACAATCTTATAACCTGCCATTTTCAAATCTTAATAACTCCTCATGTGTGAATGTAGATGCAAAATACCCATTCAGTTTGTTTGCTATCTGAGCAGGAACATCAAGAGTCGAACTATCGATATCAAGTGGACCAATCAGATTCATCCCCCTTCCTTTTAGAGTTTATATAAGTAAACAAATCCTTGCTGTTTTTCTTAGCATCCTTTGCCAAAGATTTCTCGTAATCTGCCTTCGCCTGCCTAACCTTCTTTGTGACCTGATTACAGACTATATCTGCCATAGGCTTTTGAGTCGCTTGATAATTTATATGCATCCCATGCATTTAAATCTTAATGATATTAAGAGTAGGATACTGACGGAATTACTTAACAAGTACAGGGTCACTGTTGAAAAAAAGCTGTGAATTAGGGTTGAATTTGAAAGTGTCTGCAATTCTGCCCAGACAGGATAGGAGGGAGTATATGATGAGAGCCTTGTCGATCAATTTGGCCTTGGAAAGGTTGTGCAAGGTTCAAGGGGTAGAATTTTTTTCAGCCTGGTCTGTACTTGTTACACAGGAGAGACTGCTTCTACATGGATGGGATACACTTAAATAGAAAGGGTGCAAGAATATTTACTGATACTATCGAGACAGTGTTAGATGGGTTGGAAAACTACTAGCTTGGGGGGATACAAGGAATAATAGATTAACAATAGCCACTGGCAGAGGTGAAAGTGATTCTTGCACTGCTTCTATTGGAATGAGCAGCAGCCTGGAAAACAAGATGCAGGATATATCAGAGACTGCTGGGAGTCATTGCGGTACAAGTAAACACATGGGTTGTGTCAGGGTAGCTAAGAATAGGAACAAGTGCATGTATACTTGCGTGTACACCAATGCTAGGAGTTTTATAAATAAAGTTGAGGTATTGCTCAAAACATGAAAGACAAATATTGTTGGGATATCAGAGACGTGGTGTCACACAGATATAAGGAATGCAGAACTGAAATTTTGGGCGTACAATGTGTACAGAAAGGATAGACAGGACAGGAAGGGAGAAGGGGTTATGCTATTAGTTAAGAAACACATAAAATCCAAGGAAGTGAAGCCAGTCGACATCGCTGGACAGTGCAGTGTCGAGTCAGTTTGGTGTGACATAAGCATTGGGGGATCAAAATTGAGAGTATGAGTGTGCTATAGACCTAATAACTCTGATGAGTATAATAACAAACTGTACAGGGAAATACAGTGGGCCAGTAAATCAGACAGTCTTATAATGGGGGATTTTAATTTCCCAGATATTGACTGGAATTTGTGGGTGGCTCACTCACACACTAGTAAGGCTTTTGTGGATTTATTGGATGATTGTTTTCTACATCATGTTTGGGCGGCAACTAGAGGGAATAACACTCTTGATCTCATTATCAGTAGTGATTCTTCATGCATTAAGAATTTGCAGATAAAGGAACCACTAGGTGGCAGTGTGCTGAAGTGGGATTTATTCAAGAGGTAACTACCATCAGGGGTAAAGGGAAGGGTTTTTGCTTTCTTAAAGGCGACTATGATGGTCTGAGACAGTATTTAAACACTGTCTTAAATACTGTCTCAGTGGGACAGTATTTAAGACAGTGTTATACAGTGGGACCAACTGATGATGTTACCAAGACCAAATTCAAAATGGGAAGCATTCGAAGAACTTATCTTGGAAGCTACTAGGCTTTACATACCAACTAAGAAATATCGTTCAAGGGTTAGGCCTAAATGGATGTCAGATGAACTAACAAGACACTAGCATTAGCATTAGCAGAGGCAAATGATGCAAGAAAGCAAGCTTATGCAGCATCAGCTAAAAAAAAAAAAATTCCACTTCACCCCTCCTTTCTTTCGAAATACCTGTCCAGCTGACCCTTAAATTTATTTAGGCTATCAGCTTCCAAAACAAGGTATGGAAGTCTGTTCCACCAACCAACTACCCGCTGAATTAATACAAATTTCCGCACCTCTATGCTACATCTGTCTTTCCTCAATTTGAATTTATGCCCTCTCAGGTGATTATTCTGAGCAGGAGAAAGAATTCCTTCTGCATTGAGCATACTCAAACCATTCAAGGCTTTGTACACCTGTATCCCCTCGAGATAACCTCGCCAGTGCCTAGTCTCCAGACACTGTAATTTGCAAAACTCAAGCCTTTCTTCGTAAAAGCAACCCTTTGTCCATTCAGTAATCTTGTTGCCCTTCTCTGTACTCATTTCAGCAGCTCTACATCATTATTAAAATGAGGCCTCCAGACCTGTATACAGTACTCTGTGGGTAGCTTGACCATTGCCTTATACAAAGGAATAATCGCCTCATTATCCCTGCTAGAAAAATTCCTGTATATCATTGACAAGATTCCATGAGCTACTCTTGCAGACCATCTGCACTGCTCAGAGTACTTCATATCTGCCTGCACAATTACCCCTAGGTCCTTTTCATTCTCTATCACTGTCAGTGTAGTACCACTCAGTTGATACGTTGTTCTAGGGCTGCTGTTTCCCATATGTAGTACTTTACATTTGTCAATGTTAAACTTAATTTGCCACCTCTCAGCCCATCTGCTCAACCTTTCCAGATCCTGTTGCAGCAGCATAGCGTCAGTAGTATCCTTAACAACCCTGCCAACCTTTGTATCGTCTGCAAACTTGGACATTAAGCTTGATATACCATCAGTATTATTTATAAATACAGAAAACAATAATGGACCCAACACTGAACCCTGAGGGACTCCACTAATAAAATTAGTCCACGATGAGCATTGTTCATTGATTACCACTCTCTGTCTTCTCCCCCTCAACCACCCCATTATCTATAGCAGCAATTTGCCTTCAATGCCACACTGCTCCAATTTATGCAGTCAAAACAGTGCAACAGTCAAAAGCCTTTCTAAGATCCAAGTATATAATATCAAAGTTATTCTCTGCACGCAGTTCTTTTGTGACTGCATCATAGTATCCAATCAAATTGGTCAGGCAAGACTTCCCCTTAACAAAACCATGCTGTGTCTTGAGCTATAACCGAAGTCTTGTCTGGATGATCCTGCAGTGCTTCTTTAACCAGTGCCTCCATTAATTTTCCGGGAACAGAAGTTAAACTCACAGGTCTATAATTACTTGTGTCAGACTTTGATCCCCCTTTGTGAATTGGGGTCACATTTGCACACCTCCAGTCTATGAGTTCCTCCCCTGAGTCCAAAGAAGCTCTCATAATTATGGTTAAGGGTTTTCTTACTTCCTTTGCTACCTCCTTTAATATAACTGGATAGATCCCATCCACCCCAGGTGCCTTTCTTGTGTTTATCTTCAACAATTTGTCCTCCACTTTACTCTCAGTTATTACAAGATTATCTAGCTTACTGCCAAAGTTGAATACCCCTCTGGCATTCCCCTCGCCGAATAACTCCTCATGTGTGAATGTCGATGCAAAATATTTATTTAGTTTGTTAACTACCTCAGCAGGATCATCAACAGTTCAACCATCGATATCAAGTGGACCAATCTCATTCGTCCCCTTCCTTCTAGAGTTTACATAAATAAAGAACTCTTTGCTGTTTTTCTTTGCATCCCTTGCCAAAGATTTCTCGTAATCTGCCTTCGCCTGCCTAATCTCCTTTGTAACTTGTTTACAGATCAACTTGTATCTATCATAGGCTTCTGTGTCACGTGTTAATTTATGTGTGTTCCATGTATTTTTCTTCTCTGCCATATGTCTCATTAGTTCATCTGATGTCCATTTAGGCCTAAAGCTTGAACAATATTTCTTGGTTGGTATATAAAGCCTAGTAGCTTCCAAGATAAGTTCTTTGATACTTCCCATTTTGAATTTGCCCTTGGTAAATCATCAGTTGGTCCCACCGTATAGAATTTAAGTACTGTATCAGACCATCGTAGTCGCCTTTACGAAAGCAATAACCCTACCCTTTAACCCTGATGGTAGTTACTTCTTTGAGTAAATCCCACTTCAGCACACTGTGATCACTGCCACCTAGTGGTTCCTTTATCTGCAGATTCTTAATGCATGAAGAATCACTAGTGATAATCAAATGAAGGGTATTACTCCCTCTAGTTGCCTCCCGAACATGCTGATGTAGAAAACAATTATCCAATAAATCCACAAAAGCCTTGCTAGTGTGTGAGTGACCAACCCACAAATTCCAGTCAATATCTGGAAAATTAAAATCCCCCATTATAAGACTCTGTGATTTACTGGCCCACTTTATTACCCTGTACAGTTTCTTATTATACTCATCAGAGTCATTAGGCCTGTCACACACTCCTACTCTCAATTTTGATCTCCCAATGCTTATGTCACACCAAACTGACTCGACACTGCACTGTCCAGTATTTCGACTGGCTTCACTTCCTTGGATTTTATGTATTTCTTAACTAATAGCATAATCCCTCCTCCCTTCCTATCCTCTCTATCCTTTCTGTAGACATTGTACTCCCCAAATTCCAGTTCTGCATTCCTTATATCTGTGTGACAGCACTTCTCATCCCAACAATATCTGCCTTTGATATTTTGGCCAATACCTCAAATTCATCAAATTTATTTACCACACTCCTAGCACTGGTGTACACGCAAGTATACATGCACTTGTTCCTATTCTTAGCTACCCTAACACAACCCATGTTTACTTGTACCGCAATGACTTCCAGCAGTCTCTGAAATATCCTGCATTTTGTTTTCCGGGCTGCTGCTCATTCTAATAGAAGCAGTGCAAGAATCACTTTCACCTCTGCCAGTGGCTACTGTTAATCTATTAGTCCTTGTGTCCACCCCCAAGATAGCAGTTTTCCGACCCACCTAACACTGCCTGGATAGCATCATCAAATATTCTTGCCCCCTTTCTATTTAAGTGTATCCCATCCCTTTAGAAGCAGTCTCTCCAGATAACATATGGCAGAGAAGAAAAATGAATGGGATACATATAAATTAACGGGTGATATGGAAGCCTATGATACAAAAGCTGGTCTGTAACCAAGTCACAAAGGAGCTTTACCTATGCAAACTCTCGAAGGAAAGGGATGAATCAGATGCTCCACTGGATATTGATGGTTCAACAGTTGAGGATCCTGCTCAGGTGGCTAACAAACTAAACGAGTATTTTGCATCTACATTCATACATGAGGAGTTATTCAGGAAGGGGAATGCCAGAGGTGAAGTAAACTCTGGCAGTGAGCTAGATGATTTTGTAATAACTGACAGGAAAGTGGAGGAGAAATTGTTGAGGATAAACATAAAAAAGGCACCTGGGGTGGATGGGAAGTTATATTAACGGAGGTAGCAAAGGAAGTGAGAAAACCCGTAGCCATAATTATGACAGCTTCTTTGGACTCAGGAGAGGTAGCCATAGACTGGAGATGTGCAAATGCGACCTCAATTCGCAAAGGAGGATCAAAGGCTGACACAAATAATTATAGACACGTGAGTTTAACTTCTGTTCCAGGAAAATTAATAGAGGCACTGGTTAAAGAATCACTGCAGGATCATCTAGACAAGACTTCAGTTATAGCTCAGACACAGCATGGTTTTGTTAAGGGAAAGTCTTGCCTGACCTGGTAATCAATGGACACTGCTCATAGTGGACTAATGTTATTAGTAGAGTTCCTCAGGGTTCAGTGTTAGGTCCATTGTTCTTTTCTGTATTTATAAATGATATTGATGATGGTATCAAGCGTAATGTCCAAGTTTGCAGACGATACAAAGGTTGGCAGGGTTGTTAAGGACACTACTTACGCTGTGCTGCTGCAACAGGATCTGGAAAGGTTGAGCAGATGGGCTGAGAGGTGGCAAATGAAGTTTAACATTGACAAATGTAAAATACTACAAATGGGAAATAGTAACCCCAGAGCAACGTATCAACTCTGTGGTACTACACTGACAGTGGTATAGAATGAAAAGGACCTGGGGGAAATTGTGCAGGCAGATATGAAGTTCTCTGTTCAGTGCAGACGGGCTGCAAGAATAGCTCATGGTGTTTTGCCAATGATATACAGGAATTTTTCCAGCAGGGATAAGGAGCAGATTATTCCCTTGTGTAGGGCAATGGTCAGGCCACACCGTGAGTACTGTATACACGTCTGGAGGCCTCATTTCAAGAAGGATGTAGAGCTGCTGGAACGAGTACAGAGAAGCGCAACAAGATTAGTGAATGGAACAAAGGGTTGCTCTTACGAAGAAAGGCTTAAGTTTTGCAAATTACTGTGTCTGGAGACTAGGCACCAGCGAGGTGATCTGATAGAGGTGTATAAAGCCTTGAATGGTTTGAGCATGCTCAATGCCGATGGGATTGTTCCTCTTGATCAGAATAATCACCTTAGAGGGCATAATTTCAAATTGAGGAAAGACCGATGTAGCGGAAATTTGCCTTTAGCCAGCGGGGAGTTGGTTGGTGGAACAGACTTCCATTCCTTGTTGCGGAAATTGATAGCCTAAATAAATTTAAGGCTCAGCTGGACAGGTATTTCGAACGAATGGAGGGCTGAAATGGGAATGTTTTTTTTTTTTTTTTGGCTGATGCTGCATAAGCTTGCTTTCTTGCATCATATGCCTCTACTAATGCTAATGCTAATTTTTCTTCTCTGTATAGATTATACATCTAAAAACTTAAGAATTTAGTACTCACTATAAAAATTATACGAAAAGATCAAGAAATCAATTCAAATTAAAAATAATTATGTTAAAAGCTAAAAAATATAAAAAGGGAAAGAATAGTGTTTTTCTGTACAAAAAAATATCTGGTTTGTTAAAATAACAATAATAAATTTATTGGAAAATATATTCTTACCGAATCCGACCCATATAATTAGGTATATGTACTCGTATACTGCTATACAAATACTGTACTAACCAAATACTAATTGTAACAAAACTCTCAGTCGTTACGCGTGTGTACGAACGACGGCTAACTTCGATCGGTTACGGCCATGCGATAAAACCATATATCAAATGGAGGCGGAAGGCCTCACAAATTTTTCAGGAACTCTAGTTTTTATATTATGAATTTAATATTTTAAAATAAGTACAGTGTTTTATTTTGCAACTATAACTAGACTGTTTTTTATACAGTTGTTTGTGAGGAGTTAGGTTTTAAAGTGAGGCCCTCAGCTTGCGCCTCATGGTAAATGCGGCCCTGCATATCGCTCTCTCTGTTTAATGGTATACAGTACTAATACACTGTACCTCTTTTTAGTTTTATGGCCCTGAGGAGTAGCCGCTCTGAGTTATATTGCTATAATCTTTTTATTATGTGGTAGCACATTTGGACCGTACTGTATTTCTGGCGGCCAGGCGCCTCTGTGAAAGACTAACTTGTTTACAAGTTGTCTAGCCCTTAAATGTACATTTTTGGGGTTAGCTTCGATTTGTAAGATCAAGTGGTAGGTTGTAGTTGTTTGAAAGTTCTGTTTTGGTCTTGTGAAAAGGAGCAAAAACGCCGTGCGTGCATTAATTCGCTAAACAGTTTTTGCTACGTTTGTGGACAATTTACAGTCAAGTCGCAGTATCAATCAATCACAGAGAAGGTGAAGCAAGCTTGTTTTTATTTTGGTTGTCACATGAGTGATCAGGTGGGCACCGCATATGTGCTGTGTAATGCGTTATGTAAATCTGACTGAATGGATGGGGAGGGGGGGGGACAATTCTAAACTGCCTTTTGCTGTTCCGATGATCTGGCGAGAACCAACAAGTCACCTCGAAGATTTTTATTTCTACCTCACAAATACTAAGGCGTTTTCAAACAAAAATAGTGTTAAAATAAAATACCGGAACTCCCTATTCCTATCCTCCACCGTTATGAAGAAATCACTATTCCGGGAGCAGAGCAAGAGTTACTAGAGCCCATACCTGCTACCTCAACGTCTGCCAATCCTAGTTACAATCCTGAAAATGGCAAAACCCCACACATAATTTAGCAAAGTGAACTTAATGATTTGGTTAGAGATTTAAATCTTTCAAAGTAACAGTCCGAGCTATTAGGAACTAGGTTGCAACAATGAAATTTGCTGGCAAAACCGTGAGGATTTCTGTGTTAGAAGCCAAAACGAAAATTTTTCGGGTTATTATCAAATGGAAGGTTCTCTTTGTGTCTGCAAAGATGTAAATGGATTGATGATGAACTAGGGTTTGAACACAATCCTGAAGAATGACTATTCATCGATTCTTCTAAACTCAGTTTAAAAGCATTTTTACTACAAAATGGTAATATCAAATCGTCGGTTCCAGTGGCTATGAAAGAAACTTATGATAGCATTTTATTGCTATTAAATGCCTTAAACTATAAGAAATATTCTTGAAAAATCTGTGGTGATTTAAAAGTAATCACTTTGTTGCTTGAACTACAGGGTGGTTTTGCTAAGTATTGTTGTGTTTATGAGAAAGTCGAGCAGTAGAACATCATTATATTGTGAAGGAATGGCCCATCAAAGAAAAATATGTTCCGTGGAAGCCAAACATCAAATGCACGTGATGTCAAGTGCAACCTGAAATAGTGCTTCTCCCGCCTTTGCACATTAAGTTGGGTCTCATGAAAAATTTTGTAAAAGCTCTGGACAAAAATAGTGAAGGTTCCGAGTACTTAAAAAACCAGTTTCCAAAAAGTAATGCAAAGTTGAAGGAGGGTATATTCATAGGCCCACAAATTAGACGGCTTTTAAAGGATTAAATCTTTGAAACTAAACTTAACGCCACTGAATTAGCTGTGTGGAAATCCCTCAGAGTTGTTAGCGGGTTTTTAGGGAATAATAAAGTAGAGAACTATAAAGAGTTGATGGAAATCAACTCGTGGATCGCTGAAGATACACATCCTACCTTCACAAGTGGACTTCTTTCCGGACAACTTGGAATCTGTCAGTGACGAGCAGAGGGATCGATTCCACCAGGATATACATACTGTGGAGCAGAGATATCAAGGACGGTAGGATGCAGAAATGGTGAGTAATAGTTGCTGGTGTCTGATAAGGGAGGACCATTCTGCTCATAAGAGGAAAGAATAACTACAATTTCCTATTTTTGCCTCCACTTTTGTGGATTAATCGCTTACCGAAATCCAAATAGGTGTTTATAAAGTTTAAATATATTATTTTTTAACCATTTGGAATGTTTACTGGTCGCCATTTCTATTTCAAGCAATTAATTTACAAGAAGGCCGCCGTAGTAGCCTAGTGGTCAGGCGCGCGGGTGCATAAGTATATGTGCCTTGAATGACCGAGGTTCAAGCCCGTGACTGCTGAATACGGTCATGTTTCTTGTATTCTCTCTATCTTGTGAACTCCTCTGACTGTTTGGTCGTCCCGGAGTATAAACAGAAAATGTATTTATTTAAAAGTAGTCAAATACATTTAGATAAATAAAAATTCACAATTTTTGGAAAAAAGGAACACGAAGCCATAACATGAAAACGTGACGTGCTATGAACTTTCTACTGTCATTTTCATTTTCAGCACATGCGATTTAGTTAAAATCAGTTGATTTTGTTCACGCTATCGAAAAAAAGCTTAAAATTGTTGGCAAGTGTAATCAGATCAAGAGCAGTGTTGCCAACTCTTAATAATATTTCCGGCTAGCCGCATACTCAAAATCCGCTATTTTTAGCACTTGACCCGCCAAATTTTTTAAATTTTCATTTGTTTGTACTTTGTAGTGAATAAAAACAAACAAACAAATAGTATATATAAATAGTTATTTATTTTTCTGTTTTTAATATAAAATCAATATCTAAAAATCTAAATTAATTTCGAAATTCAATACCTCCTCATCATATGCTTCTTGTGTACCTATTTTGCGAAGCAATTCTTCAGGTAAAACATAATTTTTACAACACTTTTCAACTCTTTTGAGCCCGTATCGTACTGATAAGATTAACCGTGCCAACACTCATTCTGTTGAGTGTTTTGTTTTTTACTAGATTTAAGTTGCTGAATATTCTTTCCACATCTGCATTGGATAATGGCAAAATTAAAATACCCAATGCAAATTCGCTAATTTCTTTAAATGGATTTTCACCGCTTGCATCTCGATATTTCGAAACTTCTGACCAAAACTTCATTGTATTGTTGATGTTTTCCCATTTAACGAGAGTAATGTTTATATACTGTTGCTCCATTTTTTCAATTTCTACTTCAGACAATTTTAAATTTTGTAATAAATTTATCAGTGGTTCTTTTTGTTGCTTTAATATATTGTTAACTGAGATTAATGACATTTTTTTCTAATTCTTTTATGTTGTCCGGAAGGCGTTGTTTTAATTGTTGATACAAATCAATCAAGAAATTACGGCATCTCTCTCTTATTGCCATTTCATCTGTTGTTGTTGTGATAAGTTTATTCATTATTAATTCATTTATTTTTCTTTCAAATTGGTAACCTAAATATGGCTTAGGGTCTAAATAATTATTAATGTCCTCTTCTATCCTTTCAATATGTGTATTTGGTAAAAACATTTTATTGGCAACCATCGACAATAGCATGTTTAAATCATGTAGTAATAATGTAAGATCGGCAGTATTTGATTCAAAAGATTTGTTTACTCTTTGTACTTCAGATAAGATAGGTTTTAAAATAAAAGATATGCTAAATTACTTTCATCTTTGAACATTGAATAAAGAAGTTCTGCAGTATAACATTTGTCAGTCAAACGAGTTATTTCAAAATGGGCTTTTAATTCAATATACTGTTCTAAAATTCTTGTTATAGCAACTTCAATGGATAACCACCTTGTTTGACACGAATGAACTATCTTTTTCGGATCTGCACCATCGTTTATGGCACTGTATAAATATTTGAATTGATTTTGTCGGCTGGTGGATTTACTAAACTCACGATTTTGCATTGCACGAGGGTTTCTAGGAATACAACTATCGTGTTAGACGAGGACTGACTATACTAAGATATTATTACACTGTGGTTATTAGAAATAATTATTACTTATTACTCTTATTACTTATTGCTCTGTGGTTATTAGAAACGTTGAAAGAGATGTCGGTAATTCGGATCGCATTTCTTGGAAGCCAAACAAATACGACGAAGAAAAATTATCCAATGCCATTCCTTCGCTGTTTCAAAAAAAGGCGTCATTAGAATTTTTTCCACATTTTTAGATTTGATTCAACAATTTAAAGCTATGACCCAATGATCAGGTCGTTTGACCGCGAGCGAACTACGTAAAATTGTTGGGGTTCTCCTCAGGGAAATCCAGAATAATATAAAACCGATTCTTCGCTTTATAAAAAAAAAAAAAAACTATGAAATATGATATCCCTACTATTTCAATTATGAATTATTTTTATTGTTAATTAAATAATTAATTGAACAATTAATTTAATATTTCTTAATATAAATGTTACATTGCCAAAATACATAAAATGCTAAACATTTATACTCTTCCCGCTAAAAAATCCGCTATCCGCTATTTCATATTTTTATCCGCTAAACCTGAAGCAATTCCGCTAAATCTAGCGGGAAAACCGCTAAAATGGCAACACTGATCAAGAGTATAATCAGATCGTTCACTCTCAAAAATGCTGGTGTAGCAAACAGGAATCCAGTTGATGCAGAGAATTTTTGCTACCGTATGAATGATGACCAGCCCACAAGTTCCAGTCAATATTATTATTATTATTATTATTAGCCATGTGGTGCAAGGAAGCCTGAGGCGTGTGCTGCACAGCCAAAAAAAATTGAGTTACCCTGAGAGAGAGAGAGAGAGAGAAGGGAATCACCAAGAAAGAGAAGAATGATGATATCCAGCTCAGGACCCTGGGTGTGCCAAGCCCATACTCACCCGATGTGAGCCCCTACGGTAATCGTAAAAGTTATCATTCCCATTATAAGACATTCTGATTTAACGGTTCACTCTATTTTGTTGTGTAGTTGTTTCATTATTTATATTCAGTATAAATTCATCAGAAAACATTCGAGGTCATCGTGGGCAGTACAGTTGGTATAACTGCCGTCCTCTGCACAATGGATGTAAAAAACCTTAGTTCGAATCTCATCGATGACATCGGGAATTTTTATGGACCTTTTTCAGAACGTGACTGAATTTGTTACTCTAAGGGGAGGGTAAAGAAAATTTTCGTTCATCAAACAGGCAAATCGACCACAGTGTCACCCAATTTACAACAATATATGGCGCAATAAGGTTTAAATAACTAATATAAGGTTTAAATCAGTCACATCTGCTGGTGCATCTGTAATCAGTCACATCACAGTGTTGAGGGCATTCGTTATGTGCTCTTTATTAGGTACACCGCTGCCGCTTTATTAGGTACACCCCTGCTATGCACACAAATGGTTTGTCCCACAACGTTGCAAGTTGTGGGACAACTTACAACGTTGACCACATGACCACAGTTGTGGATATAAATGCAGCAGAACAACCTTTATAGTATCAGTTAAGCGTACAAACCGTAGCAAGAATGGGGAAAAGGTGTGATCTAACGGACTTCGAACGTGGCATGATAGTAGGTGCAAGACGTGCTGGACAAAGCATCTCTGAAACGGCAGTTCTCCTGAACTTTTCACGCACCACAGTTTCAAGGGTGTATCGAGAATAGTGCAACGAACAGAAAACATCCTCTCAATGGCACTCCTGTGGAAGAAAATCGCTTCTTGGTGAGAGAGGTCAGAGGAGGATGGTTAGAATTGTGCAAGCAAACAGACGGGCCACAATGTCGCACATCACGTCAGAATACAACCTTGGTGCGCAGAACAAAATATCGCAGCGAACCACTATTCGCACTATGTCGCTAATGGGCTACAACAGCCGACGGCCACATCGCGTACCTTTGTTATGAATGAAGAACAAGAGAGCACGCCTACTGTGGGCACAGCAACACCAGCACTGGACTATCGAGGATTGGAAAACAGTTGCTTGGTCTGACGAGTCGAAGTTCCCGGTGCATCATGTTGATGGAAGGCTCAGAATTTGCCGAAAACAACATGAATCCATGGACCCGTCGTGTCTGATGACTACTTTGCAAGGTACACCACCTTGGTGTGTGGAATGTTTTCTTGGCACACGTTGGGTCCATTGATACACATAGATTCACGTCTGAATGCCACATCGTACCAAAACATCGTTGCTGACCAAGTGCATCCGTTCACGTTGACAATTTATCCTCAGTCAGATGGTTACTTCCAGCAGGATAATGCGCTAGTGGACAAAGCCCGAATCACTATGGAATGGTTCCAGGAATATGACAATGACTTTTCTTTCCTGCAGTGGCCCGCTCAGTCCGCGGATCTCAATCCTATTGAACATCTTTGGGATGAGCTGGAAAGGGCTATTCGCTGCAGGCCTACACCTCCTTCGAATCTCAAAGAACTGTGTGACACACTCATGTCTGCATGGTACTCCATTCCTGCACAACATTTTCAGCATCTTGTTCAATCCATGCCTAGACGAATTCAGGCTGTTTTGAAGGCTAAAGTAGGCTGAACACGCTACTATGTAGGTGTATCTAATAAAGTGACAGCACAGTGTATATCATAATCTGCACAAAGAAAGTAAAAGTAAATTATAGTTTAAACTTTACTCAATTTTATTCCATTTCTGTAAATTATTACAAATTGAGCACTACATATATATATGTATTTCTGAGATTTATTTAAAACTGGTATACATACTTAACCCCATAAACAGTGCTCAAGCAAAGTAAAAGAAGAATTATAATAGAAATAACTTCATAATTCAAAAAATATATCTTTGCACGTTAAAAGCGTCTCTTCTCACTAGGCTTCTTCCTCTGTGTGTGCTTCTTGCAGTTTGCCTAGATGTCTGTCTGCTGTAATAGCTAAAATACAAAGAGTGAGAGCAAATACTGATACACCAAACCCAAAACATAAGAAGATGGGTCCACAAATTTTTATAGTACCATTGTTTTCAATGATCCTGAAAAATGGTTTCTGATCTGCACTTTTTGGATGATAAGCTAGACCTATCAGTATTGCTCCTGTGCAGAGTAAACAAATGCCAACTACAGATAGACATATAATGCAAGAGAAAGGTACATAAATATTGTGAAAAACTGCACCCCTTTCAAAATGCAAAGATCTTCTAGAGTGATATAAAGCCTGTTTTTGGGACATCTTATTATACAATCTCTGCAAAAAAAAAAGTAAGTAAAAATATATACTAGTCAAAACTGTCATTAAACAGCTGTTGTAACCTCTAAATGTTACAAATATACACTGTCTAGTTTATAAAGTACACTGACCAACAGCAAGCAGCATGGACTCTACACGGTGTCAGAAATATTTCAGGGATGTTAACCCATGTAGATTTATTCGCACATTACATTTCCCTCGAATTGGACAGCTGTGGATACATGCCATACCAAGATCATTAAACTTTATTCTACAAATAATCAGTTTGGTTGTGGTCCGATAATTAAATAGATCTTTGTTCCTGGTTCTGATGAGCAAAATTCTTCATATGTTGTAACCTATTATATGTACATACAAGCAGGGCCGTGCCGTGCTATGATACAGTGAGGCGGCCGCATCAGGCGGCACCATAAGGGAGCGGCATAAGCAGCGAAATCAAAATAGGAGCGGCATTTCGAAGACTTGCATCATACTGAGAAAATCTACCGCAAGGCCCTACATACAAGTAATAAAGAATGTTTATTTATTTTTGTTTTTTAAGTCACCCTCATGTTCTTGGCACCACACCTGAATGACCGTACCTTGTGGCATGCCACAATACTGTTCTGCTAGAACTATTAACAGCCCGATAAACTGTGAGCATAAAGGGTTCACTTGGTCAGCAACAACATTTAAATAGGCTGCGGTATTCAAACATTAACCATCGGTAACAGGGGATCTAATGTGTGCAAGAAAAACACAATTCTCCCAGCCTGCAATTTCTTCAGGTAACAGCGGGTCCGTTAATACATACTGATATCACAATACCTGATCCTGCTGCTGGTAAGGAACAACAAACCAGGTTTAATCAAACACTCCTTTTTCCATTCTTCATATGTCCTCTGCTCGCTTTACCCGCATGTGTTTGTTTTAGATAACCAGAGTCAAACCCAGTGAGATATGCTGAATATCGTGACAGGGCCTGACACATTGTGCACCCCGATATACACCTTCGCATATCAATGGTATACTGATGCGTCATTTGACCAATTGGCCATTTGTTAGATATTACGATCTTTTCACTCTCCATTATCCTCTCACAACAACAAGCTGCTCCTGCAACAAACATATTTCTAGCTGGATGTCTTCTGATTATTTTACCATTCTTAACACTAAACATTGCCGCGTGAAATGTCCCAAGTAAGACAGCAGCGTCCATGATACTTGCACTGCCAAATCTGCATTGACTACACTGAAACAACAATCAAAACTTTTCAAAAGAAATATGGTGGTCTTCCGGTATTTTAACGCTGATTTTGAATGCGTAGCCTTTTTTAGGTATAATGTATTTGTATATACAGGGGTAGACAAAATAATGAAAACATCTGATGTTAAAGTAGTATTTTTTAATTGCTGTATGATGTATTCATGAACATGCAGAGATAGATTTTTTTTTTTAGTTTCTTGCAGGAGTACTGTAAAAAAACACAATAAAAACATGCTTATGGAGAAAATGATAAACCTGTCTGAATTCCAAAGAGACCAAAACTGTTGATGCATGTTTAGCAGGACCATCAATGACTAAAACTGCTGATTTTTTTTTTTTTTTTTTTATATATATATCTAGAGCAACTGTATCGAAATGCAGAGATGTAGGCATGTGTACATGCAAAAGGCAGCACCTGAAACGTCTGTCCAATCTGCCTCATATCTCTTTGAAGAAAATATCGCCGTAAATGGGCCAGAAATGTGAATGGTGTAGGTTTGTGTGAGTAGTGTGCATGTTCCGTTTTGCGTTCTGGCCACTTGGCTGGCCAGAAGCTTCAGTCACCTGGAGAGATGATGCTGGGTATCAGAGCCGTACCGAGGGTGAGGCGAACGATGCTCTAGCCGAAGATTAAAAGTTGAAAGGGGCGCCAAAAGAAAGATTAAATAATTGCCTAACATTTTCAATTTTGTTTTAATTATTCCAATCCGTTTAACATCTTGCTTTTTCAAGCCGAAAATCTTTGTCGCGCCACTGGACAGATACCAAGCTCTGCGCGCCAGTGTTGTCGCTCCACTGGTTGTCATTTTTATATCCTCAATTACTTGTGTCCTAGCAAAGGTTTCTTGTTTCTTGTTTAAGCTCGACGGCGTCGAGCTTAAACGCTCGACAAAGATACGCAATTTAACAGTATTTATTTTCTTTTTTTTTTGTCATCCTTTAATATTTATTAAAACATGTACCAGAAATGTATTTTAAATGTCATATTTTTTATTAAATTTTTTTTAAAAATATTTTAGGGGAAGGCGCAATTTTTCATTCGTACCTCAGGTAATAAAATCGCTCGGCACGACCCTGCTGGGTATGCAACCAAACTAAGGGAAAGTGGACCAGTCTCAGTACAGCGTGTACTGTACTGAGACTGGCCACAGCTGTCCAGTACGCTCAAAAGAGATTCTGACTTAACTAGTGTTGCCAGAAGGTGGGCCAGGATCCTCTGGGACTCATTCCAGAGGAGACAAAAAAAAATTAGAAAAATTCCAAAATGGTATTTTTCTGGCTTTATTATTATTATTATTATTAATAGCTACATGGTGCAAGGAAGCCTGAGGCTTATGCTGCACCAGCCAAAAAAAAAAAAAAAAAAAAGAAAATTCCAGAGTTACCCTGAGAGAGAGAGTCGAAAGGAGTCACCAAGAAATGGAAGAATGATGATATTTTTTTTGGTAAACTGAGAAAAAAATGAAAAAGAGAGAGGGTTAGTAGATATGTATATACCTACCATAAAATCAGTCTATAGTTAACTTTTTATATTCACAAACCATCGTAGTAGTAAAGTTAGTTTTAATACAATTATGCTTTAACCAAGTACATATCCCCAGGGGCTCACATCTGGTGAGTATGAGCTTGGCATACCCAGGGTCCTGAACTGGAGATCATCATTCTTCTCTTCTTGGCTGGTGCAGCATAAGCCTCGGGCTTACTTGCACAATGTAGCTAATAATAATAATAATAATAATAATAATAATAATAATAACCAGGAGGTACAAACGAAGCTAGAAAGATGGGCAGGGAAGACACTCTACGGCAGACACTACAATGATCTCCATCAAGATCACATAGATAAAATTGCTTCCATGGCCGAACGGGACGCTCTCCCCCGAGACTGAAGGATTCATGCTCGCCATCCAAGACCAGGTAATCAACACTAGAAACTATAGAAAATACATCGCTAAGGAGTCCGGACTGTCCGATGACACATGTCGACGATACGACCTAGCCTCAGAAACGATCCAACACATCACCGCGGGGTGCAAGGTGATCACCCAGACTGAGTACACTCACAGACTTGGCTACCTGCTCATACTACAAGTACGAACCCCAGGCAGTACCAGAGACCCCAACCCACAAGCTGTACTGGAACCGCGCCATAATAACGGATAAGACAATCCCGGGCATAACCCTTATGGACAAGAAGGAAAAGGCTACCTATCTGATTGACACATCGGTTCCAAACACTGGCAACCTGCAGAAAACCCATGGGGAAAAAATCAGGAAGTACACAAACCTAAGACAGGAGATCAAAGAGATGTGGCATATGCAACAAGTAACGACCATTCCGATCATCGTGCCAACCACAGGTAAGGTGCCAAAGACCATACATAACAGCCTAGCAGCAATAGGTCTCCCAGCGAACACCTACAAGGAACTCCAGAAAGTCGCAATCCTAAACACCTGTAGGATAGTCAGAGAGTTCCTCGACCAGCAGTAACACCAGACATAACAACAACCACCCTGTGTATTAGGTAGCAATACCCGTCACGGAGTGGAATCCCCCAATCAGGGAGAAATAATATAAGAGTAACAATAATAATAATAAATTATAAAAAAACATCCCTGGGAGTCTTCAAAAAGTACTTGTTTTGCCATACAGGATAATTAGGAGGTCATACTGATATCCTTTAAGATCAGTCCAGCGACAATTTAGTAGTAGCAGCAGTAATAATGGCAAGCGATGCAAGATAATAAACTTATATAGCATCAGCCAAAAAAAAACAGTTCGCTCACCGTACGTATACTCCAAGGATTTGTCTAGTTCTGTAATCATTATATAGTAGCACAATGTCAGCAGCAGGCCAGTCACGGTGTTGCTGATGCAAAGATCGAGCAAGATTAACTGATTTGCGAAGATTATTGAGGTCTTGGGACCACTAGTAGTTTCTAGTATTATTATTAGCAGACTTTAGGGCAGATGGTCTTCTTCTTTGCTGATTTATAAATTTAGGATTTATAACTTTATTATAACTAATTCTTTAGGGTAAACGATGCCAGAAGTTTATCAAACTCTAATGAGGAGCTAGATGACTTTGTGATAACTAAAAAGAAAGTGGAGTAGAAATTGTTGAGATGGACATAAAAAAAAAAGGTACCTGCGGCAGATGGAATCTATCTAATTATATTAACGGAGGCAGCGAAGGAGATAAGGAAACCCTTAGCCAAAATAATGAGAGCATCCTTGGATTCAGGGGAGATCCCTGTGCACTGGAGAACTGCGAATATATCTACAATTCATAAATGGGGATAAAAAGGCAACATGAGTAATTTCTGACCTGTTAGCTTCACGACAATTCCAGGAAAAATAATGGAATCACTGATTAAGGAAGTAATGCAGGATCATTTGGGGAATCCCTGCAATTATAACAAACTTTTATAAGAGACTATTCGATAAGCTCGGCTAGATTTTCTGCAGGAGTTAAGCTGAAGCTGTCGGGGGTTTAGTGGATAGTTGTTATTGATGGAGGTATCAAAAGAGCCCCTCCAACAGTTTTTATGCGAGGTTTCTATGCGAGTTGCAATTGATAGGTCGCTGAGTGTCCAATCCAGGATTGTTACTAACAATTCTGGATTGGACACTCAGCGACCACACAGACATTGTGTTCCATGTCTCTGTCGATGTTACCCAGCCACTGATGCGCGAATTTAAGTCACTGGTGGTGAGTGTAACGTTAACGTTCGACTCGCCAGTCAAGCTGCAAATACGCTGCTCGACAAAATTAACAGAACACACAGAAAACGTGTAACTCGTGCATTTTGCAATGAAGCGGGACAAAATTTGGTATGCTGGAAAATTCCAGTTTTATCTCCGGATTACAAAAAAACTATTAAAATTACTTTAGTTTAAAGTTGGAAATAATCAACAGAATTACAATCCATAATAATGATGAAATGAGGAAACGGCAAGAAACTCGGACAGGTATAAAGGACATTTATAGGGGTTGTGTAAGAATTACCAAAAAGGTCATATTACAGAAGTCTAAAACATGACATCAGTACAGTGTATAATCCCCCTCTAACAGCGAAACAGGCTTGACAGCGGTGAACCAAGCTCGACATAAGGGTGCCTATAAGAATTCTTATGGAGCTGAGGCCTGGACACTGACAAAGAAGACCCAGATTAAGTTAAATGCTTTTGAGATGTGGTACCAGAGACGAATGTTAAGGGTTTCATGGACTGATAAGATAAAGAATGATGAGATCATGAGACGAATGAAGAAAAAGACAGAAATAACTAGCACCATTAAGGACAGGAAATTAAAATATTTAGGACATACGATGAGGAATGACAAGTATAAGATGTTGCAAATGATAATCCAGGGCAAGATCAACGGAAAAAGAAGTCGAGTGAAAAGACGTAAATGTTGGTTGGAAAACCACAGAGAGTGGTTTGATCAGAGTAACGGGGGCTTATTTAGGGCTTCTTCTGTCATCTTCGCAATGGGCGCACCTCGCGTGCGCCCATTGCGAAGATGACAGCCAACCTCTGCAAAGATACGGCACACTGAAGAAGTCTTCTCTATTAGTGAAGCGTTACTTATTCAAGGTAGTGCAATATCATGGTAACTCGTCGAGAAGGTAGTCACAATATGAGATACAATTAAATCGATGCCATTCATTAAACTACTTTGTAGTTCACTACGAACGAAATATTGTAAAGTATCACTGCCAGTTCAATAGTGAATTATCTAGCGTAGTCTTATGCCTTGTGCGATTATTTTCTTAATAAAAATTAATGGAATTCAAAGGCGCATTTCTGATATTCTGCAATAGGCGTGAAAAAATTCTAGTTACGCTTGTGATATAACCTTTCGGAGAATGAAATTAAAGAACACAGCGACTTCGTATCCGTATTCATGTATAAGATACTAAAAAACGGCAAGTTCTATAAAGGAATACTGCTCCTTCTATTTCATGGGCACTCCAGCGTTATTACAAGCCTTGACAATCAAATTTCGTTTAAAGCTCATAACATCGAAATGAGATATTCCCACAAATATGATTTTCAAGCATATATATAAAATTACCATAAAGTTCCACATTGGAGTTTAAACTTAATTAGCAGCCAACACATATAGCATAAAACATATAAGGTATTTACAGTAAACTTTTAAACTTATACCGCTTTTTAAGAAAATGCTAGGTCACTTGAATATGAAGTTCATTATTGCAGTTTGCATGCAGAATAAAGTCGAAAGAATCTGTTTTTATTTTATTTTTTTGGACGCCGTTTTTTTTTTTTTTTTTTTTTTTGATTTAAAGCTTTTATTTGTTTACTTTATGGGCCGTCTTTAGTTCATAACAATGACATTAATTAATAACGCAATTTTCCAAGTTCAATTTAAACTCCCATTGCATTTACAAATGTTAAATAGACAGTTTCATTTATCGAGAGAATACATGCAGCACTGCGTATATCACTATGTATTACGTCAACTGATTTCTTTATACTATTGACACTAACTAATAATTTGTAAAACAGCAGAATAACAATTGATATTTTTTCACTTACCTGCATTAAAGTCAACAGACATCCATAATGCCCTGTTCTGTTCATAAAATTGACTGAATATGGCAAATTTTCTATGTTCAGCTGAAGGCTTCCGGTACATTTACAAACATGAAATATAATGTTACATTTATTAAATAAGAAAATGTTTGCCGTGCGTTACATAATTCAACAGATTCATTTATAATATGTAATTAAAACTAAAAATCTGTGAGTCTAGTAGTAGTTCACAAAAACAGATTTTCATCAATTCTTCCACTTACCTGCGGAAGTTGGTAAAGTGACTCCTATGACTCCCTCTTTCGTTTATGATATATTTGCTTTTAATTAATATTGTAATCGATAAAGGCGCCAATTACAAATTTTAATAACTCATAGAAAGAATTTTTATTGTGAATGAAAAAAATAATGCCGAGAAAATGCATACACCCCTATAGTATCGCACCGAGTTTCAGGTTCTGTAGTCTTCGAACTATAAAGCTAACACATACAGTCGTAATCACATGTATGTACGTTCCTTTAAGTGAAGTCCCGTTACAACAAATTCTGTTTCATAAAACGTTTCACTATTATCAGGAGTCAAAATGGAAAATTTTAAGAAACGGAACGCTTATCAATAAAATATCTTATTTTTAGTAATCCGGTACATGTATGTACATACCATTATAGACAGCGGTGTATTCGGGCCAGAACGCACCGGACCAACGTTCCGGTACTTTTTTCTAAATGTTTGTTGTTTATTAAACTACACGGTCAACCATTAGAATTATGGAATCCAAATTTTTATGTCCAAACTTGGTTGCAGTCTCATCGTTCTGCTGTTGAGCAACAAACAAAAAGGGCAGTTACATAATCGATCATAATCGATCGATTATGTAACTGCCCTTTACGAATACGTAATCGATCCTGTATGGGAATTTCTATGATTCTTCTGAACAGTATTTTTTATATTATTTTGGAGTTTTTGTTTTCGTTTTTTTCTTTTCTGATTTTTTAAATTTTTTGTCTTTGTTTTTTACTTTTGAAATTTTTATTTAATAGTTATACATAAATACTGATCAAATATTCTAATCTTTGACTTATTTATTTTTGTAAATGAAAAAGGCGTAGGTAACTATTTGTAGTTGATTGACAAGCGTTCTGGTACTATTTTTTTTAGCAATACACCTCTGATTATAGATGTCTCTGATAAAAATCGAAACGGCGTTCTGGGCTCTCCAGCCCATTCAGCGTACTTATAACGAAACTTTTCTATTTCCATGATCCAAACGACTTCACTTATAAAGTCTCCTTTGTGGGAGTTGTCCAAAAGAAATAATTCCATAGAAAAATCCAGTACAATGAATTATTTTCAGATTCCATCTCTGCTTAAAATGTACTTCTTAACAAAGAAAGAAAACGTGCTCTGAAAATCTTCAGTTGTTTCTGGAAGAAGAGATAAACTCAAATGTCGTCAGTCGTGTCTTAAACAAATTCTTTGGAATGTGTCGAACACCCCTATACTGAACATACAGCTGGAGAGAAATTAAAAAAACAACAGCAGAAAAGAAAAAAAGCCCAGTGAATAACCTTGTGTTGTTGGCTAAGACTTTGTTTCTTAAGTTCATTTCGGAGACGGACCAAGATATTTGGTCCGTCCGTCTACGCCCCGGGCAGAAAGGTTTTTCGGTGCCCCTTTCTAAGGATATATATATTTCTTGCCTCATTGTTCTTTTGTTTTTGGCGCCCCTGGCAAGGGCCCTAGTAGCCCATGCCTTAATCAGGCACTGAGTTCATTTGATTGTTTTCTACTTCTAGCTCTCTCTCTCTCTCTCTCTCTCTCTCTCTCTCTCTCTCTCTCTCTCTCTCTCTCTCTCTCTCTCTCAAGATAATTCGTGAATTTTTTTTTTTTTTTGGCTGGTGCAGCATAATCCTCAGGCTTCCTTGCACCATATGGTTAATAATAATAATAAGCAGGACGTGAGCGATCAACTACAAAGGATAAATAATAATCAACACGGAACCAGAGGAGGAAGGACATACTACTACTACCGAACCACAGGAAGAGCGAGAAGAAATACAACTCACAGCAGCTGAAGTCGAAAGAAACGAGGTCATGTTGTCCAGAATAGAAGACAGGTGGGAGAAGGCCTTAACAGAATTCGAAGGAATGTACCCCACAAAGACCCATATGATACTGAAGCAGAGGCCCATATAGAACCTTGGGGAAAGTCAAAGACCACATCAATTGCCAAATAATACCACATTACTTCGATAACAATGGTGCAACACTGAAGGCCATCCTCACAAAAAAAAACAAAAAAACTATTATATTTTTTCTATTATATTTATTATATGCTATGGTCGATTTGTCTGTTTGCTGGACGAAAATCCCCAGTTTCTGGGGGGCAAAACCTTACTATCTACGCCTGAAACCGAGTAACTCAGCCACAGAGTGAAAAAAACCCAATTAGTGTTCCTCGCGTCCTCGACAGGATTCGGACCCGGGCCTTTTCCACCCGGTGTGTGGAAGATGGTGACAATACCACTGTGCTACCCATGCAGACTAGGCCATCCACACAGCCGTGCATTGTGCTACCATAGCAGCCATTAATATTAATGGAAGAGGTACGAGAGACCAGCAGCAGAACTGAAAACAGAAGGAACTGCCAGCTTGGGAAAGAAGACTTCAGCAGCAGATAGAAGTATTAAGAGTCAAGATAGGCCAATTGACCCAGTAGCAACGGGGGTAATAGGAATAAGAAATTGATTGGAAAAGTGAAGAGCATCCTCAAGAGAGACAGTGTCCACAGCAAACATGAGGGAAAAATCAGAGAATAGGAAGGTACTTGGACACACTGAAACAGAACCGCCTTGCACTCAGCAAGAAATTACACCTATACAAAGAGAGCTCTCAGAGGAAAATATACAACCAAACCTTCAATGAGGACCAAAGAGCTTTCTACAGTGGTCTCGGAGGAGACAGGAAAGATGAAAACGGACCAACTGAGTGGAAGACGATCGAGGAGGTCTGGGACAACATATGGAGCAGGGAAGTAAGACATAAGAGCCGAGCTCCCAGGATAGAACTAGAACGGAAGAAAACCAAGATGTACAAGAGATGAGAGAGTGGGAGATTCGGGAGGAAGAAGTAAAACAGACGATCAAGAACTCTCACAACTGGCGAACTGTTCCACAGGGGTTTTCCGTCGTATTATGCGCTTGCCTATCAACTTACTCATGGATCACTCGGCTTCCAGCAAGACCGCACGACACTATGTGTATCCAGAAAAACCCGGGTTTCAATATGACCTTCTAGCAGTTAAATTAGGACAATAAATCTTGCACCCTCAAGCCCACTCAGACTTAAATAAGAGTGAACCAGCAGCAACAAGATTGCGTTGTGATTAAACTCAAAGGTTCCTTAAGTTGACCTTTGAGCCCCGCAAATAATGGTTCCTAAAAAAAATGTTCAGTGAATTGTGTGTAACTAGATGGAATGGTCAGTCGCAAAATAGTAAACAAACAAAACAAGGTTTATTAAACATATAAGTATACAAATGAACACAATAGAACTGGTACATAGTTTAAATTAATTGGTATGTGATTGTTAGGTAAATTAACTGCATCAAGCATTATCTTGCTGTTAGCAATATTATAGTTTTGTAATGTTCTTCATGTGGCTTTTCCACTAATTCTCCAGCAAGTACCAAAATGATTTGTGTTTGTCATATCATACTACTGTTCAATGCTCGAACAGGAAAATATATTTACTCTATCGTATAATTAGTATTTTGACAAATAGATTAATAAGTCACATTATCTGTTAAATCTGAGTACTAAGCAGATGGTACTACAATAGTCTGGGTATATATATATATATATGTATAAGGAAATATGTCTTATAAATGCATTAAAACGTGTGCAGATGGTAGGTTCGGCTTTGGGCAATTTAGTAGTTTGTTATTAAACAATAAGGGTTGACTTATCCGAAAAATATTCTGAACCGCCTCGGTAGGGGGGGGGAAGTTCTGTATCAGACGTCATTATGGTTCTTTTCTGATCTTTTTCTAGTAATTATTATTTTACTTCTTCTTCACACAATGACAAAAATCGACCAAGATTCTCACTGCTCTCCTCTCCCTGTCTCACCCAAAGTTAATGTGTTCCTGCTTACCCCTTCCAAAATATATATATATATATCTCTGCTTTCCCTGAACTGAAATTTCTCATGTCCTTTTACTGATCTCACGCGTCAACAATGTATGGAAAGCATTACACTCGTGACTGCCAACTCGTGGTATTGGACACTCTAAAAATGATATGTTATATTAATGTGTTTATAAAGTTCTCGTTTATAAAGTAAACTTGAGTGTGGAGGCCTCATTTTAGGAAGAATGTAGATTTACTAGAGGGTGTACAAAGAAAGATAACAATATTGGTGAGAGGAATGAAAGGATTCTCTTACCAAGAGAGTATTAGCATTAGTTGAGGCATATGATGCAAGAAAGCAAGCTTATACACCGTCAGTCAAATCAAAGTGTAACAGGGAGCTATAGGCTTTTTTAATAACTTGAGCAAAGTGGAGGAGAAATTGAAATTTAAACATAAGAAAGGTAGATGGAATTTATCAAGTTATATTAAAAGACGCAGCAAAAGAAGTAAGCAAACCCTTAGCTGTAATTATCCTTGGATTTAGGGGAAGTCCCCAAGGACTGGAGATGTGCAAATATATCCCCTATTAACAATGGGTATTCAAAGGGTGACATGAGTAATTACAGACCTGTTTGTTTAACTTATGTTCCGTGGAATATTATGGAGTCACTGGTTTAAGGAGCATTGCAGGATCATCAATTGAAGATTGCAGTTGTAGTTTAGAGAGAGCATAAATTTGTTAAGGGAAAGACTTGTCTGACCAATTTTATTGGACACTACGATGTGGTCACAAAGTAATTGGATACAAAAATAAATCTGTTATCATATACTGGGGTTTAAAAAGTGTCTGATACTGTTGCACATGGAAGCAGCTGTACAAATTGTAGCAGCATTAAGGGTAAGTGGCTGCTATGGATGAAGGGATGGTTGGGTGGGAGCAGATAGAGAGTGGTAATCGATGGACACTGGTCCTCATGGACTAGTGTTATTTGTCGAGACCCCAAGGGTTCGATGTTGGCCCCTTTGTTGTTTTCAATATTTATCAATGATATTGACGAAGGTATATCAAACTTAATGTTCAACTTTGCAGACGATACGAAGGTTGTCAGGGTTGTTGATGACAGCAATGACAGTATACTACTGCAAATGGATCTAGAAAAGTTGAGCAGATGGGTTGTGAGGTGGCAACTGAAACTTAACATTGACAATTGAAAAATGCAGCATATGGGTAGCAGTATGTTTAGTGGAGATTAAAAAGGTCCTGGGGTAACTTTGTAGTCAGATATGAATTTTTTCTTACCAGTGTAAACAGGCTGCTTCAGCAGCCTGTTTACACTGGTAAGGAGATCACCCCAACAAGGTGATCTCATTGAGATGTATAATGTTTAGAATGGTTTCATCAAGATCAGTGCTCATTGGATTCTTCCTCTTTCTCAGATTACACACTTGAGGGTGCACTAATTTAAAGAGTTTCTTCCTCTTTCTCAGATTACACACTTGAGGGGGCACTAATTTAAAGGGCACTAATTTAAAGTAAATCACTATCTAGCGTCTCCTTTTCCTGAAGGTTCTTAATTTACGGCCCTCCCGGCTAGCACAGCTGGTAGAACCGCCATCCTCCCCACACAGGGTGGAAAAGACTTGAGTTCGAATCCCGTCGATGACCTAAGGAATTTTTATATAGCCTTTTCACAACTTGGCTAAGTTAGTTGGTCTCAGCTTAGAGTAGCATGGATTTTCTCCCAAAAACTCCAGTTTTTCGTCAAGAAAACAGAAAATCGACCACAGAAAATACGAAATTTAAAGGCAGTATATACGAAGCAATATAGCCTTATTTGCTGATGCTCCTAGAGGCCTACTACTACTTAATTTACGAATTCATTGCCGGTAACAAGCGTAAAAAGGCAAATATTTTCATTTTTTACATCTTTTACTTGCTTTCAAGAAGTAATTTCGCCTCATAGTGCCGAATATTTTTTTTAGTGACCTGTACAACAAAGAAATAGCGTCATTTCGACGTAGCTTACAAACTTTTACTTTCGTTTTCAATCACCCCAGGGGTGCGGTCGCCGTAATGGGACACCACAGTGACGTCACCCGTTCTCCTGTGAGTGGACAAGAGCGTCGATCACGTAAGATCCTAAGATCGGAGTAGATTGTTATACGAGTAGAAATTAGAGAATAAGACACAGCACGTCTTGAGTAATCAGAACTCTAATAAACACATTAATATAACATATCATTTATAGGTGTTAAATCCCATGGGTTGGCAGTCACAAAGTAGTGCTTTTCCCCACATTGTTGACGCGTGAGATCAGTAAAAGGTCAGGAGAAATGTCAGTTGAGGGGATGCAGAGATGTATATATTTGAGAAGGGGAAAAATAAGGGGACACACACACAGTTAAATTTGCGCAAGACATAACGGAAGAAAAGAGCAGTGATAGTTTTGGCCGATTTTTGTGACTGTGTGAAGAAGAAGTAAATTAATAATTACTAGGGAAAAGATGAGAAAAGAATCATATTGATGTCTGATACAGATTTCCCCCCCACCGAGGCGGTGCAGAATATTTTCGGGTAAGTCAACCCTTATTGTTTAATAACAAACTATATTAAATTACCCAAAAGCTGAACCTACTATATGCATACGTTTTAATGCATTTATAAGACATCGCTCCTCACATATATATAAATATACCCCGACAATTGTATTATTTTCTTAGAACTCAGTTTAATTGATAATGCAACTTATTAATTTAATTGTCAAATATTAGTTACACTATTAAGTTAATATAATTCCCTGTTCTAGTATTTGAACAGAGTTATGTTATGACGAACACAAATTATTTTGTTCTTGCTAGAGAATGAATGTAAAAGCCACATGAAGAATATTACAAAATTATAATATTGCTAAGGCAAGATACTGCTTGTATCCAGTTAGTTTACTTAACAATTACATACCAATTAATCTAACTTATGTACCAATTATATTGTACTCATTTGTATACATATATGTTAAATAAACCTTTTTTGTTTGTTAATATTTATGTCATGACCAGTCTTTTTAATTACATGCAAACTTGTAAAAGAACCATTGTTAAGGGGCCACTCTAGAGAATCCCTGCCAACTGGAAAAGGGGGGAAAAGAGTGGAGAACACAGCGCCTCTCTATATCGCGAGTTTGCCTTAATGCCTAGGGGCAGATCTTCAGGATAAGAGAGTTTGTCCTAACTAAATTGCTAGTCGATCAGATTGAAGCCCAGGCCTCCTGGAATGCTAATGTTAGTGATGAGCTTGTCCGGAAACCATTTTATACACTTGAATGTTGAGTAATTGTAATAGTTGATTGTCTTAATCACTAGGTAATAAAGGTTATCCGGCGAACACACAGTAAATTTTGAAATGTTGTTACTATTAGTGACCAACGCGCAATTTCCATTCAACATATGAAAAGATAAAATTCTTCTTCATAAGGTATTCTGATTTACTGGCTCACTCTTTTCTGAAAGTTGTTAACATCATATTTGACATCCTTTGCTGTCTCCATTTGTGCACAATACGGCAATCTTACAGAAAACGTGCATAAAGTGGCTTTCTGGGATAAGGATGTAGGCTTCAACTTTTTAGAGAATGGAAGTATGCATTCTCCTTTCAGTATATATTGTTGTAGAAGTCTAATGGAGGAATTCTCTGTTCCTGATACAGAATATATAAATTTTCTGTTCAATATAATGTCACTTTTCGGATTGTTTGGTCTTTATATTTTTCCATTTGTACATTAGCAAATCCTAATCTCATTTTTGTTTTCCCAGTGCGTGTCACGCTTAACTGATACTGGCCACATACGTGAACTGTTTGTACTGTAGACAGAATATGCTTGTTTACCATGAGCATAACTCCAGTCACCTTCCTATCCTTTCAGAACTCATTCTAATTAACTAATAGATTGAATTCGTCAGATTTTGTTTACTATGCCTCCAGCATTGGTGTACAAGCAAGTATTATGCCTATTGTTACTCTTCGTATTCGTAACACAGCCCGTATACCCATGCATGCTTTTTGCATAAGGGCTTCCAACAGGTCGCAACAGAAGTAATGCAAGAATCGATTCACTTTTGCCGGTGGCTGTTCTTAATCCATTAGTCTGTGTATCTCCCACCCAAGCTAGCAGTTTCCCAATCCACATATTTTTGCCTTGATAGCATCGGCAAATGTATTTTTGCACCCACTGTATTTTAAGTCCAGTTGACATGGGTAGACAGTACAATGTTGCGTCTGTTTGGTGTTATATAAACAATGGGAAAAAGAAAATGAGAGTAGGAATGTGTTATAGGCCTAATAACTCTGATGAGTACAACGAACAGATCTGCAGAGAAATAGAGTGGGTCAGTGAATCAGAATGACTTTTAATGGGAGATTTTAACTTTTCAGATATTGACCGGCACTCGCACGCTAGCAAGACGTTTGTGGATTTATTGGAGGATTGTTTTCTACAGCAACATGTTCGAGGGGCAACCAGAGGGAGTAATACTCTTCAGCTGATTATCAGCAGCGATTATTCATGCACTAAAAATATGCAGATAAAGGAATCACCAGGTGAAAGTGATCAGAGTGTACTGATATGGGATTTACTTAAAGATGTAACTACCATCAAGGCTAAAGGGAAGGGTTTTTGCTTCCGTAAAGGCGACTAAAGTGGTTTTTAAATTCTATACAGTGGAATCAATGATGATGTTATCAACGGTGAATTCTGAATGTGAAGCCTTAGGGACTACTAGTCTTGGAGGCTCCTAGGCTTTTCTTACCAATTTAGAAATACTGTTGAAAGTTCAGGCCTAAATGGATGAATTAATGAGGCTCGTGGCGGAAAAGAAAAATGCATGGGGTGCATATAAATTATCAGGCAACAAAAAAGCCTACGGCAGATATAAGCTAGCCTGTAATCAAGTCACAAAGCATGTTAGGCAGATTATGAGAAATCCTTGGCAAATGATGCAAAGAAAAACAGTAAAGAGTTCTTCACTTATGTAAACTCTAAAAAGAAGGGGATGAATCAGATTGGCCCACTTAACATGGATATTTCGGCTGGTGATGATCCTGCTCGAATAGCTGATAAACTAAGTGAGTATTTTGGATCTACATTCATACAGGAGGAGTTATTCAAGAAGGGAAATGAAAGAAGTTTATCAAACTCTAACAGGGAGTTAAGTGATTTTGTAATAACTGAGAGCAAAGTGGAGGAGAAATTGTTGAAGATAAACATAAAAAAGGCACATGGGGTGGATGGGATCTATCCAGTTATATTAAAGGAAGCAGCAAAGGAAGTTAGCAAACCCTTAGCCAAAATTAGAAGAGCATCCTTAGATTCAGGGGAAGTCCCTATGGACTGCAGATCTACAAATGTAACCCCAACAAAAGGGTTACACAAATAATTATAACCCTGTTAGTTTAATTTATGTTCCGGGGAAAAGAATGGAGTCACTTGTTAAAGAGGTGATACAGGATCACCTAGCGCGGACTGCAGTAATATTTCAGGCACAGCATGCGTTTGTTCAGGCTAAGTCTTGTCTCACCAGTTTGATGCTACACTGGTTTGCGAAATTTAAGGACCAGTCAGGTTTTCACCTGTAGCTTCTCATAGAGTGGCCTGGATATGGGAAACGGATACCAAAGGAACCTCGTGAGGTACAGAAATGATGAAGGAAACAATACCGACTAACAACGGAAACAAAACGGTACAGAGGGACTTGATTCAAAAATGGCAACATAGCACTGGGTGCCATGATAGAGATGCATCACTACCAAAGATGAAACAATAAGAAGAGGTGGTCCTCAGTAGGAGATATGGCTACCCCTAATGTCGATGCAGGCTTTGAACTGCATGTCCATCATACTTAGAACAACGTTGTTGTTGTTAAGTTCTTGCGGTAACATCGTCCATTTCTCTGTCAGCGCCATCTTCAGCTGGTGAACATTTTCTGTTGGGTGTGGACAGAGCGTCCCATATGTATTCGATGGGATTCAGATTGGTGGAACGGGCAGCCCAATCCATAAGAACAATGTCCTCACTTTCCAAAAGCATATCAACAGCTGCAGTGCGATGGGGTGTAGCGTAATCATCCAAAAACACGACCTCGGGGCCAATCGCACCTCGTAACAGAAGCACAAGGGGAAGGATTACCTCAGTACTGTAGCATGCATCGGTTACAGTACCGCCTTCCACTCTCTTGAGTTCTGTACGTCCACTTTATGGATGTACAGAACTCAAGATAATGTCTCCCCAGACGAGAATACCTCTACCGCCATATCGTTCCCTTTCAGTGATGTTTGCAGGGTGATACTGTGTGCCAACCTCTCGCCAAATTAGCTGACATCCAGATTCGCTGCTGAGAGTGAATCTACTCTCATCAATAAAGAGTACCCTATGTAAAGATTTTGTTGTTGTAACCTTTAGAAATAGTGTTGGTTCTTAAGGTATTTCGAACGAACAGAGGGGTGAAGTGGAAGTGGTTATTTTTATTTATTTATGTTACTTAATTTTTTTTTTTTTTTTTTTTTTTGGCTGATGCTGCATAAGCTTGCTTTCTTGCATCAAATGCCTCTACTAATGCTAATGCTATGCTACTTACATTTCAATAGTAGTACTGCAAGAATCACTTTTACCTCTGCCAGCGGCTACTGTTAATATATTATTCCGTGTACTCCCCCCCCAAGTTAGCAGTTTTCCGACCCACCTAACTCTGCCTGGATAGCATCATCAAATATTCTTGCACCCTTTCTATTTAACTATATCCGATCCCTGTAGAAGCAGTCTCTCCTGTTAACAAGCACAGACCAGTCTAAAAAAAATTCTACCCCTTGAGCCTTGCACAATCTTTCTAAGGCCGAATTGATCGACAAGGCTGTCATCGTATACTCCCTCCTATCGTGTCTGGGCAGAATTGCAGATACTTTCAAATTCAACCCGAACTCACGGCTTTTTTTCAGCATTGTCTTATACTTGTTAAGGAATTCTGCCGGTCTCCTATTCTTAATATCATTAGTGCCAACGTGTACAACAGTATCACCCTTTGTGCCCTTAAAAGATGATATCTGCTTTACAACATCATCAACACTTGCCCCTGGCAGACATACCCTGGTTTTGTTCCATCTATCCTTTTTGCTCAATGTGTTCCCCGTTTTCCTGACAATAGAGTCACCCACAACAACTAGTTCCTTGGGACCAGCGCATTCTGACTTGGGGGTTGCCGCTGTGTTGCAGAATAGATGTGTTGAAGTTTGCCTTTAGCCAGCAAGTAGTTGATATTTGGAACAGATTTCCCTCTTTGGTTGTGGTTGATGATAGCTCAAATAAATTTAAGGCTGAACTAGACAAACATTTGGAGTGATCTGATGGGTGAAATGGAAAGGTTTTTTTTTTATAGCTGATGCTGTATAAGCTTGCTTTCTTGCATCATATGCTTCAACTAATGCTAATGCTAAGTCTGTTTTATTCCTGTAAAAAAAAATCAAGGCTTAATTGATTGACACCGGTCTTCTTTTTATTATTATTAGCTATATGGTGGAAGGAAGCTTGAGGCTTATGCTGCACTAGCAAAAAAAAAAAAAAAAAAAAAAAATCGCGAGTTACCCTAAGAGAGAGAGAGAGAGAGAGAGAAGTAGAAGGGAATCACCAAGAATGGTGATATCCAGCTCAGGACCCTGGATGTGCCAAGCCCATACTCACCAGATGTGAGCCCCTGGGGTCGCAATCTCTCCTTTGATGTCGGGACAAAATTCTAGACACTTCAAAATTAGCAAATTTGAAATTTAGAGTATTTAAAGTATAATTTTAAATATAAATTCTAAGTTTTAAAACTGCTTCCATACAATACAGTATAAAAGTAGTTTTATTTATATCTATTTAATTGTGTGAATGGCTACTTCCACTAACAGTGACTGTTTTCCCTCCAGATCTCAGGAATTCGAAGCAGTGTTGCCATTTTAGCGGTTTTCCCGCTAGATTTAGCGGAATTGCTTCATGTTTCGCGGATAAAAATATGAAATAGCGGATAGCGGATATTTTAGCGGGAAGAGTATAAATGTTTAGCATTTTATGTATTTTGGCAATGTAACATTTAAATTAAGAAATATTCATTTAAGAATTATTAAATGAATTGTTCAATTAATTATTTGATCAACAATAAAAATAATTCATAATTGAAATAGTAGGGATATCATATTTCATAGTTTTTTTTTTTTATAAAGCGAAGAATCGGTTTCATATTATTCTGGATTTCCCTGAGGAGAACCCCAACAATTTTACGTAGTTACGCTCGCGGTCAAACGACCTGATCATTGGGCCATAGCTTTAAATTGTTGGATCAAATCTAAAAATGTGGAAAAAATTCTAATGACGCCTTTTTTTGAAACCGCGAAGGAATGGCATTGGATAATTTTTCTTCGTCGTATTTGTTTGGCTTCCAAGAAATGCGATCCGAATTACCGACATCTCTTTCAACGTTTCTAATAACCACAGAGCAATAAGTAATAAGAGTAATAAGTAATAATTATTTCTAATAACCACAGTGTAATAATATCTTAGTATAGTCAGTCCTCGTATAGCACGATAGTTGTATTCCTAGAAACCCTCGTGCAATATAAACAACAGGCCCTATGGGAAAAATTGGGTTAGGTGCCGACCACCCAAGATTGAACACACATTTGTAACCAAAACATTACCAAACACAATAAATAATCGTAATAAAATACTCACGTATTTTATTACGATTATTACGTATTTTTTATTACGTAAAGGTCGTAATAAAATATTGCTAATGCTTTTGCTTGTATCGTAAGCAAACTTGTTTTTTGTTTGATTTTCTATCCAAACAGATGACAGCCGTTCCACCTCTTCCAATTCTTTGAGTCTTAATCTAATGGATTTTAATTACACTTTTAGTTGTTCCTGCTATCAAAGTTGTTTTTATTTTCTCCGCATTCTTTGTAATTCTCGGCGTTGCCTCATTTAGGTCTGTGGCACGTGCAATATCACATGGTCTTTCATTTCGCTCAAAGCGTTTCACGATTTCATATTTTTTTTCTCTATCGACAGAGGCGGACTGGCCATAAGCCTTACCTTACGGGATGGCGGACAAAAACAAAACGAAATATACCCAAAATTTTCGGAAGGAATCGTTAGCTTTACCACAATTCAAAGACTGGTTAGTAGAGATTCCAGGACATCCAACTCGAGCAAGATGTAAATATTGCAAGTCTGATTTTACTGCTAAAATTTCGGACATTAAAAGTCATTTAAAAACTTTCAAACCTATTAAGTCAGCAGAACCATTTTCACCTAATAGATCAGGCAACCAATCTAAATTAAATTTTCCAACCAAGAATTTACAAACAGTGGAAGCTGAAGCAAAGTTAAGTTTGTTTGTTTGTGCTCACTCGTCAATACTGGGAATAGACCACCTTGGTGAATTATGTAAGAATGCATTCCAAGATCAAACAGCCAAAACTTTAAAAATTCATCGAACAAAATGCAGCGGCATTATAAAATATATCCTACACCCCCACTTTCAGAAAGATTTATTGAAGTCAGAGCTCAATGGCTTTTCAAACTATAGTTTGTTACTAGATGAATCAAACGATATTAGTGTAACAAAACTATTAGGTATTGCAATTGTGTATTATGATGAGCAATTCGATAAAAGAGTTTCTACATTCTTAGCACTTGTAGAATTAGATCAGTGTAACGCTGAAAATATTTCAAATTCAATTAAAATAACGCTGGAAAATTTTAAACTTCATTTAAATAATCTTGTGGGCTTTGGGACAGATAATGCTAGCGTTATGATTGGAGTTAATAACAGCGTTTATACACATTTGAAGTCCGATGTACCGAACTTGATATTAATTAAATGCGTATGTCATTCTATGCAATTAGCAGTATCTCATGCAACCCGCGAAACATTCCCTAGAAGTCTAGAATTCATGATAGCTGAAACTTATAATTGGTTTAGTAAATCCGCCAGCCGACAAAATCAATTCAAATATTTATACAGTGCCATAAACGATGGTGCAGATCCGAAAAAAGATAATTCATTCGTGTCAAACAAGGTGGTTATCCATTGAAGTTGCTATAACAAGAATTTTAGAACAGTATATTGAATTAAAAGCCCATTTTGAAATAACTCGTTTGACTGACAAATGTTATACTGCAGAACTTCTTTATTCAATGTTTAAAGATGAAAGTAATTTAGCGTATCTTTTATTTTTAAAACCTATCTTATCTGAAGTACAAAGAGTGAACAAATCTTTTGAATCAAATACTGCTGATCCTACATTATCACTACATGATTTAAACACGCTATTGTCGATGATTGCCATAAAATGTTTTTACCAAATACACATATTGAAAGGATAGAAGAGGACATTAATAATTATTTAGACCCTAGCCATATTTAGGTTACCAATTTGAAAGAAAAATAAATGAATTAATAATAAATAAACTTATCACAACAACAGATGAAATTTCAATAAGAGAGAGATGCCGTAATTTCTTGATTGATTTGTATCAACAATTAAAACAACGCCTTCCGGACAACATAAAAGAATTAGAAAAAAATGTCATTAATCTCAGTTAACAATATATTAAAGCAACAAAAAGAACCACTGATAAATTTATTACAAAATTTAAAATTGTCTGAAGTAGAAATTGAAAAAATTGAGCAACAGTATATAAACAATACTCTCGTTAAATGGGAAAACTTCAACAATACAATGAAGTTTTGGTCAGAAGTTTCGAAATATCAAGATGCAAGCGGTGAAAATCCATTTAAAGAAATTAGCGAATTTGCATTGGGTATTTTAATTTTGCCATTATCCAATGCAGATGTGGAAAGAATATTCAGCAACTTAAATCTAGTAAAAAACAAAAGACGCAACAGAATGAGTGTTGGCATGGTTAATGCAATCTTATCAGTACGATACGGGCTCAAAATAGTTGAAAAGTGTTGTAGAAATTATGTTTTACCTGAAGAAGTGCTTCGCAAAATAGGTACACAAGAAGCATATGATGAGGAGGTATTGAATTTCGAAATTAATTTAGATTTTTAGATATTGATTTTATATTAAAAACAGAAGAATAAATAACTATTTATATATACTATTTGTTTGTTTGTTTTTATTCACTACAAAGTACAAACAAATGAAAATTTAAAAAATTTGGCGGGTCAAGTGCTAAAAATAGCGGATTTTGAGTATGCGGCTAGCGGAAAATATTATTAAGAGTTGGCAACACTGGTTCTGAGTTGATTCAGATATGCGAAAGTGTTTGCGGTATAGAATGTAGTTGAAAGGGGCTGAAAAAATTGCTGTCATCAATTAAAAGTAATGTCATCGTTATAATTTTTACCGAGCAGTCTTCTGGAATTTAGTTTGTAAGTATCATATAAAATATTGTATAACATATAAGTAATTTGTGCGTAGCGTATGATAGGGCATTCTAACAAAACGTCGTAAAATGGCTTTTATGGATTAGGAAGTAGGCGTAAACTTTTGGAAAATAAAGATGTGGGTTCAGTTTTTTTTAAGAAAATGGAAGTTTGCACTCTCCTTTCAGTAATATATTGTAAAAATCTAATGGAGGTTTCTCTTTTCTTATATTTGATTAACCGTAATTTTGTTGGGCTACACATAAGCTTCATTATTAATGACTTCAATGTTTCCGATACAGGATACATAAATTTATGGTTCAATGTTAGGTCACTTTTCGGATTGTTTAGTATTCATGTTTTTCCGAATTAATGGTTGTTTCGCCATCCTCGGTGATGCTATTAATTGAAGTTTTTAGTGCAGGAAGACTGAGGATTCGATATCTGGTAGCGTGTCTTCTCCAGACAGTAGGTTATAATCGTATGGATGCACGATTTCTGCAAAACGGAGTTTCCCTTCTTTTGTTAATGATTTTAAGTATTTTTTAGATAAATTACCTTATGTCCTGATCACAGAATCAGCGCTACTGATTCTGTGATCAGGACATAAGGTAAGTACACTGCCAGAATTTACTGGAAATGGGCAGCGGTGTCAGATGCCACTTTTGTAGTGAATGTTGAGTAACTCAAGTACTACAGCTTTGAGTTACTCACTTTCGCTACAGCCTAGGTTGGCCATAATACATGTGCAGTTGTGGCCTACCTTCCCATGGTGTAGACAGACACTCGGCATACTTTCCAGATAATCATTTTCCTGGTGACTAAATGGCAAATACAATTTAAGAACACACACCCACTGCACAAATATAATATTACACACATTTCTTGCCTTTTATAGAGTTCTGTATTCATCACAGTGTATCAAGGTGGAGTTGAACTTTCATTCAGGTGCCGTCCTACTTAAGATACTATACGTGTCTACATTTCTGTGATGTAACCAGTTTTCTTTGTAAACTAGTTTTTAACATTTTAATTAGTTTACATTTATAATTCAGTTTAAACATACTATTTTTATTATTATTAACATCAGTTTTTTTGTTTAAGCATATTGTTTTTATAACTGACAGACCCGAATATTAATGGTGGCAAGCGATGCCAGAAATCAAACTATAGCATCAGGGAAAAAAAAAAAAAAAAAACCTTTTTCCAGCCAATAACACTGGTCAACACATAAAATGAAAATATCTTGACTAATTTTATGCTGCTGAACAAGAAAATCACATTAAAATTTGCCAATTGGCTCTTGTTTTCAAATTACAGTTGAAGTCTCATGTTAGCAAGTTACTCTACATTATCAACTATGGCTCTCGGCAAAATGCATGGCAACACTGTAGTTTCAGTATCACCACACTCTAATCACATGATCAGCAACTGTCACCTTGCTCTGCATCATGTGACAGTTTGTTGCCGCCTCAAATGTGTCTTCAACTCTGTTGCAGTAATCCTTGAATACAGCTAGGTACTGGGTGATTTGTTAATAGTTGTTCTATGTGAGATTCCTACTTTTTACACATTTGTGTTGTGTAAGATTAATGTTTCCTGTAAGTGTGTGAATAGTCTGGATGACTTCTGTTACGTATGTAGAGAAGTCACGTTAGCTTCAAGAAAGGGTCCCTTAACTCAAGTACCAGTAGGCCATAAAAAAGGCCTACTGGTACTTTGGGTGTAAGGTAGGTGACCAAGACAAGAACTGGGCTCATATGCTGCCCTATGTTCATCAAAACTCAACATGTGGGTGAATCAAAAGGAATGTTTTATGCCTTTTGCAGTGCCCATGATATGGAGGGAGCCAACAAATCACATCACAGACTGTTACTTCTGTATGATGCCTCCTATTAGAAAAGGAATGACAGTGAAGAAAAAGTGGACAGTGACATAGCCAAATATACCATCTGAAATTTGTCCAATGCCTCACGGTGAAAGACTACTTATTTCAGAACTGCTTGACATTTTTCTGTACACTCTGATGAAGACACTGATGAATGTCAACTTGATATACATGAAGAAGTACAGCAGCCGTCTAATCAAGGGATCCACCATTTTGTCCAAACCTTTATCCTTCTGAACCACATAAGATCATAGAAAGTAAGCTTAATGACCTCATCAGTGATCTCAAACTGTCGAAGAATAAGGCAGAGCTTTTGGCCTCGAAGCTACGACAGTGAAATCTTCTAGATCTAGTTCAATCTGTGAAAGTGACAAAATGTACTTGAAATAAAGACTGATAAATTCTATCAAACAAGGTGAACTCACTGTTTGTAAGGATGTTGATGGTCTAATGGTAGCATGATCATGAGGCACATTTTCCGAAGAATGGTGACTATAGATGCTTCTATGGTTAGCCTTAAGGCTGTGTTATTACACACGATGGAAATATGCTGCCTTCGGTACCTTTTGCATATGCCGTCCACAAAAAAGAAACATATGCAAACATGGAGAACATCTGTATAGGTGTAAACTATCAGAAGTATGAGTGGCAGATATGTGGTGATTTAAAAGTAATTGTCATTTTATTAGGACTACAAAAGGGGTTACACTAAATATTATTAGCCATATGGTGCAACTCAGCCACAGGGATACAGAATTTGAATTGGGGAGTGCAATGTGTACAGTAAGTCCCCGACATACATAAGAGATACATTCCAGGACTTCTTACGTAAGTCTAGTTTTATGTAACTCGGGAATGACTAATAAAATATTGCTATTATATTCTTCATATGCCAAAATAACAAAAACCATATATCCTCAGAAGAATGAAGAAAAATAGTTACATATTTTTCAATTAATTAGTTATATATTTTTAATTAGTTCAATTTAAAACTTTATCTGGGGTCAGCTGAGTAGCCAGAGTGGCATATAAGAAAAGAAAACATAAAAGAAAGAAAAAAAATGCGTGTTATTATTGTACTGTAAAAACTGATACGTATTTCATAGCCTTGGTTATTATAATTGACTTCATTGGTGCTGATCCCCTCACTGCTTCTCATATTCTCTTTGCTCTTTATTATTGTGTTCACTGTTGACGCTGAACAACCTAAATTCCGCATGATACTTGTTAATGTTTGACCATTTTCATACATCCTCATTATTTTAATTTCTGATCCAAATGGATCGCTTTCCTTTTCTTGGTAGATTCATTAGTACCGCTGTCACTTGGTTGGCACCATGATAATGGTTAAAATGAAATTTTCTGTAAAGAACTTCACAGGGTTAAGAAATACACTATTATCACAACACACTATTATCACCTCACGTGAGCTCACATTTTACTAAAGCACATTTCTGTAGGTCATTATCATAAAACAATTTGCAGTTTTCGGTTTATTGGGTTTTTCTATTAGTGCAATCTGTTAAAAATCAGTAAACTCCGATGGCTGGAATTTTGTGAATTTTTAAGTTATTATGGTGAACTGTGTGTCCTCTTCACTGAAATCTTCAGTCATACAAAAAAAACATAAATTTTCAGAATCTTCTCTTCATTCCTAATTTTTAAGCTTTGTAAACTTGTTGCTCCGTATATCACATGTTCAATTTGTGTGTGCTGTGTTCGTCGTTATTGATTGCTTATTTTTGCTGTTTTAAATTTTACAATCTTAAAAAAAAAATTGGAGCGAAAAAAAAATTTATGTAAGTCCAAAGTTATGTAACTCAGGCTTACATAAGTCGGGGACTTACTGTATATAAAGTGTATATGTGCATTGGGGAGTGCAATGCGTATATATATATATATATACACACACACACACACAGGTTGATTCACTACCAGTGCGACAAACTTGCAGGAGGTGTAGGGGGCACAAAGACGAATCAGAATCACATAGCATTGCAGGGTCCGAAATGCCTTCATCATGCGGTAGAGGACGTTGAGCGGGAGGTCACGTGAACAGCAATCCCGCTGGAAGTCAGCATTTGCGAACCGTTTCTGTTGAAGAAACCAAGTAGCAAAAGTCCTCCGGAGTGGATAATCCGCAGGCTCCAATGATTGGACGCGTTGCAGATGGTATGAACTCATTTGGTTTGTTGGATCGGGAAATACCCAATCATTGTCCTATCATTCGAGTACTTGTACTCGAGCGATGGGCCTTGTTCGCTCTTGATTCATGGTACCTCTCGTGAAACAACCAGTCTCACGTAACCTTCTCATCATACGATTAAAATTGTATGATGAGGAGCACGCCTGTGCGGGAAACGTTCCTGGGCTCCATACGCGAGGTGCATGTCGGCCAGTTCAACGTTTGAATATTCGTCCATCCTACTGCCTCGGGAACCGGTTCGCAAATGCTGACTTCCAGTGGGATCGCTGTTCACGCGACCTCCCGTTCAACGTCCTCTACAGCATGACGAAGGCATTTTGGACGCTGCAATGCTCTGTGATTCAGATTCGTCTTTGTGCCCCCTACACCTCCTGCAAGTTTGTCGCACTAGTAGTGAATCACCTTTTTTGGGTGTATGTATATATATATATATATAAAACAATATTTTAATTAATTATAATACCAACTAGGTAAATTGGACAAAAGTATTAGGGGTGAAAACTATAATCATTAGCTCAAAGTGCCAAATTTAAATAACCCAAGTTGGACTTTTTTGTTGTACCCTATAAATAAAAAAATAAATAAAATAATAAAATGACATGAAATAGTAGAAGTACAATGATAATACTGTATAGCTAATTATAGATATATGGTTACATTGAATGGAATGTCAACAAGAGCTAGTTCCACTCAATATATCCCATCAATAATTAGCAGAAGCTTTCTGTTTCTGTATGCCATTTACCTTTTACATAACTTCATATATATAAGGGAGTACATAGTGTATAGTGTTTCTTGTCTAGCAGCACTGGGGAATTTCCCCTGCAAACTGCTGTATATAAAGGATATATAGCACAGGAGGGGGTAATGGGGATATTATTATTATTAATAATAGTCATATGGTGCAAGGAAGGCTGAGAGAGAGAGAGAGAGGAGGGGGGGAAAGAAAAGAATGATGATATCCAGCTCAAAGCCCATACTCGCCAGATGTGAGCCCCTGTGGGAAATATATGCTCTTGGTTAAGAAATATATAAAATTTAAGGCATTGCATCCAGTTGATATGAGTGGCCAGTGCAGTACGAGCCTATTTGATGCAATATATGTACTGGGACAACAAAAATGAGTGGAGAGTACTTTATAATTCTAATGACGGTGAAGGGCATAATTAGCATTAGTAGAGGCATACGATGCAAGAAAGCAAGCCTATGCAGCACAGCCAAACACCCCCCCCCTCCCATTTCACCCCTCCATTTGTTCCAAATGCCTGTCCAACTCAGCCTTAAATTTATTTAGGCTATTAGCTTCCACAACAAAATGTGGAAGCCTCTTCCACCAATTAACTACCCGCTGACTAAAGGCAAATTTCTGCACATCTATTCTACAACTATCTTTCCTCAATTTTAAAATGTGCCTCGTCAGGTTCTTAGTCAGAGCAAGAGACAGAATCCCATCAGCATTCAGCTTGCTCAACCCATTCAAGGCCTTATACACCTCAATCAGATCACCTCGCAGGTGCCTACTCTTCAGGTACTACAATTTGCAGAAATTAAGCCTTTCTTGGTAAGAGCACCCCTTTGTTTCCCTCACCAATCTTGTTGCCCTTCTTTGTACTCATTCTAGCAACTCTACATCCTTCCTAAAATGAGGCCTCCGGACTTGTACACAATACTCTAGATGTGGCCTAACCATTGCCTTGTATAACAGGATAATCACCTCCCTGGCACTGCTAGCAAAATTCCTATATATCATTGACAAGACTCCATGACCTGCCGTGGCACCCCGTCAGCACTGCTCAGCGAACTTCATATTTGACTGCACAATTACACCCATGTCTTTTCCAGTTTCCTGAGTGTAGTACCAAACAGTTTGTATGTTTCTCTTGGGTTATTGCTACCCATATGCAGTACCTTGCATTTGTCAATGTTAAACTTCAGTTGCCATTTCTCAGCCCATTTTCCCAACTTATCTAGATCCAGTTGGAGTAGCATACTATCTTTACTGTCATTAACAACCCTGCCAACCTTTGTATCATCTGCATACTTAGACATTAAACCTGATATACCTTCATCAATATCATTGATAAATCTACAAAACAACAATGAGCCGAACACCGAACCCTGGGGAACTTCACTAATAGCATTTGTCCATGAAGAGCAGTGTCCATTGATTACCATTCTCTGTCGTCTCCCACTCAACCATCCATTTATCTATTGCAGAAACTTCCACTCAATCATGCATTTATCCATAGTACCGTTAAAGGCCATACCTCTCCAATTTGTACAGCAGTCTTTCATGTGCAACAGTATCAAAAGCTTTCCTGAAACCCAAGTATACGATATCAAAATTATTTTTGGTATTCAGTTTGTGACCACATAATAGTATCCAATCAAATTGGTCAGTCAAGACTTCCCCTGAACAAACCCCATACTGTGTTTGAGCTATAATTGAAGTCTTCTCTAGATGATCCTGCAGTGCTTCTTTAACCAGTGCCTCCATTAATTTTCCTGGAACAGAAGTTAAACTAACATGTCTATAATTACTTGTAGTAGTAGTAGTGGCGGCATGTGATGCAAGAAAGCAAGTTTATGAGCTTATGCAGCATCAGCCAAAAAAAAAAAAAAAAAATCACACCATTCCCTCCAATTGCCTGTCCAGTTCCTTAAATTTATTTAACCTATCAACTTCCACAATGACGGATGGAAGTTCGTTCCAGCAATTAACCACCCGCTGGCTAAAGGCAAATTTCCGCACATCTGTTCTACATCTGTCTTTTCTTAATTTGAATTTATGCCCCCTTAGGTTCGTGATCTAAACAAGTGGAAGGACCCCATCAGAATTCAGTGTGCTCAACCAATTCAAGACCTTATACACCTCAATCAGATCACCGCACAGGTGCTTAGTCTCCAGCCACTGCAATTTGCAGAACTTAAGCGTCTCCTGGTAAGAGGATTCCTTCATTCCCCCTCACCAATCTTGTTGCCCTTCTCTGTACACACTCAAGCAAATCTACATCCTTCTTAAAATGAGGCCTCCAGACCTGTACGCAGTACTCAAGGCATGGCCTGACCATTGCCTTGAGTACTGCAAAATACTCATTATACAGAGGGACAATCACCTCCTTTTCCCTGCTAGCAAAATTCCTATATATCATTTGTCATCCTTTGATCCTCCTTTGTGAATTGGGGTCACATTTGCACAACTCCAGTCCATGGGTACCTCCCCTTAGTCCAAGGAAGCTCTCGTAATTATGGCCTAGGATTTGCTTACTTCCCTTGCTTCCTCCTTTAATATAACTGGATAGATCCCTTCCAACCTGGGGTAACCTTTTTTGTGTTTATCTTCAACAATTTCTCCTCCACTTTCCTCTCAGTTATTACAAAATCATCTAGCTCACTGCCAGAGTTTAATTCACCTCTGGCATTCCCCTCCCTGAATAACTCTTCATGTGTGAATGTAGATGCAAAATACTCATTTAGTTTGTTAGCTACCTGAGCAGGATCATCAACAGTTGAACCATTGATATCAAGTGAACCAGTCTGATTCATCCCGTTCCTTCGAAGAGTTTACCTAAGTAAAGAACTCTCTGCTGGTTTTCTTTGCATCCTTTGCCAAAGATTTCGTAATCTGACTTTGCCTGCCTAACCTCCTTTGTGACTTGGTTACAGACCAGCTTATATCTTATCATATGCTTCCGTGTCACCTATTAATTTATATGTATCCTGTTTATTTTTCTTGTCTGCCACATGTCTCATTAGTTCATCTGACATCCATTTAGGTCTGAACCTTGAACAATATTTCTTAGTTGGTATGAAAAGCCTAGTAGCTTCCAAGATTAATTCTTTTAAGGTTTCCCATTTTGAATTTGCCGTTGGTAACATCATCACTTAGTCCCACCGCATAGAATTTAAATACTGTCTCAGACCACTGTAGTCACCTTTACAAGAGTAAAACCCTTCCATTTACCCCTGATGGTAGTTACCTCTTTGAGTAAATCCCTAGCTGTTCCTTTATCTGCAGATTCTTAATGCATGAAGAATCACTACTGATAATCATATCAAGAGTATTACTCCCTCTAGTTGCCTCCTAAACATGCTACTGTAGAAAACAATCATCCAATAAATCCACAAAAGCCTTGCTAGTGTATGAGTGACCAATCCACAAATTCCAGTCAATACTGGGAAATTAAAATTCCCCATTATAAGACACTCAGATTTACTGGTCCATTTTATTTCTCTGTACAGTTTATTATACTCATCAGAGTCATTAGGCCTATAACACATTTCTACTCAATTTTGCTTTCCCAATGCTTATGTCACACCAAACTGACTCAACACTGTACCAAGGAAGTTCAGCCATGTCGGCTGGCTGTACTTCCTTGGATTTTGTGTTTCTTAACTAATTAACATAACCCCTCCTCCCTTCCTTCCTATCCTGTCTATCTTCCTGTACACATTGTAGTCTCCAAATTCCAGTTCAGCATTCCTTATATCTGTGTGACACAATATCTCTGATATCCCAATAATATCTTCCTTTGATGTTTTGACCAACACCTCAAATTCATCAAATTTATTTACCAAACTCCTAACATTGGTGTATGCACAAGTATATATGCAACTGTTCCTATTCTTAGCTACCCTAACATGGCCCATCTATTTCTTGTTCTGCAATGACTCCCAGAGGTCTCTGGAATCCCCTGCAACTTGTGCTCATTCGAATAAAAGCAGTGAAAGAGTGACTTTCACCTCTGCCAGCAGGTACTGTTAATCTATTAGTCCTTGTATTCCCCCCAAGCTAGCAGTTTTCCAACCTGCCTAACGCTGCTTTGATAGTATCAGCAAATATTCTTGCATCCTTTCTATTTAAGTGTATCCCATCCCTGTAGAAGCATTCTCTCTTGTTATAGACCAGGCAGAGAAAAATTTTACCCCTTGAGCCAAATTGATCGAGGGTCGAATTGATCGACAAGGCTCTCATCATATACTTCCTCCTATCTTGTCTACGCAGAATTGCAGAAACTTTCAAATTCAACCCTAACTCATGCCTTTTTTTTCAACATTGACCTGTATTTCTTAAGTAATTCTGCTTGTCTCCTACACTTAATATCAGTAGTGCCAAGGTGTACAACAATATCACCTTTTATGCCCTTGAAACATATCTGCTCTATAACATTATCAACCTTTGGTCCTGGCAGACATACCCCGGTCCTGTTCGACCTATCCTTTTTGCACAATATGTTCTCCGTTTCCCTGACAGTGGAGTCACCTACAACAACTAGTTCTTTTGGGACAAGTACGTTCTGCCTTGGGGGTTGCCGCTGATGTTCAAGTGCAAGCTCTGGCATTGGATGGGCCATTCAATATAAATCCTTTGAGGGCATCCACCCTGTTCTTCAATCTCTCATTTAGGCCCATAACAACATTGAGTTGGTGCCTGATTTCCTTACACTCTTTACATCGTGCACACACAAAGACATTCTCCTTGACCATATCATATCCCGTTCCTGATTGCTCCAGAAACATCAAACAAGTAGTATGTTTCAAAAGGCTGTGATTCAGAGGACAACTGCTGCCCCTCAGTTCTCTCCTGAGCCACAGCACTCTTATTAGCTTGAACCTTTTGCTTTGCTGCTGTGGTCTGAGTCATGATTTCGATTCAATTTCAATACAAAAATATAACCCTAAACTTATATCCCAATGCAGTTATAACACTATATATATATATATATATATATATATATATATATATATACACACATAATGAATATAACAAATAAATTAACAATTATTATGGCAAGATAAACAATTATAGCAAATTATACAATAAAAAACTAAAAACTGACAGGAGGAGAAGAACTGATTAATGCCATCAATGAATGTCTAGATAGAACATTACATCAGTCTTATTATGTTTGAGCATAGTTTGAGCAGTTATTAAACGTGCAATTTATTAAAGGCAAGTATATATAAGCAGGTGGCAACTAAACGCTATAATAGTTATAACTAGTCCGTGGTTCTAGCTTGGTAAGGATACACATAAATAATGGAAATAACAAATATTGAAAAATAAAATAATCAATAAAGCATAAATGTAGAAATAATAACTAAATACATATGTCATGCCAATTATAGGAAAATGGTGACACATTGAAAGGGACTTTATCAAGGGCTAACCCCTTCAATGTGTACTCCTACAATTAGCGAGCTATCAGTTTCTGATATCATCTGCCTGTTAATCCATGCCGAATGGTAATAAAAGCTATCAAAAAGAAGGATAGCTATAATAATGGTAACTAAGTTAGTTAGACGAATTTGAGGTGGTTAACAGGCTGGATGATTTTAGCCCGACCGATAGCCAAGACAATGAATCAAGCAGAAATACGAATAATAGTGGTAGTTGAGAACCAATAGTTTTTAAATATCATGTTAGTGGATGACAAAGGAGAACGGATATAGGGTGTAAGAAGAGCAATAGTATCTCTCTCACACACACACACACACACACACACACACACACACACACACACACACACACACACATATTTATTTTATTTATTTTTTTTTTTTCAGTATCGAGTATTATCTCCTAGTTACGTTGTTATGACTTTCATATTGCCTGTCAAGTTATATGTATTAATTTACAATGTTACGTTTGTAAATCTAAGTCGTTATATGTATTTAGTTAAAAAGTACAATTTAATTGAAAATCAAATTTAATAAGATTAATAAATTTTACTGATTAATTGATAATACTATACTATATGAAGCTAACAGATTTCTAATACAGTGCTACGTGTTTCGCTATCTAGTTTTACGTTAAACCTTATGCTGTCTAGTTCGGTATATACGTTGTATTGTATAACAATGGCAGCAAGTTACGAACAGTAAATCTATGGACACTATGTATTTATTAACTTTCAAAATCACTATCTAAATTCAAAATAAACCAAGGAGCTTGACTAGGTCTATAATCTACTTATAATTTAATATAACAATTAAGTCAATAAAACGGCTGAATATAATTAAAAACTTTGCATTTGCCAGAGCTGCAAAACCTTGTCCAACACATGTATTGGATACCTTTTACTGATACCAAGTAATAACTACAAAATCTCTATCTAAGTTCAAATTAAATTAAGTATCGTTATTAGCAATATAAAGCTACTTCTAGAAAATGGGCCTTGAGGTTGTCACAGACATTCTCTCAGGTATGCAGAAATTAATTTAATTACTGGAGTCTAAAACGCTGATGGAACTGATATTCAGGTGACATTCAAGTCAAGTGCACCCAATCTCGGCAAAGTCTGGACGGTCTGTGACAGCCAAATCCTCTGCTTGCACCTTCACCATGGTAGTACTGTTAGTATTCCTGGGTATAACCCCCATGCACAAGCACACTGTGGGTGACCACTCAAGTGTGAAACAATGTAAGCAGGGGTCGAGGTGTGGCGCCCACACCACATGGAGGAATACACCCCCCCCTTTGTTACCAGGCATTACTAGGTGGTAGATGACTCAACTGGTGCAATACCACCACTTTGCTTATTGGAGGCTTGAAGTGGTGGAACCCATGTTTAGTCTCCAGAGCTAAGTTCTGGTCAACCCTTCCCCATCTCTTCCATCATTCAGTATGACTGATGACTTTTGAGGTTATGATGAACATCATGGCGAGGTCCAATCTTCCTTATATTTCTACGGTACAGCTCTAAAACGGTGTCCGCAAGCCGGCCACTAGTTAGTACACCGGACCGAACTATTGGTAACTCTTTAGGAGGCTTTCTGATCAGCTAGTGTATAATCTTGCTACCTCTACTCTGTCAGATAGTGACTGGAGGGAGGCCGAGTCGTGTGTATGCAGGGGGCATTGTCGAGGCCACATTATGTCAAGGATCTGGGTATATTCTTACCATGTGTACGCCACATCCAAAAATTTCATTAATTCATACCCCCCACTTTTTCTTACTATTGAATACACCACAATGTCAAACTAAGAGTATGTTTATCTGCGAAAAAATCTAAACCTCCCAAACACTTCCTAGTTCATTTCACAAATATACGTGGTCTCAATTCTAATTTCAACGATGTCCATTTCCCCTTGGTCTGCCAAACGACAAGTGAACCTAATTTTGGTGAAGTCCAGTCAGTCTGTTAGCCACGTCCTCTGCTTGCACCTTCACGATGGTGGGACTGTTAATAACCCTGGGTGTAACCCCATGTGCAAGTCCTCAAATACGGCACATAGCACAATGTGGGTGACCACCCAGGTGTGAATCAACGTAAGCAGGGGTTGAAGTGTGGCGCCCACACCACACCATCCAATCTTCCTTACATTTCGAGGGTACAGCTCTAAAACTAGGCTAGCCACTAGTTAGTACACCGGACCAAACCTATTGGTAACTCTCTGAAGCTTCTGGATCAGGTAGTGTATATAATCTTGCTGCCTCTACTCTGCCAGACAGTTACTGGATGGAATCCAAGAGTGTATATGTAAGGGCATTGTCGAGGCCACGTTATGTCAAGGAGCTGGACATATTCTTACCATGTATATGCCATATCCAAAAAATTCATTACTTCATACAGCATTGTGTATTCTTTCTGAATACACCATGAATTATCAAACTAATAGAACAAATATACAGGTAACCCTCGTATAACATGGTAGTTCGGTTCCTATAAAATCTCATGTATTGCGAAAGCGTGTATATGGGACTAAGAACCAGTGAAAAAAGGCGGTTACATTCCAAGAGCTAACAAAAATACATCATTTCGTTAAGAAAACTAACAAAAATACACCATTCTAGATTTTGTGTATCTTCTGCCCTCTTTAAAAATTATTAATCTCGGTTTGTTTACTTTTGCTTGATAGATCTTTGTAAATTTCATCATATGGAAATAAGCATTTTTATAGCTCCCTTTTGAACTTTGGGCTTCTTTCAGTCGAAGAATCTGAATTCAAAAAATAAGATTCTAATTGCTCGGCTAACTTTATGCCTTTACATATACTTTTTAGTGTAAAATTTGGAAGTTCAGCAAAACTTTCGACTGCGCTGCATCCTCTGAATTGATTTGATTTGCCTCCAGTGCCATTTCCACCAAATCCACCTCGCTAGCCTTTTTTTCAACCAGTAACTCTTGAACATCTTCAGTAATCATATTTTTTTTAGGAGCGTCAGCAACTAAGGCCGTGTTGCTCAGTGTATATTGTCTATAAATTCTGTGTTCTGAGGTAGATTTTCTATTTTGCTGGATGAAAAACAATAGTTTACGGTAGAAAAAACCACCTCCCCTTGAAAAAAGACCCATAAAACTTCCTCCTGTCATCGATGGGATCAGAACTTAGGTCTCTTCCACCCGGTGTGGGGAGAACGGTGATTCTACCAACTGCTATCCATGAGGGCTTCAGTAGTGATCATCAAAACCTTCCCCTCCTGCCGACTTAGAAAGGTCTACTATTGCACTGATCATGTTTTCTGCTGGTTTGACCATATTTCCTGAATGAATTGACTCTGGCCGTACATTTTTCCATACAGATGTGATTCCAATACAGTCCACAATTGAAAAATGTTTCCATGCCTCCACTTCATTCAGGATCAGTTTTTTCCAAAATCCATTGTAACGATTTTCTGATGTAATGAGTTTCAAAGGTAGATATGCCTTGATCTGAGTAAAGAAGTTGTAATATGTGGTAGGAATGTTACTTTAATGTTTGCATCTTCTGGACGACCTGACACGTTATCCAATAGTCATAAAACTTTGAAATCTAGATTTTCTACAAGTTCAATATCACAGAACCTAATATGGAGATTTCCCAATAATTTTTTTTATTTATTTTTGTTTTTTTGCATAACGATTAGCAAGCCAAAAGTGGGGATTCACAAAAAATAATGGATATATTTAAAAATTACATCAACATAATAGCAGAGTTTTCCCTGCACAAAAGCTTAAAAATATCGTGTTATGCAAGGTTTGCCACAATTCTCTAATTGTGTTAGAGCAAAACCGTGTCATATAAATACGGTGTTGTGCAAGGATTGCTGCAATTTATCAATCGTGTTAGAGCGAAACTATGTTGTAGAAGTACCGTGTTATACGGGGGCTGCCTGTATCTCCAAAAAGATCTAAACCTCCCAAACACTTCCTGGGGTAGATGGAATCTATCCAGTTATATTAGAGGCGGCGGCAAAGGAAGTAAGCAAACCCTTAGCCATAATTATGAGAGGTTCCCTGGACTCAGGGGAGGTACCCACGGACTGGAGATGTGCAAATGTGACCCCAATCCACAAAGGAGGATCAAATGGAGACATGGGTAATTACAGACCTGTTAGTTTAACTTCTGTTCCAGGGAAAATAATGGAGTCACTGGAGAAAAAAAGAATTGCAGGATCATCTAGACAAGATGGCAGTAATAATTCAGACACATGATGGGTTTGTTTAGGGGAACTCTTGTCTGACCAGTTTGATTGGATACAATGACGTGGTCACAAAGGAACTGGATGCAAAGAATAACTTTGATATCATATATTTGGATCTTAGAAAATCCTTTGATACTGTTGCACATGGAAGACTGCTGCACAAATTGGAGCAGTGTGGCATTGGAGGCAAATTGCTGCTATGAATAAAGGAATGGTTGAGTAGGAGAAGACAGAGTGGTAATCAATGGACACTGCTCTTCGTGGACTAATGTTATTAGCAGAGTCCCTCAGGGTTCTTGAGGTTGTCACAGACATTCTCGCAGATATGCCAGACAAGCTGTACTTGCTACCTGGGAGTCTAAAATGCTTATGGAACTGATATTAGGGTGACACTCAAGTGAAGTGGACCCAATTTCGGCGAAGTCCGGACAGTCTATGACAGCCAAATCCTCTGCTTGCACCTTCACGATGGTGGGACTGTTAGTAATCTTGGGTATAACCTCCATGCACAAGTACATGGTTGATGACCACCCAGGTGTGAGCCAACGTAAGCAGGGGTCGAGGTGTGGCGCCACACCACATGGAGGAATGCCGCCCCTCTGTGTTACCAGGCAGTACTAGGTGGTAGATGACTCTCATCAACCAGTGAAATACCACCACTTTGCTTATTGGAGGCTTGAAGTGGTGGAACATGTTTAGTCTCTAGAGCTAAGTTCCGGTCAACCCTTCCCTATCTCTTCCATCATGCAGTATCATTGATGACTTTTCAGGTTATGATGAACGTCGTGGCAAGATCCAATATTCCTTACATTTCGAGGGTACAGCTCTAAAACGGTGTTCGCAGGTCAGCTGCTAGTTAGTACACCGGACCGAACCTATTGGTAACTCTCTAGGAGGCTTCTGGATCAACTGGTGTATAATCTTGCTATCTCTGTTCTGCCAGATAGTGACTGGAGGGACTCCGAGTAGTTTGTGTGTGCGGGGGAGCATTGTCGAGGCCAAGTTATGTCAAGGATCTGGGTATATTGTTACCACGTGTATGCCATATCCAAAAATTTCATTTCTTCATACAGCATGTCCCACCCACTTTTTCTTACTATTGAATACACCATGAATTGTCAAACTAATAGAGCAAGCTTATCTGCGAAAAGATTTAAACCTCCCAAGCACTTCCTAATTCATTTCACAAATATACGTGGTCTCAATTCTAATCTCAACGATGTCCATTTCCACTTGCAGTCTGCCAAACCCCATGTACTTTTTCTGACAGAATCTCAGTTATCGGTTGATTCAACTACTGCTCATCTCAGATGCCCAAATTATTTGCTGTATGATTCCTTTCGCCCCAAAGGTGGTACTTGTGCTTATGTCTGTTCTGATATTCCCTGTCAGAGACTTGGCAATTTGGAATCTCCTCTCTTTGATGTTCTCTGGCTTACAATCTCTCTACCACATTGTGTCAAATTCATCTGTTGTCTCTACCGGTCTCCATTTCCATAATCTTACCACTAATCACTTGGAGCTCTTTGATTTCCTCTCTTTGCAACTTGACTTTCTCCAGCCCAACTTTCCTAATAGTCAGGTAATTTTCCTTGGTGATTTTAGGCACCTCTGTAGCCAGGTGGGCAGGAGTGGAAGTGCGTAGCACATGCTTCTTGTTTAGACCGGGGGTCGAGCCCATGACCACCAAATACGGAGGATGCAGAAAGGTCAGGGAATGACCACCGCATATCCTCGGAGCAGTATGGCCTTAGTTGCTAATGCTCCTAAAAACCGAACAACAACAACAACATCCTTGGTGATTTTAATGTTCACAACTCCAGCTGGCATCCCTTTTCTAGTCACACCAACCCAGCAGGTCAAGATTCTGAGGCTTTTGCAATTACTAATGACCTAGCACAGATTGTTCATTTTCCTACAAGAATACCGGACAATCCTAATCATACAGCCAATACGCTTGATCTTTTTCTTACAAACAACCCTTCTAAGTACACAGTTGAAGTGAGAGGTCCTTTAGGCACTTCAGATCACAACTTGGTGATTCTCTTCTCCAATGGAACCTTTATCTCATGGCTATTCCCAACCTCGTGTTGTTTGGCATTACAAGAATGCAAAATGGGATGACCTGCGAGACTTCTTTTCCATGGTCGGATTACTGTTTCAAAACTTCTGATGTCAGTGTTTGCTCAGATCGTGACAGCGAAATTATTCTTGCAGGAATGGAATCCTTTAACCCACACTCCACTTTAAAATCTCATCCTTTATCTAAACCTTGGTTTTCCAATAAATGTGCTAAGGCTGTTCAAGAGAAGAATGTTGCATATTGTAATTGGCTTGTTTCTAATTCTTCAGTTTCATTTTCTGCTACACCAAAGCTCGTAACAATTGTAAAGCAGTTATTAATCAGTCCAAACTAGAGTTTGAACAGGCTAAGAGTAGAAAACTTGCTTCTTGCCCTAATGGTAGCCGAGCATTCTGGTCTCTTGCCAAAGCTATTGGCTGCAACTTTTGCCCATTTCTATCAAAACCAGATGGTCTGTTGTCACTTCAGCCAAGAATAAAGCTGACCTGCTAGCATCCCATTTTTCTTCAGCTCATGTATTAATGATCTTGATAAAACACCTCCCACCATTCCCAACACGCTCCATTCAATTCCTCCTGTGGTCTTCCATCAAAAGGATATCAGAAGTATTTTGATGAATCTCGATGCTAAGAAAGCTCCAGGTCCTGATGGTATTTCTCCACTTATTCTCAAAACCTGTGCTCCAGAACTTACTCCTGTTCTTTGCTGCCTTTTCTTTCACTTTCTTATTCCAAAGGTGTTTTTCCTTCTGCTTGGAAATTTGCTCATTCAGCCAGTTCCAAAAAAGGGTGACAAATCCCTCCCATACAATTATGGTCCCATTACAATTACTACCGTAATAGAGAAATCAATTAACCGCCAATACTTAAACTACCTAGAAACCTTCCGTCTGATCAACGATCGCCAGTATGGATTCCATCAGTGTCGATCCACTGGTGATATTCTGGCTTATGTTACCCGTTTATGGACTAATTCAATGGAAAGGTTCGGTGAAACACAAGTAGTTGCTCTTGACATCTCAAAGGTTTTTGATCGTGTTTGGCATAAAGGTCTTCTAAACAAGCTTCCATCTTATGGTTTGCCAACTGTTTTTAGTAATTGGTTATCCAGTTTTCTCTCTGATCGCTCACTGAGAGTGATGGTAGATGGCACTGTCTTCTAACCTCTCCACTAATGCCGGTGTCCCCCAAGGTTCAGTTCTTTCCCCCACTCTTTTCCTCTTGTATATTAATGACCTTCTTCCATTGACTGGAAATCCTATCCATAGTTTTTCCGATGATAGCACACTGCATTCCTCTTTCCATTTTGAGACACCTTGTCCTGCTCAATCAGCTTCAACTTCTTGAATATCCACTACCAATTCCTTAAATACTGATCTCCAGTTGGGGCAAAGATAACTAATTTGATTTCAGTCCCTCTAAAACCGAGTCCTGTCTTATATCTCGCAAAAAGAATTCTTCTGCTCCTATGCTTTCCTTTGATGACACTCCAATTTCTAAGCAAGATCATATATCACTATTGGGGATTGCCCTAACTTCTGATTTCTCTTGGCATAAGCATATTACTAATATTGCTTCCTCTGCATCTAAAAAACCTAGCTTTTCTCTTTCGCTCTTGGTGTTACTTTTCTTCCAAACAACTGTTCACTCTGTACAAATTGCAAATTTGCCCTACTGTGTAATATTGTTTCCACATTTGGGGCAGTCCCCCCAAACCTCTCTGTCAGGTGTCTAGATTCCATTCAAAAGAGAGCAGTTAGGTTAATCAATGAGTCATCTCTAACAGAGTCTCTCCACCCTGTCTCATAGACGTTCTGTTTCTGCTGCATGCATTTTGCTTCCGTGGCCATTCTTCTTCTGAATTGGCTTCTATAATTCATGTTCTGTCTCTTCCAAAGCAGTCTGAACACGTGCCGCAGCTGGTCAACATCCTTTTACTGTCCAAGTTCAAACTAACAGAACCAACTTTTCTTCTTCCTCATTTATTCATTCAACTTCCGTTTTCTGGAACAACCTTCCTTTATGTCTTCTTCATTCCGCTATTCCACGGGTCAACATATGTAACCTCTCCACCATGCCTTGTCTGTGTACTTCTCTCTGTCATTGATTTCACTCCAGTTTCCTCCTCTCTTAATGACATCGGTCTTTATCATGTCTTGCCATCTCATTCTTGATCTCTCCCCCTTGGTGGCACCTCCGTAGCCAGGTGGGCAGGAGGAGCAGCAGAAGCAGTGAGTAGCACATGCTTCTTGATTAGACTGGGGTTCGAGCCCGTCACCACCAAATATGGAGGATGCGGAAAGATCAGGGAATAACCACTGCATATCACGGAGCAATATGGCCTTAGTTGCTAATGCTCCTAAAAATCAAACAACAACAACAACAACAACAACTGTCCCCTTTGGACTTTTGTCCCTTAATTGTAAATCAAACATTCTTCCATTCTTCTTGGCAAACGCCTCTCGTTCATCCTCCTTACATGTTTGAACCATTTCAAATGGGGGCCTTTCAATCCTGTCCTGGAATTTTTCAACCCGAATTCTCTCCCTAATCACATCATTCCTGATTTTCTTGCGTCTTGTCTTTCCAGCTATGCTCCTCAAAAATCTCATTTCTGCCCCCTGAATTATGCTTTTATCCTTTTTCCTCAAAGTCCAAGTTTCAGATGCATATGTCAGAATTGGTTCATAATAGGCCTGATATATAGACTTCTTACACTTCAGTGGTATGTTCCTGTTCCAGATCAGGCATCCTGTCACCACTACTATTCATAGCTGTCATGAATGATGTGCAGTGTAGATTGGTGGAACAACTTGGACAGGACCAGATGCAAGTCATACAAGGACTAATAGATTAACAGTAGTCACTGGCAGAGGTGAAAGTGATTCTTGCACTGCTTCTATTGGAATGAGCAGAAGTCTGGAAAACAAGATGCAGGATGTTTCAGAGACTGCTGGGAGTCATTGCGGTACACGTAAACACATGGGTTGTGTTAGGGTAGCTAAGAATAGAAACAGGTGCATGTATACTTGTGTGTACACCAATGCTAGGAGTTTGGTAAATAAATTTGATGAATTTGAGGTATTGCTCAAAGCATCAAAGACTGATATTGTTGGGATATCCGAGACGTGGTGTCACACAGATATAAGGAATGCAGAACTGGAATTTGGGGAGTACAGCGTCTGCAGAAAGGATAGACAGGATAGGAAGGAAGGGATGGGGGGGTTATGCTATTAGTTAAGAAACACATAAAATCCAAGGAAGTGAAGCCAGTTGACGTTGCTGGACAGTGCAGTGTCGAGTCAGTTTGGTGTGACATAAGCATTGGGAGATCAAAATTGAGAGTAGCAGTGTGCTATAGGCCTAATGACTCTGATGAGTATAATAAGAAACTGTACAGGAAAATAGTGGGCCAGTAAATCAGGAAGTCTTATAATGGGGGATTTTAATTTCCCAGTTTTTGACTGGAATTTGTGGGTTGGTCACTCACACACTAGCAAGGCTTTTGTGGATTTATTGGATGATTGTTTTCTACATCAACATGTTTGGGAGGCAACTAGAGGGAGTAATACTCTTGATTTGATTATCAGTAGTGATTCTTCATGCATTAAGAATCTGCAGATAAAGGAATCACTAGGTGGCAGTGATCACAGTATGCTGAAGTGGGATTTACTCAAAGTGGTAACTATCATCAGGAGTAAAGGGAAGGGTTATTGCTTTCGACGGCGACTACAATGGTCTGAGAGTATTTAAATTCTATACAGTGGGACCAACTGATGAAGTTACCAACAGCAATTTCAAAATGGGAAGCATTCAAAGAACTTATCTTGGAAGCTACTAGGCTTTACATAACAACTAAGAAATATTGTTCAAGGTTTAGGCCTAAATGGATGTCAGATGAACTAATGAGACACATGGCAGAGGGAAAAAATGTATGCGATACATATAAATATAGAAGCCTATGATAGATATAAGCTGGTCTGTAACCAAGTCACAAAGGAGGTTAGGCAGGCAAAGGCAGATTATGAGAAATCTTTGGCAAAGAATGCAAAGAAAAACAGCAAAGAGTTCTTTACTTATGTAAACTCTAGAAGGAAGAGGATGAATCAGATTGGTCCACTTGATATCGATGGTTCAACTGTTGATGATCCTGCTAACAAACTAAATGAATATTTTGCATCGGCATTTACACATGAGGAGTTATTCAGCAAGGGGAATGCCAGAGGTGTATTCAACTCTGGCAGTGAGCTAGATAATCTTGTAATAACTGAGAGTGTAAAATGGAGGAGAAATTGTTGAAGATAAACACAAGAAAGGCACCTGGGGTGGATGGAATTTATCCAGCGATATTAAAGGAGGCAGCAAAGGAAGTAAGCAAACCCTCAGCCATAATTATGAGAGCTTCCTTGGACTCAGGGGAGGTACCCATAGACTGGGGATGTTCAAATGTGACCCCAATTCACAAAGGAGGATCAAAGGCTGACACAAATAATTATAGACCTGTGAGTTTAACTTCTGTTCCAGGAAAATTAATGGAGGCACTGGTTAAAGAAGCACTGCAGGATCATCTAGACAAGACTTCAGTTATAGCTCGGACACAGCAGTTTTGTTAAGGGGAAGTCTTGCCTGACCAATTTGATTGGATACTATGATGCAGTCACAAAAGAACTGGATGCAGGGAATAACTTTGATATTATATACTTGGATCTTAGAAAGTCTTTTGATACTGTTGCACATGGAAGACTGCTGCACAAATTGGAGCAGTGTGGCATTTGAGGCAAATTTCTGCTATGGATAAAGGGGTGGTTGAGGGGGGAGGAGATAGAGAGTGGTAATCAATGGACACTGCTCATCGTGGACTAATGTTATTAGTGGAGTCCCTGAGTGTTGGGTCCATTATTGTTTTCTGTATTTATAAATAATATTCATGACGGTATATCAAGCTTAATGTCCAAGTTTTCAGACAATACAAATGTTGGCAGGGTTGTTAAGGGCACTACTGACGCTATGCTGCTGCAACAGGATCTGGAAAGGTTGAGCAGATGGGCTGAGAGGTGGTGACAGTGGCAGAGAGTGAAAAGGGCCTGGGGGTAATTGTGCAGGCAGATATGAAGTTCTCTGAGCAGTGCAGACGGGCTGCAAGCGTAGCTCATGGTGTCTTGTCAATGATATACAGGAATTTTTCTAGCAGGGATTCCCTTGTATAAGGCAATGGTCAGGCCACACCTTGAGTAGTGTATACAGGGCTGAAGGCCTCATTTCAAGAAGGATGTAGAGCTGCTGGAACGAGTACAGAGAAGGGCAACAAGATTAGTGAATGGAACAAAGGGTTGCTCTTACAAAGAAAGGCTTAAGTTTTGCAAATTACAGTGTCTGGAGACTAGGCACCGGCGAGGTGATTTTATAGAGGTGTATAAAGCCTTGAATGGTTTGAGCATGCTCAATGCTGATGGGATTCTTCCTCTTGCTCAGAATAATCACCTGAGAGGGCATAAATTCAAATTGAGGAAAGACAGATGTAGGATAGACGGGTGGAAATTTGCCTTGAGGTAGTGGGTTGGTGGAACGGACTTCCATCCCTTGTTGTGGAGGTTGATAGCCTGAATAAATTTAAGTCTCAGCTGGAGAGGTATTTTGAACGAACGGAAGGGTGAAGTGGAAGTTTTTTTTTTTTTTTCTTGGCTGATGCTGCATAAGCTAGCTTTCTTGCATCATATGCCTCTACTAATGCTAATGCTCTTTGCAGATGACCTCTTCATATGGGGAGAGAGAAGGGAACAGGTGCAACCGCAAGTTGATACATGGACTAGTATGGCCAATGAATTTGGACTGGTTTTGAGTCAGGAGAAGGGTGAAGTAATGTATCTAAAGAGGAGTGGCGAGCTTGACAGATACTTTACGGAAGGGAAACAGCTAAAAATGGTTAACAACTTCAAGTATCTAGAAAGCACCATTACAAAGAGTGGCGTGATAAACAAAGAAATAAGTAGAAGGATACAAGCGAGTGGGAATTTCTATAGGAATTTCTCCTTTCCTCAAACCTGATGTTATTTCGAAGCTCTCCATCACTGTTCTTACTTTGCTCACTGTATCGGTGCATATATTCTCAATTCTCTCCACAAGACGTTCCTCTATCCCCAAGTTTCTCAAAACCTCCCACACTCTCTCTCATTACGGCATCAAATGCTTTCTTTATATCCAAAAATGCCATCCATAATTCTTTATTGTGTTCATAACACTTTTCCTTCAGTTGCCTGATGCAGAAAATTCGATCCACCATCAATCTGCCAGGCCTAAAGCCATACTGTTCCTCGGCAATCTTATTTTCAATCATTCCTCTTATCTTCTGCTCTAACACTCTCTCATACAGCTTACCCACATGTGGTGTCAGTGTGATACCTCTTCCTTTACGTATTTCCTGAAAATTTCAATCTACAGAAGTTCAAGTCTAATGTCAACAAATATCTTCTTTCATCTTCTCGACCTCCAATCCATGCATAATACTAAGTACTATAGGTTCTAATGCTTGGTTTTCATAAAAAAAAATAATAAAAAATAAAAAAGAATAATCATTTTGCCTGTAAAATACTCCTAATTTCATTTTTGTTTTTCCTAGAGTGTCACACAAAACTGACTCAACGTTGCACTGGCATTCCATATATATTAGTTACACTTTGCTTTAGAGTGTAATGGGAAAATATTTAATCTTGGTAACTTGCATATCTTGTTTACAAATTACCAAGTTAAATAGTTACATTTCTGAAATACCACATAATGTCTACATTTGATGATGCAAATAATATGTTAAAATTAGTTCAATTTTATTTACTATGCTCCTAGCATTAGTGTAAAAGCAAGTATATATATATTTGTCTGTTTTTAGCTTTAGTATCTTAACACAGCCCATATACTTGATTGTCGCATGAGGATACCTCTCTCCCCACAACAGGTTTGTAATCTCCACCTTGCTTTCCAGGCTGCTCCATGTCCCAGTTGATGCATTGTAAGAATCAGTTTCACCTCTTTGTGGCTGCTGTGGAAATGTTAATCTCTGTAACCCCTCTCAAACTATCAGTTTTCTAGCTGACCTAAGATTGCTTCAGCATCAGCAACATCAGCTGTACAAATTGGAGTGGTATGACATTAAGGGCAAGTTACTGCAATGGATAAATGGATGGTTGAGTGGGAGACAGCAGAGTGGTAATAAATGGCCACTGCTCTACATGGACTTAATGTTATTAGTGGAATCCTCCAAGGTTTGGTGCTAGGCCCATTGTTGTTTTGTATATTTATCAATGATATCAGGGCTAGCCAGGTGGGTCAAGTCCCTGCCTGGCAACCCAAAGGTCGCGGGTTCGAATTTCGCCTCTAGCTTGGATCACAATATAATGCAAAAACCTTGGGAGGTGCATTAAGGCTACAGAAGCCGATGCGCCAACAACTCAAAAAAAAAAAAAAAAAAAAACAATCAATAATATCAATGAAGGTATATCAGACTTAATGTCCAAGTTTGCAGATGATACAAAGGTTGAAATTGTGCAGTCAGATATGCAAGTTCTCTGAGCAGTGCAGATGGGCTGCCAGAGCAGGTCATGGAGTTTTGTCAATGATATATAGGAATTTTGCTAGCAGAGACAAGGAGGTGATTATCCCTTTGTATAAGGCAATGGTCACACCACACCTTGAGTACTGTGTACAGGTCTGGAGACCTCATTTTAGGAAGGATGTAGAGTTGCTAGAACGAGTACAGAAAAGGGCATCCAGATTGGTGAGAGGAAGAAAGGGGTGCTCTTTATGAAGAAAGGCTTAAGTTCTGGCAAAGGGCTGGTGCAGGGTACCTGGCACCCCTAGGCAAAGAAAAATTCATGCGCCCCCTTATCAATACGTACTTACATATTCACATGCATAGCCAAATATAAACAAATTTGATTTAAAAATAAATTTATTGATTTGTTTTAAATTAACAAAACAGTATTTAAATTGCACAAAAAAAGAAAAAAGTTTTTTCAATAATTTTCATTAACTCTTATTTTAAACATCAATAATTCATTCACTTTCTTAATAATACATTTACAGTTAAAGTTAAATACAGTGAAACTTCCATTTAACGGACAGCCATGGGGAACGAAAATGCGTCCGTTAGAGAGAAGTGTCCGCTAACAAGAAGTCTGAGGGAGAAAAAAAAAAAAAGAAAGAAAAATCGTTAAACGTTTAATGTAAAATTAAATTATATACAGATTTTGCACAATATTTTTATAAATAATATACATACAATTGTGCTATGCATATTATGACTTTATCTTAAGAAAAATACATACGGTAATCACTTATTTTCTTCTGCACCTTCTTCCGGCTGATAATTTTGTTTTCAACATTTGTTTGGAGTGAAGAAACCATCGAAAGGCCTTCAGTATCTTCTTCAGCGGCGAAAAACATTTTTAAACGATTGATTTGTATGAGCGCTTCTATTTTCATCGGTGGTTCGTCGTTAATATGTTCTTCGACAGAATGACCTCCTTCCATTTCTTCATCCTCATGAGGAACTTCTTGAAAAATATCGATGATAATGTCGTTGATATCTAGAGCACCATCTTCTGTAGTGAGGTTTGAGTCTATATCTTTGTAGCCAGGGTCACTTGTAGCGGAAGTATCGTACATTATCAATAGATGTTGAAGTTGTTGTTCTTCTTGGTGCTCCACATTGCTGTTCACAACTTCAATTTTTGTGTTTGAGAAGCCAGACTTTACAAAACAGTTCACGACAGTTTGTTTTCTAATTACGTTTACTGAAGAGGAAATCCATTGAATCGTATCTAGGATGCTGATTTTCTTTGCAAGGTCACTTGCACATGTTACATCGTTCATGTTTGCAATGAGATGTCTTAAAACACGTTTTCTGTAGTGAAAGTTTAAAATTTTTTATTATCCCTTGATCCAAGGGCTGACACTCTGCAGATGTGTTTGGTGGCAGAAAAATGATTTGAATGTTGGACAATTCAATGTGCGGGTGAGATGCAGCATTATCCATGAAAAGAATAATTTTTCTGTTTTGACGAATCATGTTTTGGTTAAAGTGACTTATCCATTCGCTCATGATATCTCGTGTCATCCACGCTTTTTTATTAGACTTCCAGTCAACATCCAAAAGATTCAACTTTATGCCCTTGAAACAACGAGGATTTTGTGGGTTTCCTATAACAAGAGGTTGTTCAAAGTCTCCCAGCATATTTGTACATAATAGTACAGTCAAACGTTCCTTAGAAATTTTTCCGCCCTGGCACTTTTCGTTTTTTAGACTCATTGTATTTTCAGGAAGAGCTTTAAAAAAACAACCCTGTTTCGTCACAGTTGTAAATATCCTTAGCTTCAAAATCACGACATAAATCTTCCAATTTGACGGTCCACTCTGTTACAACCCCAGTATCAACAGATCCACCTTCACCACTTACGGTTTTCCAAGAAATTTTATGCCGAGTTTTGAACTTGTCTAGCCATCCTACAGAAGCTTTGAACTCATTTACTCCCATAGATAAGGCGCCTCCATAGCCAGGTGGGAAGGAGCAGCAGTGCGTAGCACACGCTTCTTGATTAGACCGGGGTTCAAGCCCTTCACCACCAAATACGGAGGATGTGGAAAGGTCAGGGAATGACCACCGCATATCCCGGAGCAATATGGCCTTAGTTGCTAATGCTCCTAAAAACTAAATAACAAACAAACTCCCATGGATTTCACAACCTCCAAAGCCTTTTCCCTAATAATAGGCCCATTAATGGGAATTTTTTTTAGCACATGCGCGACAAATTTGAAGTCCAACAGTTTTCGGGAATGATTTTTGAACCTGATTATTTACGTGTTGCCAAAATTGTTTGAGCAGTTAATTTTTTTTTTCTTTAGGATGTCGCTTACCTACGTCTTCCCGATTTTGAATTTTATAGCGAGATTGCGAACACTATTTTTTTGCCGATCATACGCATTAATGAGTTTGACTATCTTTTAAAGTTAAATGTTTATGAGAAGACATTGTGCACTTCACATGACACTGAACAAAACTGAAACTGAAAAGACGAAAGGCCGACCATATTCCCCCCTCCCTGCACACACCGAATTCATCAGAAGTTTTACACGTGCCTTAAAATTCTTGAAAAAGGGTTTAGAACCGCAACATAAACCTTGATAAAATTCAGAGAATCAGAAATAGAAAATAAACACACGATTGAGGCAATACATGGAAGAAAAGTTCCTAGAAAATGGGCCGTGAGCTCGCCTGCTGTCTGTTATGGGGAGATCAAATTAAGTGCTAATCTAAACGAAACATTGCAGATTGCCTGTCCGCGTCCATTACAGAGAATGTCCGCTAGACAGAAGCTGCAAACACGTTAAAACCAATGGAGGTGAGTTGGGGAATTTTAAAATGTCCATTAACGAGAGGTGTCCGTTAGGAGAAGTTTCACTGTACATATTGCAATTTAATATTTATTATGAGAAATTAATTTTTCGTGCCTTTGCCCTTGCAAATGTTTGAATTAGTGTATCGACGTCAAGATTAGCTGCAATTTCGTGTTCAATTGATATTATTACCAGACCAGTCAGTCTTTCTTGAGCCATGGTCAATCAAATGTATGCTTTTATCAATTTCAATTTTAAAAAACTCCTTTCTGAACTGGCTACTGATACTGGCAACGTTGCGAATATGCAATAAATAAATTGAAACGCGATAAATAAATTTGGAACACTTTTTCTAATTTATGTTGACATATATGTGAGAGGACATCAAATGCCGAAGTGTTTTCGGAAATTCGTCTGCTATTACTTGCAATTTGTTACTTAAATTTGTTCCATCGATATCTCGAGAATTATTGTGCATAAAGGTATCTTTCTAAAATTAAACATTTTTGAAGCAGCTCTTCAGAAGAAATTTTTTGTAATTCGTATATATTTATAAGAACACCAAAATTTTCATTTAATACAGACGTGTTTGAATTTATCATCCCCAGCTGCAATAGTGGTGTCAATGATTGAAAAATAAAAATCAATCTTAAATTTTTGTTTAAAATTGCTAATAGGTTGATCCTCTTGCTCGTACATAAATTGCTTCTTATTTTTAAGTTGAACTGTTTCTTGTTCTTCAAAATTAGGCGGTACACCTAAAATCTCAGTAACTTTTGTCGTTTCAACCAACAATTTTTCAAACTCATCATCGTTTCAAATCCTTATTAAGAATTTTTTTGTGTCATTTATACAATTCATGGCACTACTCTTATCAGTGCTTTTATTCTGAAGTTGTTTACTTGTCACATTTATTTCAAAAAGTACAAAGGGTACTAGGAAAGTTTTGCAATACAGCTTTGTTTATTTAATTTTTTCAAAGTAATTTCCTCTACATTCAATACACCTCTCCATCCTCCGAAACCAATCTTTAAACCAGTTCTGCCAAGTTTCACTAGGGAGTAAAGCACACTCGTTGTCCCAAGCCCGTAGAAGGTCCTCATCACTGGAAAACCGCCTTCCTTTTAGCTTCATTTTCACATGCGGGAACAGTGCAAAGTCGCAGGGAGCAAGGTCTGGTCTGTAGGGAAGGTGCTCGAGAAGTTTCAGTCCTGTCGTGGTCAAATATTCGGTGCAGGCTTTGGCGTGGTGAGCTGGAGCATTTTCGTGATGGAGGTACCAGGTGTCCATTCTTGACTTTGGCCGCAGGTTCTTCATAGATCCAATGACTTTAGGCAGGCATTGTTCAGTATACCACTTAGCTGTGACTGTCTTCTGCGTGTCCAAAACGACACGTTCCACAATTTCACTCGATTTGAAAAATACAGCTATCATTTTCTTCTTTACAGATCGGGATTTTCTGACAATTACGGGTGTGTCGTCATCATCAAAGACCCAAACTTTGTTTTGAGCCTTGGTCGGCAGATCGTAATAGTACAGCCAAGTCTCGTCACCTGTCACGATGTTGTTCACATACCGAGATTGTCCCTTATCAAACTTTTTTAACATCTCCCGGCACCAAGTCACACGTCGTGTCATCTGCTCTTCAGTCAGTTGATGCGACACCCAGAGAGAACAAAGTTTCTTCACGTGCAAACGATCTTGCAGCGAACGAATTGCTGGTGCATTTAGGCCCAAAGTATCCTCTATCTGTTGGTAGGTCACTCGCCTGTTTTCGTCAAGCATTTTCCTCACAGCAGTAACGTTTTCCTTCGTAACTGACGTTCGTGGCCTTCCCGGCCTCTCAGAATCCTCCAGAGTGAAATTTCCCCTTTGGAATTCTCTATACCACCTGAATATCGTTGTACGATGTGGACAATCATCTTCTAGTGCAAGAGTCATTTCTTCTAAGCACTGGTCTATGGTTAAACCACGCACGAAATTATACCGCAAAACTGTCCTTATCTCATTTCGTGACCACGATGCCATCGCAAGCACTTTACACTCTCACTACTAATGAATAACTGAGCCCATCGACTTGGCGCGGCGGCTACTATGCACGTATGAACATGTCTCAACATGCAGCAACAAGCAGCTTCCTGTGATTCATTGTTGCGTCATATTGCAAAACTTTCCTAGTACCCTTTGTATATTATACCACATAATTTAAAGATGCAATAAATTTTAATCGTGTGGTATATTATACCACATAATTAAAGATGCAATAAATTTAAATTTTCGTAATATTTTTAAGAAGTCCATTTGCTTCTACTTTCATAGTATTGCCATTTAACCCCGACAAACGATCATCTTGAGATGTCTCTTCCAGTGCATCGCACACACCGGACAAATTATATCTCAAAGGTTTCAGTGACTCAATTCGACTTTCCCATCGTGTGTCACAGACTGGTTTAAGAGCAAAATTAGTTATGTGATTTTTCAAGTATTCCCATTGACGAGTCGAGCTGGAAAAATATACATACAAACGATGTATTGTATCGAAAAATACAGTGGCATCTAAACTATTAGCAGTGCAATTCACTGTTGAATTCAGTGAATGTGAACTGCAAGGTACATGTGTTGCTCTTGGATTTATATTTAAAATTCGTCGTTGCACACCTTTTATATCTCATTTCATGTTGCTGGCATTGTCGTATCCTTGACCTTGTAGATTCTGGAGAGGTAAAGATAAGTTTTCTAAAAAAACGTATTATTTCATTTGCCATACTTTCTCAAGTAGTACTTTGTATGTCTACAAATCCCAAAAAGTGTTCATTAATGGAAACTTTATTGTTAGTGGTGTCCACAAAACATATTACTATACTCATTTGCTCCGTGTGAGCAGTATCGGGAGTACAATCTGTAATAATAGAGAAGTGTATTTGACGATAGAAACAAAATCCAAAATTTTTTTTCTTTACAGCATCAGAAATAATCTTTATTATTTCATTTTGCACATATTTTCTGAGATAATGCAGATATGTTTCTTTATCCTTTATTTTTCTCAAATGTTCATTCATAATCGGGTCAAATTTCGCTAAGAATTCAACGAATTTCCATTTCCATGGGCAAATAATGTTTCATTTATTCCTCGAAAAGACAAATTCTGTACAGCCAATGTTTAAACTAATGTAAACAGTCGTTCTAGACTTGCAACCAATGTTTTTCTTCTTTTTTAATAACTCTTAAGTTCTGTTCATCAATGGTTGTATGTTTTTTAATTCTTATCTCCAGTTCTTTCCATTTATGATAATTTTCGACATGCCTTTGGGTTTACTCATGAGCATTTATAATTGACGAAATATTTTTCCAGTTTTTTTAAGCCAGAATCAGCAATGTTAATATTCCAATGATCAAATAACAAGCAACAAAAGCAAAATGCAGAATCTGTGGATTTCGAATACATTAACCATGAACGCTGTATTGTCTCGCCGTTAAATAACTTTCAAGTATAGTGTGTTGTTGAAAATCTTCGACTGTTGTTATCTTTTGGAAAGTCGAAATTATAATTTGTTTTGGTCCATGTTCAACTAATAGTTGACATTATTTATCAACATTTAAAATCTTTAATTTACTCCATGTTGCTGGATCATCATAACTTAAATTTTGAAAATTGATTTCTTCAGTACCAACAGTACCACCTGCCGAACATTCAGCTTTGGAATTGACCTCAACAATATCCAGAACAGTTGATGAAGATTTCACCTCTTCAGTTGTTGTTTCGGTCACTGTCTCCTTAGATATTGTATTAAGAGTTTCACCATTTTCTTTTTGACGATCTTCTTAACATAAGTATTTTAAGAAAGCACCTTCTTGTTTTTTCAAAACATTGTCTTTTTCAGCTTTTTGTTTTCTGTATTGGTAACCAGATGGTTTTTTGTTCATTTTGAAGGCCTGTAAAAAATATTTTTTGAGATATAATTATTGTAAAATAATAGAGAATCAACAAAAAAAAAAAAAAAAATTAAACAGATGCGAGATTTGAACCGAGGTTATTTTATATAACTGATTACCGATTACACTATCAGCTGGCTGCAACCTGGTATGTATTATTTTGTTTTTATAATTATTTTTATATTAAAATATTTAAGTTAAGTTTGTATTAATGTAATAATAATTAAGATGTGTAGTTAACTAAAAATATGTTAATCAATATTGTAGATTTTTACAAAGAAACACATAGCACGGAAACCATAACGTAACAGATTTTCCAGGTTGGTCCTCCACATTGACATATAGAATGGACTGCGCATCATGCGGCTTAGATAAAGAGGGTAAAACTGTGGAGCACATGTCGCTCTCTTTTCCAGTACCGTACATTGATAATATGCGACCATGGAAATGATATGCACCAATCAAAAGACGTAAAAAAAGAGTGGTATGTGCCCCACAGTTTTACACTCTTTATCTAAGCCGTGAACATATCAAACCGCATGATGCGCAGTCCATTCTATATGTCGATGGTCCTCTGATACAACGTATTCTACGTTAAAAAAAATCAGTACTGAACCTGAACTTTTATAGGTCCTTACCGATTTGTTTGATATCAACACAAGACAACGCACAAGGCGCAATAATATGAGACTGACTGATACAAAATGATCGTGGAAAAGAGAGTAGATATACTACAGCTTGTTTTTAGATTAGTTAAGCCTCACACTCATAGCCGGATGACGACGGTAGCGGCACAGTGAAAGGCATGTGCATTCAGTACAGTCCTATTCAAGAGTAAAGAAAACGCGAAAATCGACTGGTAAATAAGCGAATTAGGAATTTTCGGTTTCTTTCACGTCTGAGGGGCGGAAGTCCGATGAACGAACGGCAGTTTTGTCTGATGGACAAGCACCCCTAGGCCTAATGGTAAAACCAACCCTGAGTTCTGCAAGTTGCAGCATCTGGAGACTAGGCACCTGTGAGGTGATCTAATTGAGGTGTATAAGGCCTTGAATGGTTTGAGCAGGCTCAATACTGACAGGATATTTCCACTTGCTCAGATTAAGAACCTTGAGGGGGGCGTAGATTCAAATTGAGGAAAGACAGTTGTAGAATAGATGTGCAGAAGTTTGCCTTTAGCCAGCCGGTAGTTGATTGCTGGAACAAACTTCCATTTGTTGTGGAAGTTGATAGCTTAAATAAATTTAAGGCTGAACTAGACATATTTGGAGTTTTAAGTCTGTCTCATCCTGGTAATAGTGGTTTCTCCTGTTAACAAGTACAGACTGTTCTACAGTATCATTAATTTTTACCCTTGGCAGCCCTATTTTATTCCACCTCTTTTGCAACATATTTCCTGTTTCCCTGATGATAGAGTTACAGATAATAGCTACTTCCTGTGAGATCAGAACTTTTCATCTTTGGCAATTCTGTGGTATTTTTTGCTAAATGAGTGCAAGTTCTAGCATTGAGTTGGCCAGTTGAGTGCTTGATGGGTCCTTTAAGGTATCATCTCCTTTCTTTATGCTCTTATCCAAACATGAGAATGGCAAATTTTTGCTTAATTTTCTAATACTCTTTGCATCAACTTCACAGAAAGGCATACCCTTTGATTGTATCATACCCCACTACAGATGGCTCCATAATCATTCTACAAGTAGCACACACTGTAAAATCCTGATTTGCAAGAAAATCAGGATTGTGTGTGTGTGTGTGTGTGTGTGTGTGTGTGTGTGTGTGTGTGTGTGTGTGTGTGTGTGTGTGTGTGTGTGTGTGTGTGTGTGTGTGTGTGTGAGAGTTTAAGGGGGGGTTGAATTGAGAGAATTGCCTTGTACAGTTCTCCCCCAGTCGAAGTTTTCACACTACACTGAGCAAATTTAAAATTATAACTAAAAAATTATAAAGTGGTGCTTTAACCAAACTAGCAGCAAAATACAGTACTTCAATTCAAAAAGTATATTAAAAAAATTAGAAGTTTACAAATACAGTAGGCCCTCGATTTAACAGACTAATTTGGGGAAGGGGTATCCGCTATTGCTGAAAGTCCTTAAATCGAATGTATTTTAAAAACATAACAGCATTAATAATGGACTTAAAAGGTACAGGATGTATTAAAATATTATTATAAGTATGAATGAAATATTATTATAATGTACATTGAGTAATTTATACTGAAAGATCTGTTAAAAATAAATTTATGACAGTAACCAAACTTGATTTTAATTAAACACTTCAAAAACTGTACAATGTAACGAATGGGGTGTTTCCGCCACCCTTTTTTTTTTTTCCCCCTTAAAGCTCACACAAAATTGTTTTCAATGTGAACATTAGTGTTTTTTCATTTAAATCCATTTTAGAGGGAAAAAATACTTTAAAATTCTTAAACTCTATTGAATAAAAAACACTAAAAAAAGATACATAATATTCAATATTAATATTAACTTAATTGAAAGAATCTCAATTTTCAGAGTTGGAAACAACTGTAATGGAGGGAGAGGTGTTAATTCCTTGCTGGTAGAGAGTTCTGGTGAAACAGGCCCAGTTGATGAAGTGGGCTTGAAGAAACCAAGTTTCAGTTGTCTTACACCTTGGTGCTGCTTCCTTATTACTGTAGATCGAAATTCTCAAAAATGTTCATAATAAGGAAACACACCAGGGTCTGTGATAAATCAATGTAGGGTATGATGTCATCCATATGTTGTCCTATAAGAGACCATTTAGGATGAGGAGCAACTGATTCTTCATCTTTATCATCATCAAAGTCCGTTTCAGGTTCTACGTCGTACAACAACTTCTTCCAAGCATTGGCCAAGGTAATCTTCATATTAGGGGCTCACATCTGGTGAGTATGGGCTTGGCACACCCAGGGTCCTAAGCTGGATATCACCATTCTTCTCTTTCTTGCTGATTCCCTTCTATTTCTGTCTCTCTCTCTCAGGGTAACTTGTGAATTGTTTTTTGGCTGGTGCAGCATAAGCCTCAGGCTTCCTTGCACCATATGGCTAATAATAATAATAATATCTTTCCATGCAGCTGCTAAGTTGAAGATAGCAGATCTGATGTTGTATGCATGTAAATTTTGCAGTGTCCTGGTGCCTCTTGTATCTTTTTCTGCGTCTTCTGTTGCTTCCAAAACAACCATCACCTCTTTCGAAAACTTCTTATACAACCTCTTACAAGCAACAATTACACCCTGATCTATCGGCTGTATCAGTGAAGTAGTGTTAGGAAGCAGAAAAACACATTTCATTCTCCAGGCGCCTCCGTAGCCAGGTGGGAAGGAGCAGCAGTGCGTAGCACACGCTTCTTGATTAGACCGGGGTTCGAGCCCGTCACCACCAAATACAGAGGATGCGGAAAGGTCAGGGAATGACCACCGCATATCCTGGAGCAATATGGCCTTAGTTGCTAATGCTCCTAAAAACCAAAAAATAACAAATAACATTTCATTCTCCCATCCCTGCTAATTAACCTCTCAGCATTAAGGTGAGCAGGGTGCATTATCTAGCAGTAAAACAGCTTTTATTTCATTAGAAGGAATTTTCAGTGCATCTGTCTGATAGCGTCACACATCAGACAGATGTGCTGTCTAATGTGCAACGCTATCAGATATAAATAGGTTCTAAATTTTTTCTTTAGAACAGAAATTTTTTCGTCCATTAAATCAGGATCTGTTAAATCGAGGGCCTACTGTGTACAGTATTGACACAAGGAGCATCCCAGAATTGTCAACAAGAAAGTGGATCAGCTCTTAATGATGTGTATATCAGACAAAATTGCTTACAAAAGTGTTGCTTGCTTATTTTTGGCCCTATTATATTCAGTAACAGAAATCAACTGCTGGCATTCTAATAAAATTCTTACATAGAATAAACAGAGTTCATTAATAATTAACTCAAATAAATAATACTTATGTAATAGGTCAATTTCATTATATTGCCTAAAAAACTCACCCATCCAATACTTTGTGTTCTTTTCTTCTAGTAATTACCACAAATGTGTAACTCACACTCCTTCTAGTAACACACACTCCAGCCTATTTCTAATGATATTTTTAATTGTGTATTTCACACTTTGTAAGCATAAAGTGGCATGCATCTTGTCAAGTAGCACTTGTTTCTTTCAGATGCAATATCAACTAAGACATTTCACAAAAAGTGGCATTGTGGAAATGTCCCTTTAATCGCTTTGTTGAAATGGTCCCATTTCATCATTGCAGTGGAGAGAAGGGGGAAATATGCTTATAGCTAGCCGAGTCACTTTAATTTTTATATATATGTACTTCTTTTCTGACTACTTTGTTGGTACTTAATTTTGCAGTTTGTTTGTGGCCAAATATATATATAACTGTTAGCTGTTAAAACTATGAACAAGTACTTTGGAATAAAAGTCCTCTCAGACAAATGAGAGAGAGAGAGAGAGAGAGAGAGAGAGAGAGAGAGAGTTGGCTTCTGAGGCTGATATGACTCCTTTGTGACTAGCTTTCTATTTGTAATGCATTGTTCACATTTTAAGCAATGCAAATAATTGTCATTTTTTATTTTTAATGAACAAAAAATACGCAAAAAAAAAAAATTAATATAAAGGGTAATGATGACTGTAATTTTATGATTTTTCAGTTGGCTTTTGGTAAGTTATAGTATGAACATTGATAAGAATTAGTATTAAAATGCCTTTATATTTATTTCTTGTAAATCATTAAATATCTTTTTTATAGGATATCAAGATTCCTCATCAGAACAGTATGATTTCTCCATTTCCATATCAGCGAAGGTTTGGAATGTATCGCTATGGAGCAAGAATGGGTGGTATTACCATTGCATTCTCTTGCATTGTTTTATTTTGCTTTGCAAGCTTTGGCTTTCTCCTAATTGGTACAATTGTCACAGCTGTTAGCTATAAGCCTCCTTCTCCTCCCTTTGATACACCATTTTTTACGCAGCATGCTAGCAGTGACCCTGGAAGAATTATTGGTCCTGTATTTTTAGGTTTTGGGTCGCTTTTGTTTATATTTGCTGTCATAACTGGTGTAATGGCATACCGAACTGGAAAGAAAATGAGACAAGAAATGCAGCAACAACCACAACAGCAGAATTTAATGCAAACACAGCCTCTTGTCTCGGGCACTGCTCCAACCCCTGCCCCATATGGTCCAGGTACTGCTCTGCCGTATGGTCCGGGCACTGCTCCGCCCCCTGCACCGTATGGTCCGGGCACTGCTCCGCCCCCTGCACCGTATGGTCCGGGCACTGCTCCGCCCCCTGCACCGTATGGTCCGGGCACTGCTCCGTCCCCTGCACCATATGCTCCTCAGTCAGTTCCATTAAATCAATATCCTCCTCCATATGATGCTACATCTCAGCCATATCCCTCCCCTCCTCTCCCAGGCTATTTTCTTCCACAAATGCCAATCAAATAAAGCTTAAGGAATGTCATCTCAATCTCTTAAAGCTACACAGGAAGTACCATCAAAGATGTTTTCTCTAAAGCTTGATTTGTGTGAAATGTAATAGATGGGCTTAGAAAATTAAGAGGGGGGGAAAATTCATTTTTCATTGGAGTTACTGGATAAGAATAAATGCAGTACTTCCAATGGTTTGAAATAAAAGAGGAAATTTATTTGCATTGTAAAATACATTATAATGTAAATGCTAAAGTTAGTGATTAACAGTTCTGACTGTGGTTAAATTTAATTTCCATGTAGTCTTGACTTCTGAGCGATCTATTAAAGGTTTCCTGGATGGATATTATTATAAAACTAATTTCAAAATATGCAAGGCAAAAAAGTGCATATTTCATGTATTTAGTTAATATTAACACGATACCAGTAATAACTGAAATAATGAAATTACTGCAGTCAGGTACATAAAAAGTATATAGTAAAAACTATCCAGTGCAGTTGTACCCAGGTATTCGTATACAGAATTTCTAAACTCAGTTTGCAGATATGCAGTATTTGTATTAAAATGAAAAACAAAGTAGTTTTCCGTCTAGTGCTGTTAAAGTTTATTGCAAAGCTGCCATAAATAATTCTAATGTAGCCCATTCATATTGCCATGTATTTGCCACTGTGATGTTATAAAATCAAGAGCTTTGCTTAATTGAGGATCAAATTAACCTAAACTTAATGAGTCTTTTGTACTTCTACACATTACACACATAGGGTATAACATAAACCATGTTGCCTTTGAGTATATTGCCCTTTTCACTATTCAAAGGCATATTAGTGACGATGTGTCCTGATCATATATATTTTTGTATATTACAGAATGTTTTGGTACTGTTCACAATGTATATTTTATCTTATAAAATATAATTGGAGACCTGTGTTCTCCCCTTTAATGCATTATATTATTTAAGAGTGGAACAAATGAATCAAGGTAATGCTTAACCGAAAGGTTTCAGTTAAGTATTTTCTGATTCAGATTTTTTAAAAATGTTTTTAATATATTTTCACTAAAAACTGCATTAAGTGTGTAGAGTGATCACGCAAGATGGTGCATAACTATGAATTATAAAAGATTACCAAAAAATATATTAGCTTCCTGTTAAGCATTAAAAATAATGTTGTACATGGACAAAATCTAAAGTGAAATTATTAGACTTTTTAAATTGGAAATAAGAATAGGGTAAGGACTTGTAATAAAAGCTAACTCAAGTCAGTTACTGTTGCAAATTAGTCTTGTTGGAATGGTTTTTTTATTAAAAAAAAAACAAAAACTAATTATCCTTAATTATACCATGAAATGCCATCCAGTACTACTAGGCAAAGAGTTAGGATATATTATAACACAGATTATAATACATCCAAAGAGGGTACCTATATAGGTCACAGTGATTTGATTGACCTGGTAATATTGAAATTGCTGAAAGTTTTTTTTTGAACTTCAGTATTTTAAATTTTTTAGAATAAAAAACTTGGAAATGGAATCATGGCATTTCATGCTCAAACCATTCAGGGCTTTATACACCTCTATCAGATCACCTCGCTGGTGCCTAGTCTCCAGACACTGTAATTTGCAAAACTTAAGCCTTTCTTCGTAAGAGCACCCCTTTGTTCCATTCACTAATCTTGTTGCCCTTCTCTGTACTCGTTCCAGCAGCTCTACATCCTTCTTGAAATGAGGCCTCCAGACCTGTATACAGTACTCTAGGTGTGGCCTGACCATTGCCTTATACAAGGGAATAATCACCTCCTTATCCCTGCTGGAAAAATTCCTGTATATCATTGACAATACTCCATGAGCTACTCTTGCAGCCCGTCTGCACTGCTCAGAGAACTTCATATCTGCCTGCACAACCACCCCCAAGTCCCTTTCATTCTCTGCCACTGTCAGTGTAGTACCACAGAGTTGATACGTTGCTCTGGGGTTGCTGTTTCCCATGTGTAGTACTTTACATTTGTCAATGTTAAACTTCATTTGCCACCTCTCAGCCCATCTGCTCAACCTTTCCAGATCCTGTTGCAGCAGCATAGTGTCAGTAGTGTCCTTGACAACCCTGCCAACCTTTGTATCGTCTGCAAACTTGGACATTAAGCTTGATATACCATCATCAATATCATTTATAAATACAGAAAACAATAATGGACCCAACACTGAGCCCTGAGGGACTCCACTAATAACATTAGTCCGTGATGAGCAGTGTCCATTGATTACCACTCTCTGTCTTCTCCCCCTCAACCACCCCTTTATCCATAGCAGCAATTTGCCTCCAATGTCACACTGCTCCAATTTGTGTAGCAGTCTTCCATGTCATGCTCTTTGTCTATTTAGTCCACATAGCTGAAACTCTCAGTACCCTTCAGTCAGAGTGTTTTCTATTTTGCAATTGAAAATTATAAAAATCTTTGTTATCATGTAGACAGGAAAAATGCAAAATCAAGTTAAGCTTATTCTCAAAAATTATATGCATATGCTGAAAAATATGAATTTAAAACTAGCAGCATCTTTCAAGTCCAATTATTGGATGTGTGCTGTTTATGCATTATGGCAGCATATCTAGTCCATTTGTTATTCCTCTGGTTTCATATTTTTGGAAGAGTCTGGCTAGTGTCCAATTTGGATCATGCAGTTTTTTCAATTGACATTTTGCTCACTGTGAGTGAAGGATAATAAGGGATATAATATTCAAAACTCCTAAGAGAGGATAAAAATCATGTCTAAAGTCTGCAGAGGTGTTTTATTTAAAAAAAAATGTTTTTAATTTAAAAAATGAATTTTTCACAGTTGTGTTTATAACAGATTGAAAATAATGTTTGCATCAAAAAGTGAACAATTCTGAATTCTTGCTGATTTTTAAGGTTATAAATGGGATAACTTTATAGTCCATTGAGGGTATGTGTGAAGAACAAAAACACTGGTCCACCAGTGAAATCTCTGAAAATAAGGAAAGCTATTTTCAGAAAAGTCAGATGTTAAACCTAATGTCTTACCTATCACTTATTTTATGAGTCTTGTAAAAATTTAGAACCCATCCTTGTTTCTTGGCTGCAACTTGTGAAAGTTGCTTCAGTTTGTTTATTATCAAACTCATAAATTCATAAGCAGGACTTATCCTTCTTTGGTGTTTCCATAAACTCTGGTCATTATTAGTACAAAAAAAAGAGATGACCAAGTTTAATTTGGTGCCAAAACTTTAATACAATATTTAGATAATCTCAGAGTACAACACAGAAAAAGAAAGAAAAAAAAAAAAAAGAAACAAAAGAAAGTAGAACTTAGCCAGTATGCTAAAATTTCTCTTATTGCTGAAGCATTTACAAACTGATTTGAGGCACCCATCTTCAAAAAGTGCATATTTCATGTATTTAGTTAATGTTAATAGGATAGCAGTAATAACTGAAATAATGAATTACTGCAATCAGGTACATAAAAAATAGATAGTAAATAGATGTAGAGAAAGTTATTGTATTTAATGTTTTGCTGTCACAAAATCTGATGGTTTTTCAAATGTGCTGTTCACTCACAGAAATATTGCAATAAGTATTTGTATTTATTGCAGTATATATTTTTAAAATATATTCTACATCATCATTATCAATTATTCCTGCATCATACCTTATGTTGTGCAAAACAAAGACAAAAATGAAAACTATGCTCATTTTTCTCTTTGTCACATTGAGCATATCGTCACTTCACAACATTTTTTTCTTTACACTTCGTGTTTTCATTTCTCTTAGAGGCATAAAAATATTTTCAAATTCCTTTTCTGAATTAGTAAGAGAAGCAGATTCTGCTTTTATGTAATTTAACTTTTTCTTCTTTACCACGTTTTTTTTTCTTCACTTCCTGCTTCACCCACCGATTTTCTCCTTTGAAATGTCGTTGTCATTTCTTCCAGGATCCATCTTTCACTTAGCCATGTTCTTACCCCCCCCCCAAGTGTTTTTTTTTTTTTTTTTTGCCAAGAGCAGATCTAGATATGGACACATGTTTCACAACTCTCCACTCCATCCTTATGTAGCAAATTAATGGTAGGTGGAAGTTAGATTATTAATATTGACCAAAAAGGGAGTTAAAAAAAAATGAAAACAACATTTCCCGTATCAACTCCCCAACTGTTCATCTCCCCAACAGTTTGTCTGGTCCTTCCTTGAATGAATTTATTCAAACTATTTACCTCCACAATGCCAACTAGGAGTTTGCTCCAGCAATAACCATCTACTGGCTGAAGGAAGAATGAACAATTAACATTGAACTTGCTCAATCTATTCAAAGCTTTACACACCTCAATCAGATCATCTTGCAGGGGCAAAGTCTCTAGATGCTGAAATTTACAGAACTGAAACCTTTCATGGTAAGAGCACCCCTTTTGTTATCCTCACCACTCTGTTGCTAATGCGCCAGAAAAATCTTACACAGTAGACTTTCGAAATAACAGCACCTTCAGGGATTCAAGGTGCCGTTATTTTGAATTTTCCTTTATCTAGAAAGTTTTATTTTTAACGTATTTAATGCAGAAATAATGAGGCCAAATAAGAAATAGAGAGATTAAGAATGCAATTTTATTAACTGCACATAAAAAAACAAACATGTTGACAATCCAATGTTATATTCTGCCATTAATACACTCCTGCTTATGCCCCATTCAGTTTTCTTTATTATATCAAGTTTAGTCTGCATGAGTAGCACAGTAGTATTGTCACTGTCTTCCCCACACTGGGTGGAAAAGGCCCGGGTTCGAATCCCGGCGATGACACGAGGAACTTTTATAGGCTTTTTTTCACTCGGTGACTGAGTTAGTGGGTCTCAGCGTAGATAGCAAGGTTTTTTCGCCAGAATCTGGGGGATTTAATCCATCAAAACAGGCAAATCGAGCAGAGAACACCTGCAATTTACAGACACAATACACCTGGGTATATGAATTAACATTCCAGGTGACCCTAATGTAATAGTTTGGATTATATTAAGTTTGTCACTAAGCTTTAATGTTGTTGTTCTTCTTCTTTTCTTCTCTGTATGAGGTTTATTAACTTTAGGAGCCATAGTGAGGGGGTTTTTAATTTAAAATAAATGTAAAACAGCTGTGTAATCTGTGATAACAGTACAGAATTCACTTTCAAAATGGCGAATGTAAACAAATACAGTAATCATGTGACTTGCCATTTTCTTTTTTCAGCACTCCAAGACATCTACGCTGTATGTATACATCTGATGTCAATGTGCTGTTATTTGGAGTGCTGTTATTTCAACAGTCTACTGAACCAAACCAAACCTCACCACTCTGATTGCTCTTTTTGTACCTATTTCCAGAAGATCCACATCCTGAGTGCTATGAAGGTGGACCTGACCATCGCCTTATACAATAAGATAATCACCTCTTCATCTGTATATAATTGACAAAACTGAGTGAGCTGTCCAGCATTGCATAGAGAACTTCATATCTTACTACACAATTACCCTCAGGTCTTTTTCATTTTCTACTAACCTGAGTGTAGTATTACACAATTGGTACAATACCTGGAATTACTGCTACCCATATGCAGAACTTTGCATTTGTCAATGTTAAAACTTCAATTGCCATTTCTCAGATCATCTGTCTAATTTTTCTGGATTTTGTTGCAGTACCATATCTTGATTACTGTCATTAACCACCATGCCAATCTTTGCATTATATGCAAACTAAGACATTAAACCTCATCTGCCTTCATCAATATCATTAATAAACTTTAAAAAAACAACAGGCCTAGCACATAGATCAAGAAGAGAGTTATCTGTTGATAACCATTCTTTGTCTTCTTCCACTCAACCATCCTTTTATATCAATAGCAGTAACTCTCTCCTAATGGCTCTCTGCTTCAGTTTATACAGCAGTCTTTTATTAGTATTAGTAGTGGAAAATGATGCAAGAAAGCAAACTGATATAGCATCAATGGAAAAAGAAAAAAAAAAATCCATTTCACTTATTCATCCCCCCTCCAATAGTTTGTATAGTCCATTCTTGAATTTTTAGTCAAACTATCCACTTCCACAACAACAGATGGTAGCCTGTTCCAGCAATCAATCACCCATTGGCAGAATGTAAACTTCTTCACATCGATTCTGCAACCGTCCTCAATTTGTATATATGTCCCCTCATGTCCGTATTCTGAACAAGACAGACAGACAGACAGACAGAGAGAGAGAGAGAGAGAGAGAGAGAAAGAGAAAGAGAGAGAGAGAATCCCATCAACATTCAGTTTGCTCTGGCTATTGAAAGTTGTAAAACACCTCAATCACATCACCTTGTAAGTGCCTAGTCCAAGATGCTGCAGTTTACATAACTGAAGCTCTTTCTTTGTGGGTGCATCTCTTTATTTCCCCTCACTATTGTTCCCTGCACCCATTTCAGCAGCTCTAAAATCCTTCCTAAAATGAGGCCTCTAGACCTTTATGCGGTATTCAACATGTGGCCTGACCATTGCCTTATACAATTGTATAATCACTTCCTTATCCCTGCTAGCAAAATTCCTGTATATCATTGATAATATCCCATGAGCTATCCTGGCAGCCAGTCTGCACTGCTCAGAGAAATTTATATCAGACTGCATAATTATCCACAGGTCCTTTTTATTTTCCACTACACTGAGTGTAGTAGAACACTGTTGATATGTTAAAATGGGATTTCTGCTATTCATATGCAGTACCTTGCGCTTGTCAATGTTAAACTTCAATTGCATTTTTCTCAGCTCATCTGTCTAATTTTTCAAAATCTTTTTGCAGCTGCATACCTTCACTACTGTTAATTACCACCCTGCCAACCTTTTTATCATCTGCAAATTAGAAAATAAGCCTGATATTACCTTCATCAGCATTAATAAATTCAGAAAACAAAAATGGGCCCAGAACCGAACCCTGTGAAATTCCACTAATAATTAGTCCACAAAGAGCAGTGTCCATTGGTAACCACTCTCTGTTTCTTCCACTCAACCATCCTTTCATCCATAGCAGTAACTTTCCCTTAATGCCACACTGCTCCAGTTTGTATAGTGGTATTTTATGTGCAGCATTATCAGAAGCTTTTCTGAATCCAAGTATGTGTTTTTAAATTTATT